>NC_139223.1:35083018-35683018 GCF_055691185.1 Crinia signifera | reverse complement strand
CAGTATGGTATAAACAGCTACGAACCTTTGTCTGTTCTATATTCTAAGTAGAAACAACGAGCTAACAACATGCTTGGAAGTTCACATTCACAAGAAAATAGATTATTTAGAGACTCAGGAAAATGTATTAGGGTCCAAATTTTGCCGGGGTCTGGGATTTCGGCCAAGATTGCCCTACCTTTAAAGCGGCAATCATTTACAAGTCAGCACCGATGGTTTTTGCCTTGTAAATTATTGGAGCTTTAAAAGTACGGGCAATCTCAGATAGAATCCCAGACCCCTGCAAAACAAAAAGCAAAACATTTTCCGGTTCATATTTGCTTCAGAAATGATTAGTTTTTGCTATTTTTTCAGCATTTGTATGATCTCTTCCTTTCCTGCAGCAATTTACTAACTACCCAGTGCTAGTGGCTGTACTATGCAAATGAGAGGGAGGGGAATAGTTACATACACCACTTAAAGTGTGTGTGTGTGTGGGGGGACGGGGGACGTGGTGGAACAGAGTTCCACCACCTGTAATGGAAGGTGGAACTAGTTTTACCTCCACCATTGCCCTACACAGTAATTCCAAAAGTAAAAATAGCACCTCCCTCTGAGTTTTTGATAGATGGATGTATAATCATAGACACATTATAATCATATTTTTGTGTATCAGTTCTGCAGCCCACAACTCTCATCAATGACACACCTCCCAACTTTTTCAATTGAAGAATAGGGACTCTAGTGCCCAAAAAGGGCACGGCTTACGCAAATTAGGCCGCTCCCCCATTTCGGCCACTGCGCCACTGAATAGACCCTGTGCGCATGTCAGATTTGGGGGGACTCCCAACTGGCCCCCCCGCAGCGGGACACTGCCAGCCGCGGGAGGGACGCAGGAATGTCCCCAAAAACCGGGACATTCCCGCGTTTAGCGGGACAGTTGGGAGGTATGCAATGATGTCATAATCTTTATATTACCATTGTCTATTAATTCTGTGCAACTTAAATAAAAAAGAAATGGGTGAAGATTGCGGAGTTTTGTCGCCAATTTGCGAATGGCTAGCAATCAGAAAAGGCACTGGGAAAAGGCTTCCCACATGTGCGCTATGATCCGCGTGAATACTTTTGATAATCGGCCACATTGCAAAATCACAGGGCTGCGATTGAGACGAATAATATTCATGGGAACAGTGGTAGCAGATATTTTTTGGGTGGAACCAATATACATGGAAACATGGAGGCAGATATTTTGTGGGAGGAGCCAGTAATCATGCTGATGCAGTTTATCCAATCACTGAGATCTGCTGATATCACTGCGGCACCTCCACACAAACGTCACTCTCCCATTGCACAGACATTACCAGATCACCTGGGGTGGAATATTGTTACAAAAGGCCTTAGAATTTCAGATTTCGGCATGAAAGCAAATAAATCTGACTGCAATTTAATTTCCCATATTAAAAAAATAATGTTTTTTATTGTTCTATTCATAAAATATCTATATGCCTAGGAGAAAGTAACATCCCATCTTCAGATCTGTAACATGTTGTATATATTTTTGCTCTAGATATTCTCAAGATTGATAATCTTTGGCAATTCCCCAATCTTACCAAACTGCAGCTGGATAATAACATCATTGAGAAGATCCAGGGCCTGGAGACCTTAGTGCACTTAGTGTGGCTCGGTGAGTAAACCACTGAGATTTCTTATTTGTTATTCCGTATTAGTTAACCCCCCCCCCCCCAAAAAAAATAATTAAATAGGAATATTATTTTGTCTTGTGCCCCTTGTAGAATTGAATATGACTCATTATAGTATAGAATATAATGTGCCTCCCCTCCCTATATTATAGAGTATAATGAGCCTTCCCCTTCTTTAGTAACAATTGGAACCCCACATTACCTTTACCACATGCACTGACCTGTTCCAGTTGCTCTTCTCCCTGCATCATGCATGGAAGGAGGGTGCTTGCCGCTCCCAGCAGGTGCCGCCCCTAGGCACATGCCTCACGTGCCTAGTGGGGAAATCCAGCACTGAACAGTCTCTAATGTATTTATATCCCTCTGGAGATATGGCCTCCAGAACTGGACACAGCATCTAGATGAGACCGCACCAATGACCTATACAGAACTGGACACAGTATTCTAGATGCGGGCGCACCAATGACCTATACAGAACTGGGCACAGTATTCTAGATGAGGGCGTACCCATGACCTATACAGAACTGGACACAGTATTCTAGATGAGGGGGTACCAATGACCTATACAGAACTGGACACAGCATCTAGATGAGGCCGTACCAATGTCCTATACAGAACTGGACACAGTATTCTAGATGAGGGCGTACCAATGTCCTATACAGAACTGGACACAGCATCTAGATGATGCTGTACCAATGTCCTATACAGAACTGGACACGGTATTCTAGATGAGGCCGTACCAATGACCTATACAGAACTGGACACAGTATTCTAGATGAGGGCGCACCAATGTCCTATACAGAACTGGGCACAGTATTCTAGATGAGGGCGTACCCATGACCTATACAGAACTGGACACAGTATCTAGATGAGGGTGTACCAATGACCTATACAGAACTGGGCACAGTATTCTAGATGAGGGCGTACCAGTGACCTATACAGAACTGGACACAGTATTCTAGATGAGGGCGTACCAATGACCTATACAGAATTGAACACAGTATCTAGATGAGGGCGTACCAATGACCTATACAGAACTAGACACAGTATTCTAGATGAGGGCGTACCCATGACCTATACAGAACTGGACACAGTATTCTAGATGAGGGCGTACCCATGACCTATACAGAACTGGACACAGTATTCTAGATGAGGCCGTACCAGTGACCTATACAGAACTGGACACCGTATTCTAGATGAGGGCGTACCAATGTCCTATACAGAACTGGACACAGCATCTAGATGATGCTGTACCAATGTCCTATACAGAACTGGACACGGTATTCTAGATGAGGCCGTACCAATGACCTATACAGAACTGGACACAGTATTCTAGATGAGGGCGCACCAATGTCCTATACAGAACTGGGCACAGTATTCTAGATGAGGGCGTACCCATGACCTATACAGAACTGGACACAGTATCTAGATGAGGGTGTACCAATGACCTATACAGAACTGGGCACAGTATTCTAGATGAGGGCGTACCAGTGACCTATACAGAACTGGACACAGTATTCTAGATGAGGGCGTACCAATGACCTATACAGAATTGAACACAGTATCTAGATGAGGGCGTACCAATGACCTATACAGAACTGGACACAGTATTCTAGATGAGGGCGTACCAATGATATACAGAACTGGACACAGTATCTAGATGAGGGCGTACCAATGACCTATACAGAACTGGATATAGTATTTTAGATGAGGGCGTATCAATGACCTATACAGAACTGAACACAGTACTCTAAATGAGGTCGTACCAATGACCTATTCAGTGGCATTATTACTTCTTTCTTTCTACTGCCGATTGCTCTCCCTATTCAACCAAGTATCTGACTTGCCTTCCTCATTGCTTTGTTACATTGCCTACCTGCCTTTAAGTCCCCTGAAATAGTGACACCTAGATCCCTCTCTTCCTCAGTAGTTTCCATTATAGTGCCATTTATACTATATTGAGTCTTTGGATTTCTGAGACCCAAGTGCATGATTTTGCATTTTTTGGCATTAAACTGTAGTTACCATGCTCTTGACCATTCCTCTAATCTACCTAGATCCTCAATCATTTGTTTTACCCCTCCTGGTGTGTCTACCCTGTTGCATACCTTTGTGTCATCTGCAAAAAGGCACATTTTACCCTCAATTCCATTTCCAATTTCACCAATAAAGATATTAAAAAGCACCGGTCCAAGTACAGATCCCTGGGGTACTCCACTTGTAACCTTTCCCTCCTGTTAATGCACTCCATTTACTACAACGCTCTGTTTTCTTTTTTTTTTTCATCATTGGTTTTTATTAAAGAGAAATAAAAAGAAGAGGTAGGACATACAATGATATATAAAACAGCTTGTCAGTTAGAAGCAGGATTGTACAAAACAGATAAAAGACAATGACTGGTACATTTTCAGACTCCAGCATGCGGTTAAGCATATCCTCCGCTTCAGGGACAATAAAGCTGGGAATTGAATCCTGCTCTAATACATAACCGTGTCCTAATATCACAACAACAAAATACTATCTATTGGTAAGAGAAGAAAGAGAACACAAATATAATTACAATTAAAAGAAATAAGAAGAATAATAAGGAGTAGATAATAATAAATAAAAAAGTACATAAATAAAAAAAAATAAAGAAAAAGTTAAAGAAAAATAAAGATAGGAGGAATAAGACAAGACAGGCACAATAGGGAAGTGTACATACTTGGGGGGACATATAGCAGGGGGGTGAATCCAAATATCGGGGCCCAAGTCTTCACAGGGACTTGGTCCGTTTTTAATTTATATATACTACTTATGGTGAGTTTAGGCTGGACAAATTCACTTGATCACTGAGACCTAGGGGTTGGCCGCTCTTTTCCCGGAACTCTCCCCATCTGAACCATTTCATGTGCACGGAGGAGGGGGAAGAGGAGTATTTACAGCCTGCGGTTTCAAAAACGTAGTGTTTATGTAATGCATTAGTGATATTTTGTATCGTAGGCACAGAGGGGGACTTCCACATTCGTCCAATAGCCGCTTTAGTTGCTATTAGAATGTGGCCCAGTATATATCTATCACAACTAGGCAGTGGGAATGGGAGCTGATGTAGTAAGGTCGCCAGGGGGTCCTCAGGGATAGCGACACCCAAGACTTTGTCTATCAGGGAGAAAACCTCTCGCCACAATGATCTTAAGTTCGCGCATCCCCAGAAGATATGTACTAACGATCCAACAGAACCACACCCCCTCCAACAAAGATTAGATATGGAGGGCCAGATGGCATTGAGCCGGCTGGGGGTAAAATACGCTCTGCTACATAGTTTATAGTACATTTCACAGTGATGTGCGCATTTAGAGATTTTAAAACAGGTCCTGAAGATGTCATCCCAGACTGACTCAGGGAGTTCCCGAGCTAGGTCTTTCTCCCAACCAATCTGTGACACCAGCTTCCCTCCCCTGCCCAGGAGTATTATATATTTGTATCATCTGGAGATACCTCCCTTGTGGTTGGAGGATGATAGGAGGAGGGACAGAGCTGGCGGAAATCGAGGTGCTTTTCTCCCTGTAAATTCTGACAACCAGTGTCGTATCTGCAAGTATTTAAAAAAGTTGTGCTTAGGGATGTTGAATTGCGTCTGTAGTTGGGAGAAGGAGAGGAGGGCGTTTGTGTCGTAGATGTCTTTCAAATACTTGATTCCCCCCTCCGTCCAAGTCTCCAGACGAAGGTTAGGGATCAGGTTGCTAAACGAGCTAATGGGGAGACAGGGGGCTGGTAGCAATATATCTGGGTCGATCGTGACAACCTCTTGCCAGGCGCGCAAAGTGGCTCTAATCGATAACCCCGGGCCCGTCCATGAGGGAATCGCCCTGGCTGGTAGAAAGAAGAGCTCGGTGAGTGTGCAGTTCTTCATGAAAGCTCTTTCAATACAAACCCATGGCTTGGGACTAGACTCCACAAACCAGTCGCGGGCCTGACTTAGAATGCAGGCCGCTTGGTAACGCTCAAGATCTGGGTATGCAACACCTCCTGAGTCTTTTGGGAGCACCAATGTGCGCCTGGCAATGCGAGGTCTCGCTCCCTTCCAGATGAAGCTGGAGAATAATCTATTGATCCTAAGGGTTAGCTTTCTAGGGGTAGGTCTAGGTATAGCTCTAAACAAGTATAACAGCTTGGGAAGTAACGTCATTTTGGCTGCCGCTACCCTGCCTAACCAGGAAATTTCATGTAATAGCCAGTCCTTTGTAAGTTTCTCAAGCGAGTTAAGCAGAGGGGCGTAATTGCATTCGATGATGTCGGGTTCCCTGGCTAGCTGCACCCCGAGGTATTTAATAGCTTGAGTTTGCCAGGCGTATCTATACTCGTCTTTATGTCGCGCTAAAGTCTCAAGAGGGATATGTAGCGGGAGGGCTTCAGTCTTGGTCGTGTTGAGTTTATAGTACGAAATTTTTGTGTAGAGGTCTAGGATGTTGTGCAGGATAGGGAGGGAGGATGTGGGGTTTGTGATGCATAGCAAGATGTCGTCAGCGAATAGGCTGATTTTATGTGAGAGTCCTCCAATTGTCGGACCCTCGACTCCCCGGTTCTTCCTGATTGTCTCAGCCAGGGGTTCTATTGCTAAAGCAAAGATAAGGGGCGACAGGGGGCAGCCCTGTCTAGTCCCGTTGGAGATGCCAAAAGGTGCCGAGAGGGTTCCATTGGTGAATACCCTTGCCGATGGGTTAGAGTAAAGGGACATAATGGAGCCCAAAAACCTTCCCTGGAATCCGAATGAGTCTAGCACTGAGTTAAGGTATCCCCAGTGTAGCCTGTCAAAGGCTTTTTCTGCGTCCAGGGACAGCACCAACAGGGGCTGTCCCTGGTAGTCACAGTGTTCCATAACATTAAATACCCTGCGGGTATTGTCTGGCGCCTGCCTCCCTGGGACAAACCCCACCTGATCTGCCGCTATTAGTGAGGGGAGTAGGGGGCATAGGCGATTGGCTATTAATTTGGCATAGATTTTTACATCGACGTTTAGGAGCGCAATCGGGCGATAGTTAGCTACTAGGGCTGGTGACTTACCCGGTTTGGGGATGGTAACAATTTGTGCCTCCAACATCTCCCTAGGAAAGGAATGGGAGGATGAAGCCTCGTTAAAGACCCGTAATAGTACCGGGGCTAGCTCGGGCTTATATTTTTTATAGAAGTTGGAGGGGTATCCATCCGGGCCTGGGGCTCTATCTAACGGGAGGTCTTCAATCACATTCTCGATCTCCCGGAGGGACCAGGGGGCATCTAGGAGGAGACATGTTTCAGGGCTCAGTTTAGGTAAGTTCAATGTGTTCAGGAAGGCCTGAATGTCGGATTCTACAGGTTGAGGGGTTTCAGCATCCGATTTTAAATTATATAGCTGAGTGTAATACTCGGCAAATAGATTGGCTATCTCGCTCGGGTCGGAAACCCTAGCCCCTCCAGGAGCCGAGAGGTACTGAATCCGGGCCTCCGCCCTTTTCCCTCTCAGTTTCCGAGCTAAGAGTCTTCCAGCTTTATTACTGAAGACGTAAAATCTTTGATTCAGGCGAGCTAGATTGCGCTGCACCTCCTGGAGGTAGAAACTGTTCACCTCCTCCCTAGCTGACAATAGCTGCTTGTAAATTGATTTATTAAGAGGGGTTAGCTTATGTTCCTCCTCTAGCCCCGCCAGTTTCCTCTCTGCAGTTTCTAAGTTGATTTTGTGAGCTCTTTTAATCCTAGCAGCTGCCTGGATTATTGAGCCTCGGATTACAGCTTTTAGCGAGCACCAGTGGTTGAACGTGTTGGTGTCGTCAGGTGAATTGTTGTCTAGGTATGATGTGATATCTTGCTGAATTGCATGAAAAACCTCTGGCTGAGACAAAATGAACCTACCCATCCTCCAGGGGCCGGGGATCTGGTTACGCGCGTCTATGTCCCAATCAATAAGGAGTGGGGAATGATCTGACCAGGACATGGGGAGAATCTTGATGTCAGATATGGATGCTAGCGTCAGTCTGTCCGTCAGTAACATGTCAATCCTGGAATATGAGGCGTGGGGGTGGGAATAGAAGGTGAAGTCTCTCTCCCTCGGGTGTTTGACCCGCCATGCGTCGTAAAGGTCAAACTCTCCTAGTATCTGTCCAAGGCCCGTAGGGGACCTGACACTGGAAGGTCTCAGTCTGCCGGGGGAGATTCTAGGTACATTAGATCTGTCGACTACCGGGTCGACAACTAGGTTAAAGTCGCCCAGCATCAGGATGGCGCCTCTAGCGTTCCGCTGGACTGCTGTGCAAACTTTCTGGCAGAATTGTAATTGTTTGGAGTTGGGGGCGTAGCATGACACCAGGGTGACTTCCTTACCCTCCAAAGACCCCACTAAAATAAGGAACCTTCCCTCCGGGTCAGAGATTTGGGACTTTAAAATGAAGGGGCAGGATTGTGAAAATAAAATAGCTACTCCAGCCTTTTTGGTCTGGGCATTCGCCATATAGCAGGAGGGATAGCGGCTATCAGAGAATCGGGGGGGGGTCAGAGCTTTTGAAGTGGGTTTCTTGAATGGCCACAATGCCTGCCCTCTTTTTATGAAAGAAGGATAGAGCTACTCTACGCTTTTGGGGAGAGTTTAGGCCCTTTACATTTAATGTAATAATTTTAACCATAACTCACAGGGATATGTAGCGTAGCGACCAGATAACGGATGTCACAAGGGGGCGTTGTTTTGGATACCCAGAATGAGGTACGTAAGGAAGGTGAGCTAGAGACAGGGGGGGAACATACATAAGGATAATCTAAGAAACAAAAATAAAACATAAACAACTGAAATAGAGAGGCTCTCAAATGAGCCCAAGTGAGGCGCCAAAATAGTAACACCTCACGCATGTGGAAAGGGGGGTAGCAACAGGCTGCCCCCGCTCCCCTCGGGGGAATTTATCTACTGGTATAAGTCTAACATTGTGAATTTTCAAGGCTAAGAAAATTTCAGCTCTAGAGGGACCCCACGCGGCCAGACCCGTGATCCGAGTAGCATACAGTACTAGCTAACAGGTGTATGAGACGGATATCCTATAGCCTGATTCGCCTAGCCCGCTTAGTCACGGGGTAGGCATAGTGTACACATGGTCAGCCGCCCGGGATCCCCCCGAGCCCAAACCACAACCAGACCTCAAAACAGTCAGAGTATATAAACAAAAGGAAGAGAGAGATTAAGGCAGAAAACAGATAATACTACATTTCTATTTTTATAAAGAACCTGGAACTGTAAAATAAAGTCCACTGCTGAACCTCCATCTTGAACTCTAGCTGTGTTTCTCGGCCACCGACCAGTCCGGCTGAAGTCGGTGGGAGGGAGAAGAGGCATTGGGGTCATCTGATATGTTCCATCTTGCGATCAGTTTCTGGCCCTCTTCCACACTCGAGATGACAATTGTAGAGCCTTCTCTGGTCACAAGAAGTTTAGTCGGGAAACCCCATCTGTATGGGATAGAGGCCTTGCGCAGGGCTGATGTGATCGGGAGGAGGGAACGTCTCTTAGCCAATGTGAACTGGGAGAGGTCTCCAAATAATTGTAGGGAGCCCAGGGTGGCAGCAGTATCTGAAGAGGGTCTGGCCGCCTTTAAGAGAGCCTCCTTAATGTGATAGAAGTGGACCCTCATCAATACATAGTTACATAGTTACATAGTAGGTAAGGCTGAAAAAAGACTTGCGTCCATCTAGTTCAACCTGGTATAGATATCCATTGCTGATTTGGTAGGTTCTGGTATTTTACAGACAAATTATATTTCTTATTTGTACCCATGGATGTTTTTCTCCAGTAAATGTTTGTCCAACTTTGCCTTGAACGCATTTAATGAGCCAGCCGTTACCACCTCTCTGGGAAGAGAGTTCCAGAGTTTGACTGTTCTGACCGTAAAGAAATTCTTTCTACTAGCTGAATGAAATCTTTTTTCTTCTAATCTATACTCATGCCCTCGCGTCCTAGATTCCTTTCTAGTAGAAAATAGGGTGTGTGACAGTTCCTTATATTGGCCCTTGATATACTTGTACATGTTGAGCATGTCCCCCCTTAAACGTCTCTTTTCTAATGTAAATAGTCCCAAATTGCTTAATCTCTCCCCGTAGCTTAAATTCTCCATTCCCCTAATAAGCTTTGTTGCTCGCCTTTGGACTTTTTCTAATTCTATGATGTCCTTTTTATAGTGTGGGGCCCAGAACTGTACTCTGTACTCTAGGTGAGGTCTCACCAATGCTTTATATAGTGGCATAATTACCCTTGAGTCCCTAGTTTCCATTCCCCTCTTAATACATGCCAGAATTTTGTTGGCCTTTTTTGTAGCTACATTACAATGGGCACTACATCCTAGATTGCTGTCTATTTGGACTCCTAGATCCTTTTCAAGTATGGAATTACCCAGTTCCTCTCCGCTAAGGTTGTAACTTGCACACTGGTTGTGTCTCCCAAGGTGCATAACCTTACATTTATCTACATTGAACCTCATCTTCCATTTTTTTGCCCACTCATTGCAAGATCATTTTGAAGCATTGTGACATCTTCTGGTGATTTTATGACTTTCCTAAGTTTTGTATCGTCCGCAAAGATGGATACATTGTTGAGTAACCCTATTCCAATATCGTTAATAAAAATGTTAAACAAAATGGGCTCCACTTAGTACCGGTATCATATCTGATACGGCACCATTCACCATTCACAATACGTCTCTTGGGGCACCATCCGGGGCGGATCTAGATCTTGGCAGACGATGAATTCGGTCTAATAGCAGATCTTGGGAGGAGGCGGAGGGGAGTAACTTTTTGAATAGGTCAGTTGCGAAGTCATAAAGGCTGCTGTTGGAGATGGATTCTGGGACGCCCCTCAATTTTAAGTTGTTTCTACGGGAGCGATCCTCCAAATCGGCGACCTTCTCCCTCAGGGCTGACACCTCCCCCTCAATGGTATCATGGGAATCTATTAGGGCGTTGTGGGATTCAACCATCTCTCCCATCTTGGTTTCTAGATGGCCAGTACGTTCGCCCAAGTCATCAATGGATTTTTGGCATGTCTGAAACATGGAGCGAAATTCGGAGGCAACCTCATCCTTAAATTGGTGGAATAGAAGCCTCAGTGTGCCCACCGTCAGGGCCTCTGAGTCATCTAATCGCGTTTGGGTGGAGAGCGGTTGAATTGGGGATGGGTCCGGGAGGGCCACTTGTTGGGGGGTCTCGGACGTGGACTGGGTCTGTGAGGCTAACAAGTCGCCTCCAGAGGGACGCTTGGGGGAGGGTTTGAAGAAAGGAACCTGGGGGACTGATCCCACCGCTTTATGTTTTTTAGGAGGCATGGTGCTGAGAGGCGCTTAGATGAGTAATAACAGTTAAGGGGGTTCACCGTAGAGAGGTGTTTAGGTAGTTGTCGGAGCACTCAGAAGATGTCAGACACATTGTACATTGAATTCCCAAGGGGAGCAGGGGGGTGCCAGACGCGTTACATTAGGCCTGGCGAATGCATATTGGTCGGGTAGGGTGGGAAGGAGCTCTGGGGGCCCAAGTCTGGCCCAGCCGGGCCGTTCCCCCACTTAGTCGTTTCTGTATATGTATGTCTTCCCCTAATGGTGGGGGAGGAGGGGGGCCAGGTGAGAGGGCCCCTGCTGTGCTGTATTCGGCAGGCGGTAGGGCACTAGGGACCAGGCAGCAGGCAACAGGGCACAAGGGGCCGGGGATGCGCTGTCACAGCAGCCTCCGGCGCACTATCAGTCCCAGCAAGACCTCAGATGCCGGGGGCCTTATCAGGGGGAATCAAGAGTGCGGGGGGATGCAGTGGTACTGCTCTGTCTTCCAAGTGCCTAGATCCCCGCTCCGCCGCGACACCAAGCAGCAAGCTGCCTCCGGCGCACTATCTGCCCCAGCACTCTCCCAGCCCGCCCCACGTGTAGCTCGGCTTGAGGCACTCACCGGGGTGTAACAAGCGGCGCTGCGGAGAGTCCGGGATGGCTCCTTTCTCCCGCCGGCGTCCGCTCCGTGCAGCTTGAAGGGGCTTCCACGCTGTGGAGCTTCTCGCCCGGTCCCTCACCAAACTCCAGATCCTGGTGCAGGCGGGGATTCTAGGCCGCAATCCGCGGAAGCCGTTAGAACGGCTTCCCGATTCCGCGGCTTTAGGTGCTGGGTATGGGGGGGTTCAGGAGAAGCTGGGGAACCGGGGAGGGTGTTTTGGGTGTTGGGGAGCCGGTGCTTATAGTGGGGTTTGCTGAGTAAGGCCCGGAGCTCACGTAGAGTGCGACTTGCTCAAATGGCCGCCAAGCCACGCACAACGCTCTGTTTTCTATCCCACGACCAAGGTCTTATCCATTAACCCATTTTAGTACCAATCCCATGCTTTTGAGTTTATTTAGCAGTCTGCAATGTGATATGGTTCCAAAAGTCTTACTAAAGTCTAGATAGCCATATCTATTTCTCTATTACTTTAATCACCCAGTGAAAAAAGTCAATATGGTTTGTTTGACATGATGTCCAACGAGTAAATCCATGCTGTTTGGGATCCTGTTAACTACTGGATTTGAGATAATCTACAACTCTTTCTTTAAAAAAGTGTTTCCACCAATTTCCCTACTATTGATGTGAGGCTCACTTTTGGTACTTGTGTGCATCTCCCCGGCTTCCACTTTTTTGCATTGGTACAACATTCGCTCTTTTCCAGTCCTCTGGATTTCTGAAAGAAACCACTCCCTGCCTTTTGCCAATGCAGTTCGCAGAAGCCAGGGTTTGCACATGCACAGCTGCACCAGTCCTGACACCTGCAAGATCAATTTCCTAGGTGCTGGGACCCGGGCTATCTGTCTTCTCTACAGACACATGGACAGTGGCAACTCCGATACTAAAATTAAGGTACAGAGCCGCCATAGGCTGCAATCTTACAACTTCTGACCCAGCAGATGCTGCCTCACAAGGCGTGTTGGGTAAACTTTGGCGATAGACACTAGGGGGACGGTTAGGTGGTGGGAGTGTGGGCAAGGGTGGATTAGGGTTAAGCACTTACGTGAGTGTCAGGCTGTGGGCAGCAGCGGTGCAACCAGAATGTGGTGACCCCATAATAACATTTAGAAGGGGCCTCTATCCCAATGCTTATTGAGAGACACCTCTCTCCAGTAGTTATTAATTGTATGCCCCAAAATTGTTCCCTAGTTTATGTTCTGAACCATAGTAGTGCCCTGGTTAATGTTATGCCACATATGTGCCCTAGATTATTATATGAATAAGGGGGTAGGTTTAGACAATATGGGGATGGTTAGGGTCAGGCTGTAGAATGGGAGCTAGGGTTAGGCACCCGGAGGAAGATTAGGGTCAGGCTGTGGGGCTGGTGAGGTCCTAGACTTTGGGAATGGAAGGTTAGGGTTAGATTATGTGTCTGGGGGTATAGGGTTAGGTACTAGGAATAGGGTTAGGCAGAGGGATGGTAGGGTTAGGCACTATGGGCAGGATTTGGGTTAGCCTTTGGGGGGTGGGGTTAGGCACTAGGGGGAGGGTTAGGCTGTGGGGTTGGAGGAGGTAGGGTTAAGCACTAGGGGTAAAGTTACTTAAGGATTAGAGTTACAGATATAGGGCCAGATGTGTCAAGATTCAAAAAGTAATAAAATGGGGAGTGATAAACAACCAGCCAATCAGCTCCTGTCTGTCATGTTATGGTCTGGGTTTGAAAAATGACAGGTAAGAGCTGATTGCCTGGTTGTTTATCACTTTCTACTTTATCACATTTTAAAGCTGAATACATATGGGGAGGAAACTTACGTGGACTGCCACTCGGCTCAGGTCACTACCAGGAGTGGCGAACACATGGCCGCCGGGACCAGGAAGATCACATCACACCCCGAGAAGCTGCCCATGGCATCGTCAGATTCTAACTATAATTTTGTCGGATGCACTTGATAAATGATAGGTAGAAGCTGATTGGTTGCAATGGGCAACTTCTTGCTGGTCCGCAGTGTGGTTGCTGTGGAACAAAGCATCTTAATTTTTGATTTTGATTTTGCAGATTTGTCATTTAACAATATTGAGGTTATAGAGGGCCTGAGTGCTCTCACCAAGCTGGAGGATCTCAGCCTGCACAACAATCGGATATCTGGCATCAGTAACTTGGACAGTCTGGAGAATCTGCAGGTTCTATCCATAGGGAACAACAACTTGTCATCCTTGGAAAACGTAAGGACGGGGCGAGCGCTCCCTATACATTGATCCCTGTACTCTGAATGGTTCTTCTCCCACAGCTTCCCTTCTTCATGTTAAGGGGCTCATTCATTCATAAACAATTGGTGCTTCAGCCAATCAGATCCTGGTATTTGTTTAAAAAATGACAATTGGAGGCTGATTTGCTGGAGCATCATTTATCATACAGAAAGAGTTTTATGACTCGATAAATGAGCCCCTTGGAAACCTAGTCAGCACCTGTCTCACACCGGCAGCGCCAGCATGATCTCCTCTCTTTGTCAGTGTAAAATGCTGCCGTTCTTCATTGCCGGTAAATGTGTCCGTTTAATGTTCCTGTTCATATAACTTTACCTTATGCTCAGGTTTAATGCCCTGTCTTGTTCCCAGCTCTCCTACCTACGGAGGTTCAAGCAGCTGCGGACACTGAACCTGGCAGGAAACCCGCTATCTGCAGATGAACACTATAAGTTATTTGTGGCAGCTCATCTGGGAAACTTGGTGTATCTGGATTTCAGACTCATAGATGAGACTATAGTAAGCACGCGCCACGTTACCACTCTCTTCATAGGCTGTTTATCTAGAACAGCGGTTCTCAAACTGTGGGTCCTGACCCCAAAGTGAGTCCTGACCTGCTCAGCATGGGGTCGTGACTCCCTATTGCTGACCATCAGGCTGATGGCTTTTCTGATCTCAGTCAGTGATTCAAGGAGTCTGAATAATCTGTTGAATTGTCTGTTATTTTAGACTCCGCCCTTCACTCTGTGCCCCCACAATGCTGCCATGTAGGTGCTGTCTGCTGACTACACGTGTGATGTGATGGGTTATGGTATATTAGACTCCTCCCATCACTCTGTGCCTCCACAATGCCACCATGTATGTGCTGTCTGCTGACTACACGTGCGATGTGACAGGTTATGGTATATCAGACTCCTCCCATCACTCTGTGCCTCCACAATGCTGCCATGTATGTGCTGTCTGCTGACTACACATATGATGTGATGGGTTATGGTATATCAGACTCCTCCCATCACTCTGTGCCTCCACGATGCTGCCATGCATGTGCTGTCTGCTGACTACACATGTGATGTGACAGGTTATGGTATATCAGACTCCTCCCATCACTCTGTGCCTCCACGATGCTGCCATGTATGTGCTGTCTGCTGACTACACGTGTGATGTGACAGGTTATGGTATATCAGACTCCTCCCATCACTCTGTGCCTCCACAATGCTGCCATGTATGTGCTGTCTGCTGACTACACATGTGATGTGACAGGTTATGGTATATTAGACTCCTCCCATCACTCTGTGCCTCCACAATGCTGCCATGTATGTGCTGTCTGCTGACTACACGTGCGATGTGACAGGTTATGGTATATCAGACTCCTCCCATCACTCTGTGCCTCCACAATGCTGCCATGTATGTGCTGTCTGCTGACTACACATGTGATGTGACAGGTTATGGTATATCAGACTCCTCCCATCACTCTGTGCCTCCACGATGCTGCCATGCATGTGCTGTCTGCTGACTACACATGTGATGTGACAGGTTATGGTATATCAGACTCCTCCCATCACTCTGTGCCTCCACAATGCTGCCATGTATGTGCTGTCTGCTGACTACACGTGTGATGTGACAGGTTATGGTATATCAGACTCCTCCCATCACTCTGTGCCTCCACAATGCTGCCATGTATGTGCTGTCTGCTGACTACACGTGTGATGTGACAGGTTATGGTATATCAGACTCCTCCCATCACTCTGTGCCTCCACAATGCTGCCTGCTGACTACACATGTGATGTGATGACCTTCTGCAGTAACTCGCTGGGGTCCCGTAATTATTTTTATTGTCTGATGGGGTCACAGAGCAAAATAGTTTGAGGACCCTTGATCTAGAATATATAACCCTTAGTTATCTATGGAAACCCGATGTTTGCTTAGTTGTATAGTGTGTACAGGTTGAGTATCCCTTATCCGAAATGCTCGGGACCAAGAGCATGTTGGATAAGGGATTTTTCGGATTATGGAATATTTTTTTTCATACTTACATGGTCCCCTGTTGGTGCCCTGATGGTCCCCTGACATCCATGATGTCCCCCATCCACAGTGACCTCCGGGATCCTCTTTGGTGGCATCTCCGGTCCCAGGGGTGCATTGCGTCACCGGCGCACCAGCGCAATGCACCTCTGGGACCGGAGATGCATCTGAAGAGGATCCCAGAGGTTGCTGTGGATGCCAGGGGATGAGGTAAGTATGAAAAAAAGGGTCTGGGGGAAAAAAACTCCCAAACCACCCCCTCCCGAAATATTCTGAAAAAAACACAGTTTTCTGAATATTTCGTTTTTTGGAATACACGGATGAAGGAGACCCGACCTGCAGTATAAAACCACAGCTAGAATCTTAGGGGTTAATTTACTAACGCTTCTAAAAAGAATAAGAGTTGACGTTGCCCATATTATTTCTCAATTGCATCCTAGAATATGAAAGGATCTGATTGGTTGGTCGATATGGGCAACACCACCTCTTTTAATTTTGAGAAGCTTTAGTAGATGTGCCCTTAAGTGGTGGCTGTAGTCCCCTTTTTAGTTAGTTACCTATGCGCCACTTTCCATAAATGACCTCCATTGTGTTATTGTTACACTCTGACAAGTTTTTGGGACTTGCGTGAGCCACAGCCTGTGATCGCAGGCCGTACGCTGGCTGATCGACAGCCGGCTGATATTTGTGGGTAGCATCCCAGCGTTTTCTGGGATTGCTGCGCAAAAACACAGGTGTGCCCGGCTGTTGGGATGGAAAGCCACTTCCATCATCAGTGGCACCGATCTCCACACAGCCATCGCAGCGCCGAGTATTGAGTTGGGGAGATCAAGTCCCCCTCTCTTCGCACGGCTGCAAAGACATTCACAGCTGTGCACAGAGGCAGCCCTTCACTCAGGCAGGGAAGGTCTGAATCGGCCCAATATGTTTTCGACCTATTGACTGTCTATCTAAACATTGTCAATTTATAATACCACACCCAACTGGCTGTGCAAGGCCCATGGTTTATGGTTCTATGGGGAGAATTCAATTGTTTCTCAATTCGAAGTTCAAAAAGTGACCCATTTGGGCACCTAAATAGCACTTTTTGGGACACGCCCAACAATTTGGCAGTTGTAGCTGCTTTTCGTGGCTAAACCCGGCCTGTCTGGACGCAATGAGAAACAAACAATTGAATTTCAGCACCCTTGATCTCCATCCACTTTACACGGGAGATTGGTGCCATAAACAATTGAATCGCCACCAATGTGCAGGAAATCCTCAGGCCTCCAGCTTTTTGTATTTCAGAGGGAAATCGCCAATGTGAAGTATCAGTATTCCATTGAAGAGCTGAGTCATAACGAGACCTTGGAGCGGGTAAAGCAAGAAAAAGATATGCAGCTTCAGCAAGAGCTGGACGAACACAAAGTAGGTGCAAGTAGGGCTCGGCGCACACTCTGTTAGGGGTCCCCTTGCCATCTATGCACAACATACCACTAGCAATGAGCCCCGCAGTACAGTCTATGATGTAGCAAAGCTTATATGGGCGTGGTTTATATGTTGTGCGCAAATCACCAGACAAGTCAGATATATAACCCATCCGCTAACCCACCCCTAGCATCCCAACATAGATCTGTTGAATCGCATCTGAGGCTGCATATGCATATCGGATGCATATGCTAAATGAGGGGTGGCTCACGGGGTATCGAGGGTGACTTCTCCGAGGGGAGAAGTTGCGCTAGTATATGGCCAGCTTAAGACTACTCTGTCCATTTTGAAATAGGATACTCTGGGGTGTATCCAATGAGCCCCGAACATTAAATACCCCCCAAAATCCCTGATTGGAGCTGATTGGATAGCTCCAGGTGGGCCACATAGCCGCAGAAACTTACTGCTGCTAATTGGACACTGCCCTCTGTGTGGGATCTTATGAAACAATGGACCTGACTCAGAAGCGGTCACATCAGGCAATTAACAGTGGCCGCAGTGCTCAGGCACCAAGGCACCTTTGTGATGCCGCTTCCAGTGAGGAGTCAGTTGTAGAGCGATTGACAGGAAAAGACCATTCGGGGAGGTAACAGGGAGTGTCAGCATGCCAAAACCATTTTCGGGGCGTGTCTTGACGTGTGTCTGCAATCTCATACACATTAAACATGGCGCCAGTGTCGCAACTCCCCGGCCATTCTGTGTAGACATGGAAGAACCTTGGGAGTGATTGTTCCTCAATGCGGCTGCGAAGGAGTACACATAGAAAGTTTCTGTTTGCCGAGAAAGCTGCTTTGGCTTTGGTGGGCGTCTCTGGTGAATTTTGGGCGACTGGTCCAATTTCGATGCCTCGCAGTTCTGTCACTGAGTTTTTATATGAATAACATCTGTATAATGTACCTTTTTCACCATTGTATTACTGGTTTATTTTAAGGCTGCCTATGTGGAATATCTGAACGGCCCTTTTCTCTTTGAGAGTATGTATGCGGAGGATGTAGACGGAACCCAGTTATCCGCCCTCCCCGGAGTCGCTGAGCTCGTGGACTCATATCCTTCCCTGTACACCTTGAAGGTGTTTAGAATGAGTTAGTTCAATCCCCAGTGTATTTTGGACTAGATTCCCATAAAGTAACCCCCTGCCATAACAAAGTAGTAGGGTTCCATGCAGGGGCGGTATAAGAGAGGAGGGGGCTTGTGCAGGCACCCTCCACTAAGCTGGCATTATGTGAGAGTCTACTGCACATGTGCAGGGCCTCAGGAAAATGGCAACACATATAAATAATATATAGTTTAATCAGTAAAGCAAGCTAGCTCTTATGTTTCTTCATCTTTCTTACTTATGTTCTATGACAGATAGTGGGGGCAAGCTGCATATGATTGTTGGGCTTTGCAAATTATACACAGTGGTCCTCTTGCCCATGGACCCGGAAACCTAGATCCTCTGTAATGCAGCACACATGCTGGGGTCTAGGTCCTCTGTAACGCAGCACACATTCTGGGGACTAGATCCCCTGTAACGCAGCACACATCCTGGGGCCTAGATCCCATGTAACGCAGCACACATGTTGTGGCCTATATCCCCTGTACTGCAGCACACATTCTGGGGCCTAGATCCCCTGTAACGCAGCACACATCCTGGGGCCTAGATCCCTTGTAACGCAGCACACATCCTGGGGCCTAGATACCTTGTAACGCAGAACACATGCTGGGGCCTAGATCTCCTGTATTGTAGCGTACATCCTGAGGCACAGATCCCCTGTATTGTAGCATAAATCCTAAGGCACAGATCCCCTGTATTGTAGCATACTAGATTGTAAGCTCCTCCGAGTAGGGCCCTCTTCCCTCCTGTTGTCAAAGCCCACTTCTCTTCACATTTCACTCACAGCTCTCCTTTACTCCAACACTCAGTGACCATCTTCATACTCATCTCCATCATTGGCCTCAAGCCTCTAGTTGTATGTTGATTGGGTCCTCACTACTTACATTTAAGCTGCAATGTGTATTGAACTGTGGCGCTCTTTATTTGTACTGTATTTTTGTTATTTATTCAATGTTATGCCAAGTTGTGTCTCCCTGTATTGTTCCTTTGTACGGCGCTGCGAAACACTTGTGGCGCCTTATAAATAAAATTATAATAATAATAATAGTACATCTTAAGGCACAGATTCCCTGTATTGTAGCAGACATCCTAAGGCACAGATCCCCTGTATTTTAGCGGACATCCTAAGGCACAGATCCCCTGTATTGTAGCGGACATCCTGAGGCACAGATCCCCTGTATTGTAGCATACATCCTAAGGCACGGATCCCCTGTATTGTAGCATACATCCTAAGGCACAGATCCCCTGTATTGTAGCGGACATCCTAAGGCACAGATCCCCTGTATTGTAGCGGACATCCTAAGGCACAGATCCCCTGTATTGTAGCGGACATCCTAAGGCACAGATCCCCTGTATTGTAGCGGACATCCTGAGGCACAGATCCCCTGTATTGTAGCGGACATCCTAAGGCACGGATCCCCTGTATTGTAGCATACATCCTAAGGCACAGATCCCCTGTATTGTAGCGTACATCCTGAGGCACAGATCCCCTGTATTGTAGCATACATCCTGAGGCACAGATCCCCTGTATTGTAGCAGACATCCTGAGGCACAGATCCCCTGTATTGTAGCAGACATCCTAAGGCACAGATCCCCTGTATTGTAGCATACATCCTGAGGCACAGATCCCCTGTATTGTAGCGGACATCCTAAGGCACAGATCCCCTGTATTGTAGCGGACATCCTAAGGCACAGATCCCCTGTATTGTAGCGGACATCCTGAGGCACGGATCCCCTGTATTGTAGCATACATCCTAAGGCACAGATCCCCTGTATTGTAGCGGACATCCTGAGGCACGGATCCCCTGTATTGTAGCATACATCCTGAGGCACAGATCCCCTGTATTGTAGCGGACATCCTAAGGCACAGATCCCCTGTATTGTAGCGTACATCCTGAGGCACAGATCCCCTGTATTGTAGCGTACATCCTGAGGCACAGATCCCCTGTATTGTAGCGTACATCCTGAGGCACAGATCCCCTGTATTGTAGCGTACATCCTGAGGCACAGATCCCCTGTATTGTAGCGGACATCCTGAGGCACGGATCCCCTGTATTGTAGCATACATCCTAAGGCACAGATCCCCTGTATTGTAGCGGACATCCTGAGGCACGGATCCCCTGTATTGTAGCATACATCCTGAGGCACAGATCCCCTGTATTGTAGCGGACATCCTAAGGCACAGATCCCCTGTATTGTAGCGTACATCCTGAGGCACAGATCCACTGTATTGTAGCGGACATCCTGAGGCACGGATCCCCTGTATTGTAGCATACATCCTAAGGCACAGATCCCCTGTATTGTAGCGGACATCCTGAGGCACGGATCCCCTGTATTGTAGCATACATCCTGAGGCACAGATCCCCTGTATTGTAGCGGACATCCTAAGGCACAGATCCCCTGTATTGTAGCGGACATCCTAAGGCACAGATCCCCTGTATTGTAGCGTACATCCTGAGGCACAGATCCCCTGTATTGTAGCACACACCCTGAGGCACAGATCCCCTGTATTGTAGCGGACATCCTGGGGCACAGATCTCCCTGTAATGAGGCACACACCCTGAGGCACAGATCCCCTGTATTGTAGCGTACATCCTGAGGCACAGATCCCCTGTATTGTAGCATACATCCTGAGGCACAGATCCCCTGTATTGTAGCGGACATCCTGGGGCACAGATCTCCCTGTAATGAGGCACACACCCTGAGGCACAGATCCCCTGTATTGTAGCGGACATCCTGAGGCACAGATCTCCCTGTAATGAGGCACACACCCTGAGGCAGCCCCTTGCAGTGCCATTCCTTAGCCTGGACCTCACATACAGGACTAAGTTTACTGAAGTCTGCCAGAGCATATTCACCTACGGTCTCAGCCACCACCAGAAGAGACTCACGGAGGTCACTGTATTCAACGAGTGTCTTCAGGAGGCTGTGACAGAAAATCAGGAGGCCGGAGCCAGGAAGATTCAGGAATTTGAATCAAAGAACAGTGAGGTAAAGGGGAGGGTGTTTGGCTTATAATGGATGTTTGCAATGTAAGTACTCCCACACTGAGGAGACCATTTTTCTCATCACAACTATTTTCCAACCTTTAAGGGGTTTATTAACTAAGATGGGTGTTCTATTGAAGATGGGATGTTGCCCATAGCAACCAATCTTATTTATTTAGCACCTTCTAGAAGATAATAGAATCTGATTGTTGCCCTTGAATTTGCATGATTGCCCTATCCGTGATTGTCAGTTGTATCTACCAATCCAACTATGATAGTGAGCCCTTTGATTGCAGCATATATATATATATATATATATATATATATATATATAGTACACTTACCCCCCCAAAAGAAGGATGAAGACCAGCACTCAGGCGAATTGCAGTTGAAGAAAATAAGAAGTTTATTCCATGTGCAGTTAAATAGCAACAATGGCTGTCCCGACAGCCGTTTCAACTGGGCTCAAGCCAGTTGTCATCAGGGGAACAGAGCATACAGTTTTCCCTGGTTATAAAGACAAAAATTGCGCCAAAAACGAATGTAAATGAGGACCATTTGACCTCACTGTGTCAGGAATGACGTCAGGGAAGCCCTGTCAGGTGGAGAGGGCGGGGGGCGCAGGGGTGAGTGACAGCGGGAATCCCCGTGCTGGCAGCCTGTGATAGGCTCGCTGCGGGGAACCCGTCATCTACTGTATGCTTGCCGGGTGTTGCTAGGATACAAGCAGGACTGTGGCAAGATCGTGTAGTGTGTAGCGGGGAGAAGTGCTCAGGGTCTACGATGTGACCGAGCGGGTGTGCGGGGTAGGGACCGGACCGTGGATGCAGACGTCAGACCTGTCACAGTGAAGTGTACAAATCATAAAAGCACGCGGCGGTGTAGGATCGCGATCACTAGGAGCAAATGCACATGCCGGTATAAGGGTGGCCATGGCAACAGAAATAACAAATCAAGTTGGGAAGGGGAATACAAGCGGTCAGTGGTGACACAAGCGGGGGAAATGATAACACATGTATGTGGGCACACAGCAGTGTCCACCATCAGCGAATGAATCTGATAACCACAATAACTCACGGAGAACTAAAAAGGTCAACATATGAATGTGTAGACACTACGGGCACACGGCGGTGTCCAACATCTTAAATAGTAACCGGTGTCAACGTTATAACATAGTGAGTAATACCCATGAGAGGTGGGAGGCATATGTGGGTCTCATAGACCAAGTCGACATGTATGTGTGTTGACACTCGGCGGTGTCACTCATGCTACGTGCGCAATAACTGCGGGAGGTCACCAAAACAATGTGGTGAGTATAAATACCAGCGGAAGACACACGGCGGTGTCTCACTGCTGTTAGGCTAACAGTGGTCAACATGCATGAGAGTTGACACACAGAGGTATATATCACAAAGTATGTCAGAAACATGGGTTAGGTTATCAAACAATTGCTGCAAAAGGTAAGAAATGATGAAACAACAACGAAATAGGGAGAGCACGGCGGCGTCTCTTTGAAGGTCGACATATGTAGGTGTGGACACACAGCGGTGTCGCTCAACATCAAAACAACATTAAAGTACATAGGAGAATGTCAAAAACAGAGGGCCAGGGGCGGAATGTCAATAAGAAGGGGATTTAAAGAAAACAGCCCATCTTGAAGTCCTCGTTGAGGCCGAAAGGGGCCATGCAATTGAGTCTAAATATCCACTGCAGTTCTCTTTGTAAGAGCAGCTTGTCCCTGTCTCCACCTCTTCTGGGTGGGGGTATGTGATCAATGATGGCACACTTCAATAGGGCAACGTTGTGAGAATTGGAAAGGAAATGTCTTGCCACAGGAAGGTTCTTTAAATCATTGTAAGAATCCGTTGTAGAGAAGCTTTTCTTGATCGAGGAGCGGTGTTGACTAAGTCTTTCTTTGAGCATTCTTGTCGTCTTTCCGACATACAGTAAATTGCAGGGGCATTTCAGAGCATAAATGACATATCTGCTGTTGCAGTCAAGGCGGTGCTTGATTGAATATGAGATCTGGTCTTGGGGATTGACAAACTTGGAGCCAGTAATCAGAAACTGGCAATTGGAGCAACCTGAACATTTGAATGTCCCCTTCTTCTTGCTGAGCCAGTGTATCTTGCTGGCTGGTGCCGGTTCTGGTGCAGTTTTAACCAGGAGGTCCCTAAGGTTAGGGCCCCTTCTGTAGGCAAACCTCGGTGGCTGTGTGAGTTCTTTGCTCAATGTGGGGTCGCTGGAAATGAGGTGCCAGTGTTCCTTGACCTTTTTGCGGATATGGTCCGATGCAACTGTGAAGGTACTACAAAAGTTCATGGTTTTAGGCATGGTGGTGCTGGTGGGTGGTTTGATGCTGATATTTAGACTCAATTGCATGGCCCCTTTCGGCCTCAACGAGGACTTCAAGATGGGCTGTTTTCTTTAAATCCCCTTCTTATTGACATTCCGCCCCTGGCCCTCTGTTTTTGACATTCTCCTATGTACTTTAATGTTGTTTTGATGTTGAGCGACACCGCTGTGTGTCCACACCTACATATGTCGACCTTCAAAGAGACGCCGCCGTGCTCTCCCTATTTCGTTGTTGTTTCATCATTTCTTACCTTTTGCAGCAATTGTTTGATAACCTAACCCATGTTTCTGACATACTTTGTGATATATACCTCTGTGTGTCAACTCTCATGCATGTTGACCACTGTTAGCCTAACAGCAGTGAGACACCGCCGTGTGTCTTCCGCTGGTATTTATACTCACCACATTGTTTTGGTGACCTCCCGCAGTTATTGCGCACGTAGCATGAGTGACACCGCCGAGTGTCAACACACATACATGTCGACTTGGTCTATGAGACCCACATATGCCTCCCACCTCTCATGGGTATTACTCACTATGTTATAACGTTGACACCGGTTACTATTTAAGATGTTGGACACCGCCGTGTGCCCGTAGTGTCTACACATTCATATGTTGACCTTTTTAGTTCTCCGTGAGTTATTGTGGTTATCAGATTCATTCGCTGATGGTGGACACTGCTGTGTGCCCACATACATGTGTTATCATTTCCCCCGCTTGTGTCACCACTGACCGCTTGTATTCCCCTTCCCAACTTGATTTGTTATTTCTGTTGCCATGGCCACCCTTATACCGGCATGTGCATTTGCTCCTAGTGATCGCGATCCTACACCGCCGCGTGCTTTTATGATTTGTACACTTCACTGTGACAGGTCTGACGTCTGCATCCACGGTCCGGTCCCTACCCCGCACACCCGCTCGGTCACATCGTAGACCCTGAGCACTTCTCCCCGCTACACACTACACGATCTTGCCACAGTCCTGCTTGTATCCTAGCAACACCCGGCAAGCATACAGTAGATGACGGGTTCCCCGCAGCGAGCCTATCACAGGCTGCCAGCACGGAGATTCCCGCTGTCACTCACCCCTGCGCCCCCCGCCCTCTCCACCTGACAGGGCTTCCCTGACGTCATTCCTGACACAGTGAGGTCAAATGGTCCTCATTTACATTCGTTTTTGGCGCAATTTTTGTCTTTATAACCAGGGAAAACTGTATGCTCTGTTCCCCTGATGACAACTGGCTTGAGCCCAGTTGAAACGGCTGTCGGGACAGCCATTGTTGCTATTTAACTGCACATGGGATAAACTTCTTATTTTCTTCAACTGCAATTCGCCTGAGTGCTGGTCTTCATCCTTCTTTTGGGGGGGTAAGTGTACTGCATTTCTACAATATAGACCTGGCACCGGCAAGCTACCATATCTGTGGAGTGCCGTCCTGCAAACCAACTCTTCTATATATATATATATATATAGTGTTCACTCTAGGAGTGACACTGGGCAGGGCGCTGGGGGGCGGACCGGGCACGCCGACGTCCCAGCTGGGGGCGTGCCCAGGCCGCCGATGTCATGAAGGGGCAGCACAGTGGATTTGGAGGGGCCAGGCCCGCCCTCTTTGATGACAATGGCGGCCCAAGCACGCCTCTTTCATGACGGCAGCGGACCCGGCCGCCACAGTCATCAAAGGGGGCGGGCCCGGCCGCCACAGTCATCAAAGGGGGCGGGCCTGGCCCCTCCAAATCCACTGTGCTGCCGGGGAAGCGCCAGGCATCGCCGTCAACGGCGACGCTGGGCTTCCCCGTGAGGCTGTTTTAGCGGGGTGCTGCGAGACGGGCAGGGCGCATTTTGCCCTTTAAAAATCGGGCAGGGCGCAGCGCCCCGCTAAAACAGCCTAGCGGTAACACTATATATGCATGCTGTAATGCCGCACTGCACGGGACTTGACTCCGTCTGGTTCAATAAATCATCAGGCTGTAGCCATATCACCTAGCAAAGTATGTTAGGTTCGGGCATACGTTGTTACACCATGGAGGTATGACTGCTGTCACATGTGCAGTTCATTTCCACAGACACAAGATAGCAGTCATCTTCTCTGTTCCTGTGGACACCATTATTACACATTTCTGAGCCAGTTTAGCTATCCTCTCATAAAGGGGCACAAATGACAAATAAGTGACACAAACCAAACTTCCAGAAAGGAGTACATTCAACGTCTGCTTTCACAGTAACATTTTGTTGTACGAACAAGTGTTCTGAACACAAATGGCCCATGTTATTGTGACACAATATCCATCTCCGTAGCTGCTGTATGAGCTCACCCAAATCACGGACCAGCAGGATGTAGATGAGAAATCCTTGCAGTACGTTCAGGACGTCACAAAGCTGATGGATGACTTGTTAACCCTGGAGCTGCAGCTGGTGGATCAGCTTGAGGTGAGTGAAGACAGGGCAGCACCTGATGACCATAAGATTTGACCCTCCACCCGATAATAACCTGTCTCTTCTCCCTCGCACAGGACATCATTAAGGATTACGAGAGGAACATCGCCGAGTTAGTTTCCACATTCCTGGAAACTGTCCAGGGCCTATATCCTTTACAGCGAGGCTGACCCAACGACTTACTTTCATTGTCACTGTATTCACTGCTTTGTAACAGCAGAAGCAACCATTTTGTAGACCGAACCATTGTTTATGGGAGACCGCCCACTAATTCTCTAGCAACCAGTGAACTCACTGAGGTATTATAACGTAATGGTTCCTAGTGAATTGATAGGGCGCATACTCCTGACTGGGTTCCGCCCACATAAAAGCTGCTTATGGATGTGTAGGTTATGGACAAGCCTCAGATACAGGGAATGCCTATAAGGAGATGGTTCTCCTTCACTTGATCTTCAGGTATGGTCAGGGACCTTACTTCTATTCTGTCAGATAATGCCTTAACCCCTCTGTGCACAATGGCTCAGATCAGAGACCTGGAGAACCAACACCATGAGAAGTTCCTGGAGGTTTCCATGAATGTGTTGGAGAGAGTGCTCAAAGGGGAGATGGATGAAGAAATGACAGACGACCTTCGAGTGGTAAACAGATTGGGTCTTCCTCTAGCTCTAACGTTCATTACGGCACTGCTTAACCCTTTGAGTGCCAAGTGAATTTGTCCAAATAGGTGTGGAAATTGCCAAGCCAACATTTTTATTCATCATAATGACCGGTAATGTTACCTTATATAGGAAGTATTTTTTTTTTCTCTCAACATTTGTTATTTGAATTTATATAACAAATAATCAGATTCTGGGCCAGATGTATCAAGCTTCACAAAGTGATAAAATGGAGAGTGATAAACAGCCAGCCAATCAGCTCCTACCTGTCATGTTACCGGCTGGGTTTGAAAAATAACAGGTAAGAGCTGATTGGCTTGTTGTTTATCACTCCTCACTTTATCACTTTGGGAAGCTTGATAGATCTGGCCCTAAGCCTATCATTTTCTAGGATGCAACTGGGCAACAAGATTTTTATTTTTTTTGTAAATTTTCTAAATTTTCCCCTAAGGAGGGTATTCGATGTGTGCAGGTATTTCCGACAGGTGGAAAGATTGGCACACACCTATTCAATGCAGCTGCGGACTGGTGAAAAAACAGCCCCAAATTCGAAAATTTAGCCCCCTGTTTTGCCAATGCAGCTTCACTTTTTTAAAAGTCGAATCAGCATCGGCAAAAAACTGCCGTTCAAGTGTTGAATTTCGCAGCCGTTTTTTTTAACCAATCCGTGATCTATGCGACTGTAGGCCTCGTCACATTGCGCAGAGCCACACTGCCGGGGAAGGGAGAAGCCGGGCAGCATCTGAGCACACGCTCAGACACTGCACATGCACAGTCCAGTACCGAAATCCTGTGATTGGAAACTCCAATCCCGGGATTGAAATCCCGGCGTTTTAGGGGCCAAATCCCGGGATCCCGCCGATCCCGGGATTGGCCACCCTATTTGCGACAGTAAGAGAAATCATTCAATGGTCGGCGACCACCGAATGTTTTCTCCTGCGGCAGCAGCATGCGAGGGGATAGGTCTTCGGATTTTGGCAAGCACTCGCAGTGGCGTAACTAAAGGGCTGCAGCCCCCGCGGTGGCGGGGAGGCGCCGGGGGTCTGCGGGCGCTGTTGTTTCTTCGCCAGCTCCCCACTGCTTGTGGGTGCAGCGGGGAAGCTGGCAGAGGGGTCCGTGCGGCGCGAGGGGTACCTGTGGTCAGGGACTCGGGAGATCCTGGAGGTCCCTGCGGCGCTGATTATGAGTTGCCGGGGTCCCTGCAGCGAAGTGGAAATACTACACTACCGCCGTGCGGCGGCGCGGGAAGCGCTTCTAACTTTGAAAACACTGGCCGCGGCCGCACACTGATTGGCTGAGATTCAGCCAATCAGCATGCGCCCAGTGTTTTCAGAGTCAGAAGTGCTTCCCGCACCGCCGAACGGCGATAGCGCAGTATTTCCACTTCGCTGCAGGGACCCCGGCAACTCATAATCAGCGCCGCAGGGACCTCCAGGCTCTCCCGAGTCCCTGACCACAGGTACCCCCGCACCGCACTGACCCCCCTGCCAGCTCCCCGGGTGAGGGGGGGGGGTCTTGTCTTTTAACAGGGGGGGGGGGGGCGACGATACCGCCCTCGGCAGGTAGACTATAATGTTTAATCTAAACATGTGATTACTTTATACCATCTTTTCAGCTCTTTGTAGACAAAGACACACTCGTTAATGCCGTCAGCGCCTCCCATGACATACACCTGCTGAAAATTGATAACCGGGAAGATGAACTTGTCACCAAAATCAACAACTGGGCCACAAACCTTGTACAGAAGGTGAGATCCAGAATCAGAACTATCTGTAATATGGGAATTTAAAGACAATTATTTTTGAGGGTGTTTTATATGCAAAAGTAGGTCTGTATCCGTTTTTAAAGCGGTAATCATTTACAAGGCAAAACCTAATTGGTTTGGTCTTCAAAAATGATTATGGCTGCTTTAATATAGGGCAATTCTTAGACCCTATTACATTTACCCCATTATGTCCAAAACAGAGCTAATCCCAATTCCTCCCCTCATGGTTGACATCACATGGTCCTCAGTTCCCAAGCCTGCTGCTGCTTTGTGGTCATCTTTACATATTTTGGTTCACTCGCAAAGGCAAATTCCTTTTCAAAATGGACAAAACCAGGGGCCTTATTCTGGTCTGTGCGGACGGAGCCGAATATGCGGGCAGGACCGTGCGTCCTAAACCCCGCCTTTCGTAGGGATCGCTCACTCCGTCCGAATGCGGTAAGAAGCTGTCCGTACGGACCGCAAGTGTATTTCTCATGAATATACCTCCTCCATCTTTCGATGGTCGCAGACCATCGAATGCAGGACCGAATGGTCAGGCAGCTCCCGCAACCTCAGACCACACGGGCATTTCTCTGTGCAAAAGCAGGGATCTGGGCGGGCAGCTGACATCCGGCAATGTCATATGTCCGCCCCCTACACGTGCGTCACGACCGCATTACCATACGTACGCCCAGCGTTTTCATGGGAACGCCCATGAAACGCAGGGTGTAAACATATGGTAATGAGCCCAAACAGCCTTTCACGCCCCTCTCCACCCCCTGTTCGTAGTGTACACATTTCATGCGGAATTTGGACGTGCGTCCCGTTCGCACATGCGCAGAGACGCCTCTGCACATGCGCACACTAAACATCGGCGGACCGACCGCACGCGGACATTACCGCACCAACCAGAATAAGGGCCCATGTGCACTGCAGGTAGGGGGGGGGGGGGGGAGCAGATGTAACTTGTGCAGAGAGAATTAGATCTGGGTGGGGATTTACTTCAAAGTGAGACCTATATTGCAGTGTAAAAATAAAACAGCCAGTACTTACCCTGCACAGCAACAAAATAACTCAATCAAATCTAACTGTCTCTGCACGTTACATCTGCCCCACCTGTAGTGCACATGGTTTTGTCCATTTGTGAAGGAATTTGCCTTTGTGAGTGAACCAGAATAAGGGCCCTAGTCCCTTGGAACATTAATATAATTTACACCTTAATGAGGGGTACACACCAGGACCATATGGCCCAAAACGAGTCAATTTAGATACAATCTCGACCGATTGTATGTAAATTGGCCATGTTTTGGGCCATTTCGCTGTCATTTGATGCGATCCCGATCTGATGCGCGGCACCGCGGGTCGGTCTTTTCGGAGATCCTACCTGCTGCAGGTAGGATCTCAGAACCGACCATTGCAGTGGGTGGGGGTCGTGATCGGATCGTGATCACATCAGCGGCATTTTCGCGGCGGGGCGGTGGCGCCGTCAGCTCGTGAGCGGGTTGTACATTCCTGTGACGACCCGCTCACGAGCACCATCGTCCTGGTGTGCACCGGGCATAAGGCCCATACACACTGGGCGACTTTGAGCTGAAAATTGCTCAAAACACCCAGTTTGAGCGGCTTTCAGCTCAAAGCCGCCCAGTGTGTATGCCCCAGCGATGAGCGCTTTTGTGCACTCCTGCATCATCACTGGGAAAGCCGCTCATCTGCTGGTAATACCAGATGAGCGGCTTTGAGGACGGCTTTGCATAGCGCTGCGCTATGCAAAGCCGTCCTCTCCCCACTGGCGGCGCCGGGCAGGGGGAAAGCTCTCAGCATGAATGCACTGAGAAGCTTTCCCCCCAGCTATGATACAGATTATCGCTGTCCATACACGCTGGGCATAGTCGCCCAGTGTATGGACCTTTAGACACAATGACAGAATAGGCCTTGTTCTCAGTCATTATCATCTCAATTACTTCTCCATCCTTCTGCTATCTGGCCATCCTCTCGCCCATCTTTCTTCTCTACAAGCCATTGTAAACACACTGGGAAATGTGCTGTGCTAGTTTGCTCAGCACACATCGATGTGTCAGCACTGTGAACTGAACTATCGGTCCAGCGATGAACTAGATTTGTCCAGCATGCTGGATATTAATCGCCGGGCAATAGCGGCGTATTGGGCCGCGCCCTACACACGGAGCATCTAACTAGATAACTTAGAAACTGTCCTGAAATCTCCCCATGTGTAGGACCCATTACCGTTACTTGGCCTAGCAAGACTCATCCACCAACTATCAATGGTCTCAATCACTCTCTGAAAACCCATCTCTAAAGTAATATCCTGATGATATCCTGAGGTGTAGCTCCGGTAAGCATTCTGGTTGCAACAGAAATGTTTTTCCTGTTAAGCATATTAATTAATTCCTGGGCAGGTTCAGAGAGAGGAACTGCAGAGGAATCGCAAGCGAGTCGCCGAGATCAACACCTACATTGATCATTTGCGGGATGAGCTGGACAACCTTGATGTCCATGAGCAGATGTGAGACTCTCACTGCCCAACCGAAAAGGTTCTTACAGCAGACTGACCTGCAGCTAGATAACCTTAACCTGGTCAGTTCTAGGATCATTAAACAAGTTTTCCACGTTGGGGTGGTTGGGGATGCAGACTTCCAGTCTTCTCCAATGCTAGAACCTCAATGGTGAACCTCCTATGTTCCCCCGATGGTTGCACAAGGTAGCCATGGCCCAATATGAATAGAAAACCTCATAACCCATTTACTTTTTATTTATTTTTTACTCGTTTCTTCTCACATATTTTCCATAATTAAATAAAGTTGATATTTTTGTTACATTTGGACCCATTTTGACTTAATACCTTAAAAAAAAAAATTCTGTGGTATTTTTTTTAAAAGAGCAGTCTCCTATGAGGCAGCCATTTTGTGTTCACAATATTAATAAGCACACAGAACAACAAGTCACCACAGAAACAGTGTCATGTATGTGACAAAATGGCCGCCTCCCTCAGTAAAGATTCCTTTTTTTTTTTGAGAGAGAGTTTTAATCACTCTGTTTAAAAGTCCTTTTAAGCCATATCACCAAAACCGGCTTATAGGTGCGACAGCCGACGTCAGTCTGTATTTCATGCTAAAGGTCTCCGTCCAGAGCATTATATCCAGGGATCCGGCATCAGTCCTGTAAGAGCTTGTGTTTAGCAGATGAAGTTGAGCAGCAGAAGTGAACGAACAAAGTGCCGGCGGCAGCCCGGGCACGTAACTCCTCAAGATCGTAACTGTGAGCCCATTCCACATTCCCCCAGTGTTGGATCTGTACCATGCCACCACATCATAAAACATAGAGACCATGGTTAATAGAATGCAAACAATGGCGGCTCCCACAACATTATAACCATGGTGGCAGCGTTAGATTTGCAAGGCAATGGGAAAGTCTTACCTATTCAACAATAGAATGGTTCTCAATAAAATATTCTATATGTAGCTATACAAGTGGGGCGGTGCACTCAGAGTGGTGCTGTGCTTTGCTGGCAGCCATGATGAATATTAAGCACCTCAGTGACCTCACTCTGATAAGTAAACTGCTGGCAGGTGTACCAGGGTGGGGAGCCAAAACATAGCAGGTAAGCAATGCTTCAAATGACTTGTGGGTCTCTTCAGAACCGTACACAAATTGGGAGCAGTTACATTCACATTATGGAGTTAGGTACGACTGAGTCACAGGTAGACGCATATTGCTATGAAGCCTGCACAGTGCTAGAAACCACAAAGCAAATAAGCTTTCCTACAACAGACCTGTGCGCAACTCTGCCTTACCTGAAACTCCTCCTCCAAGCGGGAGAGAAACACCGCCCTCTCTACCGTCAGGGCCCGGTCTAGGAGAGCCATAGTGAGCACCAGCGATTTCAGCTGAGCAATGATAAACTCAATGCCTGGGAAACAGAGATAACCACAGAACGGTTATAAGGTGGCACTGCTGGGTTGGACGGGTGACAACGCTGTCCTGAAAGCACGGTGACACCAAGTAGCTCTACCCAGCATCCATAGTCCATAACATATGCCCTGGATATAGCTCACCCACCTATTAGTGCCCAGAAGTTGTAGGATGCAAAGTGGCGATGAAAAACCTCTTTGGTCTCCTCCGGAATTACAGGACCCATGATACTGGTGGAAGAGCCAATCACAACATTGTACCTGGAATCAGCAAAGGGAACATAGAGTATGGTTCTAAGCTGCCACAGATACACCTGACTATTACATACAGACATAACATTTGTACAGGATCTCAGTTATAAGTAGGAGGATGCATTTCATCTAAATACAGCAACAGCTGCACATTAATATCAGTTACGCAAACAATGACCAAACTTAGAACAAAAACAATAAAAATGAATGTAAAGCAAATCCTAGTTCTCACCAGTTTTCTGCCCAGTTCAAAATAGGATCCCATTCCTTTTTCTGCAGCTCTACCAGCCTCGGTGGATCCTCCACTCTGTAGCTGGAAAATAGATGGACATGTGTCCAGGTCAGGAGACTAGTAGAGTGAATAAAGAGTAAATAAGTTAGGATATGTGTGGACTATGCAGTGGGGATGTGATAGGATAGGAACAGTATATGAAGGTTGTGTGGATGGTTCCAGAATGTGATAAGCTGCCTGAAGAGGTGAGTATTCAGGGAACACTTGAAGATTTGGAGACTAGAGAGACTTATGGTGCGTGGGAGGGGATTCCATAGAGTGTGCTCAGCTCAAACAAAGTCCTGCAGTCATTAGTGGGTAGCACATTGCTGTAGTTTGGTTTATGGCCTTGTGTGTAAATAAAAGTATTGAATAAGTGATGTGTTTATGAGGCCAGGTCTGCAAGTGACAGGGGCAATGACATGTGAGTAGAGGTAGTAGGAAGCCACAGACAGCGTTATATAGTGGAAGCAGCAGGGTCCTCAGCAGCACAGAATAGATCAGATGAGTGGTGTATCAGTGAGGATGGGGCTGCATGTGACAGCAGCAGTGACATGATGTGGGGAGAGGAATGGAGCCAGCAGGATCTCACAGACAGAGTATGTCGGAGGCTCAATGTAGTGATATTGTGGTGCCAGGCACACCTCTATATGCAGTAGTATGGCATTCTCTTTTTGTATTCTATCTGCCCAGCTTCCCACCTCTTCAGTATGGGATTGTGTGCAAATAATTTACCAGATGGTGTCAGTTTCCAGAAACTTCAATGAGGACATAATAAGCTGCTCTTTCGTCTTTTGTGCTGGGTTATCCAGGGCTGTGTTACACAGTGTGGTCTGCAGAGAGAAGGATGGGATCATACATTATAATATATTACATTTATTTATTGCAGTTTATTCATTGACATGGTGCCATATACAGAACTGTGCTGTAACCCATAACAACAGATGACAGAAGTCACAGAGCAATGAATGCAAAAGTCTGTATTTCACATTTGAAAACTGGAGGTACTTGTTGGTATCTTAGCCAGCTCTGATTCCATAATTATTTTACATTCTAGCATTTGTCAGGCTCTTATAGGTGCCCCTGTCCCAACATCTGTCTGACACATAACCCAGAAGTAAGTGTAAAAGCAGAATGCTAAGTCTCTCATATATAGTGATACATACAGCCCGTATGACATTGGTGCTGCCTAGACACAGCAATGTATTCGTACCAGGTGCATTGTGAAGAACTTGATAGTGTTCCTCTGGGAGTCCCACTCAGTGGCCACAGCAACGGCAAGGGCCTCATTTGGGACTGTAAACAATTTTCCCTGTGGAGTCTTCAACTTCTTGCGATCCAGGGTAATTTCAAATCCACCTAAAGACAAAACATCCACTTATTCCCGTAACGGTCTCTCAGTCGTATGGACTTCCAATCCATACAATCATGTAATCCTACTATGAATTGGGTGGCCATTCCCGGGATGTGGTCCTAAAATTGCCAGGATTTAAATCCCGGGATTGGAGTTAGTAATCCCAGGAATTCGTGAATAGAACTGGGCATGCGCAGTTTAATGCCAGGCAGCATATGAGCACCCGTTTAGATTCTGTCCGGCTGTGCCCGACCCCAGTGTGCAGCTCGGCGCAGCGTGACATGGTCAGAGGTCACGCTATGCAGGCCGCACCATGCTCACTGCCAGCGGCACCAGGCACCCCTGCCACCTGTCCTGTTTCCACAGCAGCTGGAGAGGCACAGGCTGGCCAGGCCGGCTATACAGCATATATCATAATGCAGAATATGTGGAGTCCCTCACCTTCACCATGGCAGATGTTGACGTCTGTGTAGAACTTCTTTCTTTCTACAACAATAAAACACAGAAATGTAGGATTATTCAGTAAGGTTTTATGACACACGAATGACCAAACTTATGCTTGTCGTAGAGTCTGATTCTGACCTGCTCGCTGGGCTTGAGTGCTCGGAGCCCACGTGAGCAGGTTAACTCCGCCCCGCTGAAGTCTCCTCCACCCCCCCCCCCAGAGAAAATCAAATAAATAGAAAATAACATGTTACTTATCAGACAAGGAGCGTGCCACTGTCTGTACTGACCAGTAGGGGGCGCATAGAAGCGTTTCTGTGAGAAAGTGGTGCTGGCCAAACACCCTCCACGACACAGACTTCGGCCCAAAGCCACTTGCCACGCAGAGATCTTACGAAGACTTTGCATCATCCTATCACGATGCTGGTAATCATCAGGGAACTACAAAAAAAATTAAGAAAAGGAGTAATTAAAAATAATCTTTGGTGGTCACAGAATGTTTTGTATGGGTTAAAAGATATACTCACTATGCAAACTGTTTAATTTAGACTTTGTTTTTGCATGTTTTATGCTGTCAGACTTAAAGCAGTTTCATTGGTATACCCTCTAAGCCAGGCATGTCCAAACTATGGCCCTCCAGCTGTTGTGAAACTACAAGTCCCATCATGCCTTGCCATAGTTTTGCTATTAGGGAATGCTAACACTATGGCAAGGCATGCTGGGATGTGTAGTTTCACAACAGCTGGAGGACCACTGGTTTGGACATGCCTGCTCTAAGCAGTGGATTCTAGAGGTCAGGTCCCACAGCATTAAAAAAAAAAAAAAACACAGAAAGACATATCCACGTTTTCCTAAATGGACAACACTATACATATACAAATATGAAGCAATGTCTTATCATAGACTACAGATATGCCCTCATACATCTATGCTGCAGCTGCACCAAGCAGCTCCTCGCAAAGCACCAGGTAACAAGAGACTATGCTAGCGCTAGGCGCCTTTCTGCTGACAATGCGCCTTAGTCACAACAAGGATACACGAGGGGATTGTGCTTATTAATTCCACATGCAACACTTCTATATCTGTGTGCGACCCGGTCTACAAGGTAAATTTACTAAAATGTCTAAAAATGAAAGAAGTTGATAATACCCATAGCAACCAATCCAATTCTGTCTATCTACTTTCCTAGGACGCAATAGAGAAATGATATACAGAATCAGTTGCTATAAGCAACATCACCTCTGTTCACTTTAGAAGCTTTAGTATATATACCGCTCTAAAACTGCATATGAAGTGTTACAATGCAGCTATTGCCGTTATTTTACATGTCAAGGTTTGTTTAGCTTCATATACAGACTCCGTGGCTGATTTAGCTTTGTTAGCAAAGCAAAAAAGCAGACAAATGAGCAAAATCATGTTGCACCGCAGGTGGGGCTGATGTAGAATGTAGTTAGGTTTTGGGGGGGGGGGGGGGGGTTATATTTTTTTGTTCAGGGAAGATACTGGCTGCTTTATTTTTACACTGCAATTTAGATATCACTTTGAACACACCCCACCCAAATCTAACTCTCTCTGCACATGTTACATCTGCCCCACCTGCAGTGCCACATAGTTTGCCCAATTGTGATTTTTTTGCTTTGCTAGCAAATCTGAGTCAAGCCTTCTGTCATACACAGATCTACAAGTGTCACATAGCAAATTAATCAGTACAGTCTCTTGCTCCTAGTCGCATCAACCCGTCAGCTCACTCATGTCTGACATCTCCTGCTGCACGGGATATGTATGATGTACGTAGGCTAGTCATATATGGATACATCTATACTAAAGTAAATGTATGAGGCGTCAGCACTTGAGATTCATTGATCATGACAATTACTTTATCGCCTCATTCTCTCTGTACTCCAGATGCGTCCACATACAACTAGCTTCTTTGGGGGTTGTTCTGGTTGACCCCCTTGCACCGCGGGTTCACACACAATACATGTGAATGGATGTTGTACATAAACATCCATTCGCAGGCCAGGCGGAGCCTCCCACATCTTTCAATGGTCGCCGACCATCAAAATATGTGGTACATGCACGCATATATAAAGTGACTCTCAGGTCACTTATATATGCGTGCACACCCTGCGTCTGCACATGCGCAGAAATGCGTCCGCACATGTGCAGACGCACACCATCGGACCCCTAGCAAGCGAAGGAGTCTGAACGAAGGGACCTAAATAAGGTATTTTGTGTGTTAAACAGCCCATCTTGACGTGCAGTAACTTGGAACCATAGTGCATCTTTTTGTGTCATATTCACAGCACTATGCAAACAAGATGAACAGACCTTCCTGATTAAAATTATATGTGGAATGCCTATATTCTGTTTGCACGGCTGTTTCAGCATATGAAATGTTATGTTACAGCTAAGGTAGCATGCTGATTGCAGATATGGTTGCAGTCACACACTGAATATTGACATGCAACATATCATTTTAATCAGCAAGGTCTGCTTGTGCTGAAATCTAAATGGCAGTGTAAAAATAAAGTAGCTAGCATTTACCCTTCACAGAAATAAAACATAACCCACCCAAATCTAACGCTCTGTTCCACCCCCTCCCCATGTGCTGCTGCCCAGATACAACACAACATGCAAGTGACTGCAGGGAAGCCTCTCTGGGTACCTGGGTTTATAAGGGACGTCACACTATAGCTATGACCAGATGCTGCTACCAAGCATTATCCTGCAGTGCAGCCTGACCTGCTCACACCATGGGCGCAGCCATCTTGGTGACCCTGGAGTGTTCTTCTACGTCACTTCCGCTCTCGGGGAGCTCACCAATCACATGCTGAATCCGCCGGCAGCAGCTGGTACCCTTAGGACTACATCTCCCGACGGCCCCGGCGTCAGTTCCAGCCAATCAGTAGCTCCTCTGGCATTAGGGCGGGCCGCGGCTGTACCAATCGCCGCGCTCGCTGCTGGAGAGGCCCAGGCGCTCGGGCCGGGAGCGGAGAAGCCGCCGAGCCCTGCGGGACGTGTGGAGCCCAGCGGGGGGCCCGGCCCTGGACATGCCTGTCCGCACTGAGGCCAGCAACACGGCCTCCAGCTCCTCGTCCCTCATTCCGCCGCCTCCCATCAACACCCAGCAGCCCGGGGTCGCCACCACCCTGCTGTACAGCGGTTCCAAGTTCCGGGGCCACCAGAAGAGCAAAGGCAACTCGTACGATGTGGAGGTGGTGCTACAGGTGCGGGTCCCGGGGGTCGCGGGGGGGCTGAGGGGAATGTGCGCCCGGAAAGTGTAAGGAATAGGGTGAGCTCCTTTCGGTCGGCGGTTAGTCTGCTGTGGGCTTTGGCGTATAGGGTGGACAGATCTGTTAGGGGGTATCTGGGCTGCCTGGGGAAGATGTACTAAGCCTTGGAGAGAGATAAAGTACCAGCCAACCAGCTGCTAGCTGTCACTTCTCAAACTCAGCCTGCACCATGGCAGCTAGGAGATGATCGGATGCTACTTTATCTCTCCCTACGTTATCTTCATTCAGGGCTTAGTACATCTGCCCCAGTAAATTGCCAGTACTAAGGAGCACTCTGTGTTTAGGGGTGTGATGGGTCACGGTGTGCAGTGCGGGAGATGATGGGCACTCTGGGGTTAGGGGTGTGATGGGTCACGGCGTGCAGTGTGGGAGATGATGGGCTCTCTGGGGTTAGGGGTGTGATGGGTCACGCAGTGCGGGAGATGATGGGCACTTTGGGGTTAGGGGTGTGATGGGTCACGGTGTGCAGTGCGGGAGATGATGGGCACTCTGGGGTTAGGGGTGTGATGGGTCACGGTGTGCAGTGCGGGAGATGATGGGCACTCTGGGGGTTAGGGGTGTGATGGGTCACGGTGTGCAGTGCTGGAGATGATGGGCACTCTGGGGTTAGGGGTGTGATGGGTCACGGCGTGCAGTGCTGGAGATGATGGGCACTCTGGGGTTAGGGGTGTGATGGGTCACGGCGTGCAGTGCGGGAGATGATGGGCACTCTCGGGTTAGGGGTGTGATGGGTCACGGCGTGCAGTGCGGGAGATGATGGGCACTCTGGGGTTAGGGGTGTGATGGGTCATGGCGTGCAGTGCGGGAGATGATGGGCACTCTGGGGTTAGGGGTGTGATGGGTCACGGCGTGCAGTGCGGGAGATGATGGGCACTCTGGGGTTAGGGGTGTGATGGGTCACGGCGTGCAGTGCTGGAGATGATGGGCACTCTGGGGTTAGGGGTGTGATGGGTCACGGCGTGCAGTGCGGGAGATGATGGGCACTCTCGGGTTAGGGGTGTGATGGGTCACGGCGTGCAGTGCGGGAGATGATGGGCACTCTGGGGTTAGGGGTGTGATGGGTCATGGCGTGCAGTGCGGGAGATGATGGGCACTCTGGGGTTAGGGGTGTGATGGGTCACGGCGTGCAGTGTGGGAGATGATGGGCACTCTGGGGTTAGGGGTGTGATGGGTCACGGCGTGCAGTGTGGGAGATGATGGGCACTCTGGGGTTAGGGGTGTGATGGGTCACGCAGTGCGGGAGATGATGGGCACTCTCGGGTTAGGGGTGTGATGGGTCACGGTGTGCGGGAGATGATGGGCACTCTGGGGTTAGGGTTGTGATGGGTCACGGTGTGCAGTGCGGGAGATGATGGGCACTCTGGGGTTAGGGGTGTGATGGGTCACGGTGTGCAGTGCGGGAGATGATGGGCACTCTGGGGTTAGGGGTGTGATGGGTCACGGCGTGCAGTGTGGGAGATGATGGGCACTCTGGGGTTAGGGGTGTGATGGGTCACGGCGTGCAGTGTGGGAGATGATGGGCACTCTGGGGTTAGGGGTGTGATGGGTCACGGCGTGCAGTGTGGGAGATGATGGGCACTCTGGGGTTAGGGGTGTGATGGGTCACGGCGTGCAGTGTGGGAGATGATGGGCTCTCTGGGGTTAGGGGTGTGATGGGTCACGCAGTGCGGGAGATGATGGGCACTCTCTGGGGTTAGGGGTGCGATGGGTCACGGTGTGCAGTGCGGGAGATGATGGGCACTCTGGGGTTAGGGTGTGATGGGTCACGGTGTGCAGTGCGGGAGATGATGGGCACTCTCTGGGGTTAGGGGTGCGATGGGTCACGGTGTGCAGTGCGGGAGATGATGGGCACTCTGGGGTTAGGGTGTGATGGGTCACGGTGTGCAGTGCGGGAGATGATGGGCACTCTCGGGTTAGGGGTGTGATGGGTCACGGTGTGCAGTGCGGGAGATGATGGGCACTCTGGGGTTAGGGGTGTGATGGGTCACGGCGTGCAGTGCGGGAGATGATGGGCACTCTGGGGTTAGGGGTGTGATGGGTCACGGCGTGCAGTGTGGGAGATGATGGGCACTCTGGGGTTAGGGGTGTGATGGGTCACGGCGTGCAGTGTGGGAGATGATGGGCTCTCTGGGGTTAGGGGTGTGATGGGTCACGCAGTGCGGGAGATGATGGGCACTCTCTGGGGTTAGGGGTGCGATGGGTCACGGTGTGCAGTGCGGGAGATGATGGGCACTCTGGGGTTAGGGTGTGATGGGTCACGGTGTGCAGTGCGGGAGATGATGGGCACTCTCTGGGGTTAGGGGTGCGATGGGTCACGGTGTGCAGTGCGGGAGATGATGGGCACTCTGGGGTTAGGGTGTGATGGGTCACGGTGTGCAGTGCGGGAGATGATGGGCACTCTGGGGTTAGGGGTGTGATGGGTCACGGTGTGCAGTGTGGGAGATGATGGGCACTCTGGGGTTAGGGGTGTGATGGGTCACGGCGTGCAGTGCGGGAGATGATGGGCACTCTGGGGTTAGGGGTGCGATGGGTCACGGTGTGCAGTGCGGGAGATGATGGGCACTCTGGGGTTAGGGGTGTGATGGGTCACGGCGTGCAGTGCGGGAGATGATGGGCACTCTGGGGTTAGGGGTGTGATGGGTCACGGTGTGCGGGAGATGATGGGCACTCTGGGGTTAGGGGTGTGATGGGTCACGGTGTACAGTGCATGATAGAATTATATAGCCATTGAATTATTTAGATTTCATGCAGAAAGACCCACTATGTATATTGGGGACACAATAAGTTACAGGTTATAGAATTACTGTCGGTTCCATGCTCAGTGAGGTCTGTTCTCCTATTTGAATTTATTTAGGATTAAATGAACCGTTTTGTTTGGGACGTCAGCCACTCTGGCCATACATTGAGTAAATGACATCTGGTCAGTCTGTGATGGATTTGGATAATTTGGGCTCCGATACCCAGAGATGCACCTAAAAGTCTTGAATCCCAAAATAAGTACCTGCTCCCTCTTAGGCATGTGACACACATGGAGTCTTCATAATTCCTTATCCTATATGTCTAGTCTTTGCTCAAACACCCCCCACCCCCCCCCAAATTACCTTCACAGAGACCACAATTAAATTAATGTTGATTTTTATTTGGCAAGACAGCGGGATGACCCCACTTTATGAGTCTATTGGGTGTACATTAATACAAGGAGAGATTTCCTGTAGTGTGTGAGGCTTGTAAGGATGCTCCTGTCCTTATGTGAACCCTCTGCTGCTGCCGCTGTCTGCTGTCCTCACAATGAACTCTGCAAGCGGTGGTCTAGATTGAGCGGAAGACCATTCTGATTTCAGCGTTGTGACCCCCTGATCCCATATATCTTTCCTAGTGTCTGTCCACCCTCTTCTGTGCATTATGCCTGGCATTGCATAGAATTGGTAGCTCATGTGCCAGATCGCACCATGCATTGTCATTAACGCACATGCCTTTGTTCCCTATGGCCGCCGCTACAATCAGCAGCCGTGTACGTGATGATATAAATGTGTCTCCTCCTGATGCTGCTGCTGACTGGTAATACAACATTTGCAGTGAGTCACTGGCTGATGATTCCCTGAGCTGATGGCTTCTGCTTATTCACCAGTCCTGGATTCCCAAATGATGCGTCACCTGGCTTCTCGCCCCCTGACTGCGACTTACTAGGGAGCAGTGATGTTTACTTCCTTTTATCCTTGAAGATGTTCATTGCACATCAGAGATCATCCCCTCTAGTTGTGCCTTAGTCATTTACACTATTTGCTGGTATACTGTTCATTTTGTGTTTGTATTGGTCCTATTCTGACCAATACATATACAACATGTGCGGCTACTTTTATTTATATAGCGCACACATATTCCGCAGCGCTTTACAGAGAATATTTGAACATTCACATCAGTCCCTGCCCCAGTGGAGCTTACAATCTATATTCCCTACCACATGTACACGCACACACAGACATTCTAGGGTTAATTTTGTTGGGAGCCAATTGTCCTACCAGTATATTTTTGGCTTTTGGGAGGAAACCGGAGTACCCGGAGGAATCCCACGCAAGCACGGGGAGAATATACAAACTCAGCACGTTTAGGACCATGGTGGGAATGGAACCCATGACCTCAGCGCTGTGACGCAGTATATAAGGTGGCAGATGCACGTTGCTGTCCATTCAGTCCAATTTTATTTGTAACTCGTACTCTTCGCCTATAATTAATACTTATTTAACTTGTTTTAATCTACTATTTAGCACGTGGACATGGAGAATGCCTATCTGTGTGGATACTTGAAGATTAAAGGCCTTACTGAGGTAAGCAGCTGTGTGTGTGTGTGAGAGAGAGAGACGCAGGCCATAGCTTGGTCTTCAAATCGTATACAACAATGGTTCCCAAACATATCCTCAAGGCACCCTAATGGTCCAGCTTTTATGGATGTCCATGCTTGAGCTCATATAACTTATTTATGGTCTTAGTCTGTTTGATTTAACTATCTGTGCACAAGCATGGATGGAACGCGGTCAGTGCACCGGCTTTCAGTAGAACAACCTGACAGCCATCGGAAGACCGGTGCAGGAACTGCGAGTGTGAGGATGCCGATGGCGAAATTCAGCCAATTGGCATCCCAATTGGTGAGTGTGTGGGGAGCAGTAGCGTGTGGCCGAGGAAAGTTTAGGATTAGGCACTAGTGTCGGGGGGGGGGGGGGGTGTCTTATGTTGCAGGGAGGGGAAGGTTAGGGTAGGGTTAGACTGCAGGGAGGGGAAGGTTAGGGTAGGGTTAGACTGCGGGGAGGGGAAGGCTAGGGTTAGGCTGCGGGGAGGGGAAGGTTAGGGTTAGGCTGCGGGGAGGGGAAGGTTAGGGTTAGGCTGCGGGGAGGGGAAGGTTAGGGTAGGGTTAGACTGCGGGGAGGGGAAGGCTAGGGTTAGGCTGCGGGGAGGGGAAGGTTAGGGTTAGGCTGCGGGGAGGGGAAGGTTAGGGTTAGGCTGCGGGGAGGGGAAGGTTAGGGTTCGGCTGCGGGGAGGAGAAGGTTAGGGTTCGGCTGCGGGGAGGAGAAGGTTAGGGTTCGGCTGCGGGGAGGGGAAGGTTAGGGTTCGGCTGCGGGGAGGGGAAGGTTAGGGTTCGGCTGCGGGGAGGGGAAGGTTAGGGTTAGGCTGCGGGGAGGGGAAGGTTAGGGTAGGGTTAGGCTGCGGGGAGGGGAAGGTTCGGGTGCAGGGGGGGAAGGGTAGGGTTAGGGTGCAGGGAGGGGAAGGTTAGGGTTAGGCTGCGGGGAGGGGAAGGTTAGGGTTAGGCTGCGGGGAGGGGAAGGTTAGGGTAGGGTTAGGCTGCGGGGAGGGGAAGGTTCGGGTGCAGGGGGGGAAGGGTAGGGTTAGGGTGCAGGGAGGGGAAGGTTAGGGTTAGGCTGCGGGGAGGGGAAGGTTATGGTTAGGCTGCGGGGAGGGGAAGGTTAGGGTAGGGTTAGACTGCAGGGAGGGGAAGGTTCGGGTGCAGGGGGGGGAAGGTTAGGGTGCAGGGAGGGCAAGGTTAGGGTGCAGGGAGGGGAAGGTGAGGGGAAGGTTAGGGTTAGGCTGCGGGGAGGGGAAGGTTAGGGTTTGTTTTAGGCACTTAGAAGGTGGGTTAGGCAGCTAGGTACAGTGGTTAGGCACTAGCAGGGAGGGTTAGGGTCAAGCATCCATGTTGGGGGTGTTAGGCTGCTAGAATGGGGGGGTCAGGGTAGGGGGTGGGTAATACAGGCGTCTGTATTTCTTAAAGCCTGGACTGCACAGGAACCTTGAGAACAGGCATCAGGAACCGCTGGCATACGAACATTTGCATAATACACAAGTGCAATAGGTTTCCTGTGTAGTAAACACTAAATGAGATATAAGGCGGTTTCATGCCTTCCAAATCTGTAACAAACCGCTGTGCCCAGGTGTAGTAGCATATACCAATTTGCACGTCTCTAATAGACCAGGGTGACTTACTGCGTAACTGCTGTTTCTCCAGGAATACCCGACCCTCACCACCTTCTTTGAAGGAGAAATAATTAGTAGAAAACACCCTTTCCTAACGAGAAAATGGGACGCGGATGAGGATGTGGATCGCAAGCACTGGGTAAGTTCCCGCTGGCTCCAGGCTCTCAGAGGGCAGAACAGATTTGCGGCTCATACGAAAGTCTCATTACTGTAAAGTGCAACGGAATTTGCTGCACTATGTAAAATAAATACATTTTCCTTAGTGTAAAGGAATAACCATAATAGAACGACTGCACAACAACCCTCTTGTCTCTCAACAGGGGAAGTTCCAGGCTTTCTATCAGTATGCAAAAACCTTTAATTCTGATGACTTTGTCTTTGATGAACTGAAAGTTGGAGACTATGTCTTCATGCGATGGAAGGTATGTGTTTTTTTTTTATTTCTTTTTACAGTAAATGGAGCGGTATATCTTTACCTAATTTCTAGGGACTGGTTAAAATGAGAAGTATTTCCAATTCCCCTATAATGTGATTTCTCCTGCCTCCTCCTGTGTCTCTTGTACTGCCTCCCCCACCCTTTCATATGATCTATTCTCCCCCCCCCCCCCCCCCCCTGTATAGTCCTACCTCAACGCCCCCTCCATTGTTCTTTCTGCCTCCCCCTCTATTTGTCCCTTACCTTGTATTTAAGAAAGTGGTAGAGGAGGGGATGTGCCAGCTGGTACGGGTCATTACCACCGGAGCAACCTGCTCACAGCTTGTTAATCCACCTGGAAAAGCACTGGGCGGACCAGCAGTCTGTCTGCTTTGCCACTAGCGTAGAATGCCTTGCGTACTGCCTCGCAAGTGCTTCATAAATGAGTCTCTCAATGATATTATTAGGTCCCGTGCAGTACGTCCTGGCTGCAGAGTAAAGCTGGATTGCCACGGCAGATGTACACAGGGCCTGACTCAAGTTTGGTAACTAAAAAAAAAAGCTGCACTGCAGGTGGGGCAGATGTAACATGTGCAGAGAGAGTTACATTTGGGTGGGCTTTGTTCAAACTGAAATCTAAATTGCTGTGTAAAAATAATTCAGCCAGTATTTACCCTGCACAGAAACAATCTAACCCACCCAAATCTCTCCGCACATGTTACATCTGCCCCACCTGCAGTTGTGTTTTTTTTTTTTTTCTGCATTGCTTACAAAGCTGAATTAGGCCCACAGTTAACGAGCCGGAGAAGTTTGATGTTTGTTTGATCCCTGCTGTCTTACTGAGGTTTTGGTCTGTGTCCACCACAGGAGCAGTTCTTGGTGCCCGATCATACAATCAAAGACATCAGCGGCGCTTCCTTTGCTGGCTTCTACTACATTTGCTTCCAGAAGTCCGCAGCATCGATAGAGGGTTACTACTACCATCGGAGCTCGGAGTGGTGAGGTTCCAGTGGGCAGCGGGGCAGGAATTGCAGTGTGTGGGCAGACAAATTGCGCAAACAATTGATAAACATAAGCTCATCAATTTAAAAATTCAATTCAGCAGTTTTTCCATTGGCCACCAAGTGCATCGTTCCTTTTGATCCCCCCTTAGCAGAGCAATCCTATGGGCTGCGTAGAAATCGGACACCATGCACAAAATATACAATGCCTGTGTTTTAAAGTAACGCTTAAGTAATAAGACATTTGCTTCCATTGGCGGCTCCACGGGTGGGGCAGAAGCGCAGTCACAACAACTGGTAGTTAGTCCTGGCTGACGATATTTGGGGGGAGAGCCCAGAGCGTGCAGCTCACATATATGAATTTTGGACTGTGCCGCAGCCAACATTATTTGTTGAGAAAAAACAGAATTGGTTGAATCGGTTTATAAATGACGATCGCAGTAGTAGAGCCCTTTATTTTGGCTGTGCTAAAAGATGCAGAAGGCGTGTACAGAAGTAATTTCTTTTGTAACGCCCAGGATGGATGATTTTTGCAGCTGTCAGGTCCAATGATGCTGCAGCACAAGACACCAATGTTGGCCTCAGCATGATTCAAAAACTGGGCAGTCCTCTGTGCGCGGCTAAAACGCTCCAGCATGTCAGTTGTGCTGCAGCTTAGAGGGCAAAGTCGCAGAACAAGATCTGCCATGTGCAGCAACTGCTCATGTACAGCTCGCACGCCATCAGAAATGTACAGAGAACATTGGGGCTGTGTCCTTCTTTAAACCTTTCCCTTTTGACACCAGTAGAAAAAAAAGTGTCTGGTTTTCAACCGGCTAAAACCTGGCTTACACTTGGGGACTGTGTCACTTATGGATGCTGCCTTATCGGCAGCATGACCAGCACTGGGGGAGGTTTTATGGAGGCTGAGCCTTTTAAGTGTCTGAGAGCTTTCAACAGCTGCAGGGTGGGTATTTTTTACACTTACATCCGATAAGATTCTGTCAGGGAAAGTCCAGCCTGATGTGATTGCATCTGATGCAGTTAATCGTACTGTATATATGCGTATATCCGTTTAGGAATCAGAAAAAAAAAAAATGTCAAGAAATCAGTTGGAGGCTATAGATACTGAAGGCATGCAATCAGTGGCAGTCTTTACTTTGTTGTTAATACATTTTGTAACATAACACTTGAAGCTCTAATGGTGTGTACACACGTTAGATGTGCCTTAAGATCCTATCCACAATCCGATCAGATAGGATCGTGGATAGGATCTTAAGGCACATCCGATTTGCATCCTATCTTGACTATATAGTGCAGATCTGCACTATATAGACAAGGCAGCCAAGACTTTCTGGCTTCCGATACGTGAACGCGCATCGGGATCGCATCGGGATCGCAAGGGTTAAAACCCTTGCGATCTGCATCCGATGCCGATCCGATGTTGACTATATCGTCAACATCGGAAAGGAAATCGGACCGTGTGTACACAGCATAAGTGTGACTGGCCATCTACTGGGCTTATTGAGATATTATTGCAGTGGTTCTCCTCTTGAAATTTCAAGTATCATCAACATGTCGTCATTTTTGGTGGGTTAAGGTTTGTGCAAGCAAGTGGGATAATTGCTGAACCCAGCAAAATAGATAGTCTCGCCTCAGCATAGAAATCCGCAAAACCGGTTTGTGATACTTGAGGACTTTTGCTGTGTACACACAGGGGCGATAGGGGCTGAAATCGCTGGAAATATGGTCGCAGGCGACCATATTGCCAGTGATGGGAGTGTGCCCCGGCGATAAATCGCCAGGTGCCCGCTTCCATTTTTAGCCCGCTTATGATCGCTGGTCGCAGGAGCTTGAGGGGGGGGGGGGGGGTGTAACCTTTTGAGTGCCAGCGCTGTGGGAGATCATCAAAATATCCGCTGAAAATGCCAGCGTCACAGCGACTGTTCTTATAGTATAAATAAAGACAAATACAGGCAAGTCCATTCATTGAAGTTATATTTTGTGTATCTGACAGCAACATTGGCACTCAAAGAGTTAAAAAAATAATAATAATTAAAAAAATAAAAAAAATTAAAAGAAAAAGAAAAAAAAAACTTTTTTTTTTTTTAACCTTTTGTTTTTCCTCCCAAATGCGCAGGTATCAGTCATTAAATTTGACTCACGTTCCCGAACACAGTGCGCCCATCTACGAGTTCCGGTGACAGGACTTATGGCGGAGCTGTCGGCACCGGAATCTGCCGTTCTCTTCCGTCAGAGAGACTCTAAGAAGAATGTAAGAGTGTTCAAGCAATGACCCACGAACCAGCGTCCGCTCTGTACTCTGTTTTTATTTTATTTTTGGCCGGGTTTTCTCGTTTCTCTTGTTTTTTTTTTTTTTTTCCTGCTTTAAATAATGCTACACCTTTTTATTACCGAACGCAAGCCAAGAACTGGATTCCTTGCTTTTTCGAGTACATCAGATGTTTCCTTTTGGCCCGAGGTTGGAACAGACATTTATAACGGAACTCGCAAACCGCGTCCTCTATGAACGTGGCGAATAAGAGGATGAGACTTTTGTATGTTGGCTGCTCAGATCGACCCTTCCCTAGTTAGGCATGTTCCGTGGTATCTGCAGATCTTAGACGGGTTACACACTCCCATCAGCTGGAGGATCTATCCCCCCCCTCATACTCCTTTTTGTCCCATAGTCTGCAATCCTTACCCAGATTTAGAATAAGTTCGTTTTGGGGTCCACTTTAACAGGGTCCTAATGTCAACAGGAAACATACAATACATTTATCCGTTTTCACATTGAAAATGGCAAATGTCAGATTTTTTTTTTTTATATCTATAAATATATATATTATAAATACACATATATTTAATCAAAATATAAATCTATGGAAGCCTCATGCGACCAGAGTTGAAGAAAATAGTTTGAAAGCCTATTTATCCAGGGTATATAAATGCAGTGTGTCCCCCCCACCCCTCCCTCTTCAGTATAATTCATTTAAAGTATATCCTGCTTTTGCAAGTGGGGATAGAACCCTGGAACGGAACAGTGCCATCGTGTGGCAGATTGTGGTAGTGTGGTGCACATTTTTTTTTCCCCCAGTAAGAGTGAGAGAGACTATTACACAAGTGACTAATTACAATGAGCTATGTTTTGAACTTATATCTGCAACGTTTCATGGATTAAAATGCGTCAGGCTTTTTAAGACTTCAGACATTCTCCTGCAGCCCTGATTTGCAACAGACTCTTAAATAATACATTTATTTTCCTTTTCAAAGCTGCAAATGCCAAAATTCTGAGTGAGGAATGTGTCACAGCTCTCGCCGTTACTCTGCCACAGTGATTTGCAACACAGTGCTAGCCGGTTGCTTGGATATTTTGTTTTACTTGCAAAGATAACATGGTATGAATAGGAAATTTGACTTGTTTCGTTGAGTCGCAGATTCAGCGGATGATAGTGACTACACACCATGGGGTTGGGGGGGGGGGCACAGAATCAACCCACTTGCCACTTTGTGCGACGGTACCCTGCAATGCATTGTGTTCCTGTGGAATCTGGACTTCAGTAATCCCTTGGATTTTTTATTTTAGGTGTTAATGTCCCACTTTCATGATCGCATCCAACATGATCTCTTGCGAAAGATACTAACCTCCAGTGAGCTTTTATTACACTTTTCAAGACTCTAACCTTACACCACAGGGGGTCTTAAACACATTCTCAATCGCAGATAAAAGAAGCCCCAAATCTTTAAAGTGGCCACCCGTGCCGATTCTGTTTGCTGATGGTAGTTCACTCATTGGACCCCGGTACAGCGGTCTGCGCTCAACACAAGTGGGTTGTCAGAAGGGAGTTACTATTGGCTCCAACCTGTTTTCAAAATCTTCTGGAGGTTGATCACTTTGGGGGGAAATTCAATTGTCAGTGTAGGTTTACTCCGTAGCTAATTATTCAAGCTGTACTTTTGAATAGCTATTCAATTAATTAATCCTTTTCACCATGTAATAGAACATCTGTAAATGTGCAGACTGTAATGGGGTTTTTCTGTCTGTTTAGTGCACAATGTTCATTGCGGCTCCTGAGGCACAGAGGAAAGTCATCCCTCTAAAGGATTTGTGTGCAGGCTACCTGGAGACAATTGAATTGGGGAGTGAAATGAATTGGCTACGGGGTAAACCCAGCGCTAATTGCCATGGTTACCTGCCTTGGGTGCCTAACAGCCTTATCAGTCTGTGTGGCCAGCATCAAGATGAATGGGGCTATTTCACTTTCGCTAAAATCTTTGTTCCTCTACTGCAAGCATGTCCAAACTGTGGCCCTCCAGCTGTTGTGAAACTGCACATCCCAGCATGCCTTGCCATAGTTTTAGCATTCCATAATTGCAAAGCTGTGGCAAGGCATGATGGGACTTGTAGTTTCACAACAGCTGGAGGGCCATAGTTTGGACATGCCTGGTGTACTGTATCGAACACTCGCCCTACACTCACTATCCGCTTAACTACCAGCCCCTAACTTACGCTTTTGTTTTCACGCACATCAAAAAAAAAATTAAATCTGTTTTTAAAAATATATATATAGGTTCCTACATTAAATATCTGGTTTTGCTTACAGCATATACATTTAGATTTTTACTAAAAGTGGATTTAGAATTTGCACATAAAATCAAGTCGCTTCACATTGAAAGAGAACCAACATAAAGTATTGGTAACAATCACAATTCTATAGATGTATGTTTTTCAGGAAGCTTTTGTAACGAAGTTCGTTATGGCCTTAAGCAATTGAGTTGGAATTTGCACAGGTGGGTTCTAATGAGGCATGCCCCATGTAGAGTGCAGGCGTCGGCCATCTTGGCTGCTATGCTTGTATCATCCAGGAGAAATTAATGTTGGTTCAGTTCTGTAGCTTGATGCTTTAACATTTTTAGTTTGACACACATTTGAATGTGTATACATTTTAATTCTATATTACAGGATTTCTTACTTGCTTTAGGCTGCTATGTCCAGGTGTTCATTATTGCCGGAGAACACTTGAAGGCAAACTGTAGATTTTGGGGATTGAAGAAGAAGCATCCACCACAGGTTCACAGAGCCTGAGTCTCGATGCATTGAATTGGGTGTTCTGAAAGTCGAGTGGCAGTGTAGAACACACTGGCGCTGCCCTTTAGAAAACTGTGAGCTTACTGTAGCCTGGGTTGCAGCAGGTTTTAATGAATTAAGTTAGAGGCCGGTGGCGGAGCAATCCTACACAGGCGATACGTTCATTTGGTTAGTTACCGAGAAGTATGCAATGCAGCATGTTTCTGCAAGCACACAGTAATACACAGTATTACTTCATACTTGCACCCGAGAAGTGTTGGGGGGAAGGGGGTGGGGGTTCTCTTTGATTTTTTTTGTTTATATTCAACGCTGCAATCCAAAATAAGGTCAAGCACTCGGTGTTTGCACTTGCTTATAACAGGAATTTGCTGTCGCTACTGCTAGGGTTATTGGAGGTAAGAGAAAAAAAGGTTTGTCAAACAAATGCCACCGTTTTGCTGCCGAGAGAGCCGGTCTCGGTTCATTCGGGCTGCAAAGCCGTTGGGGTTTATTGCCAAGCCGGCTGCACCACGATAATGTGTGGCGGTGTAAGAAATTTTAGGGAGTCACTGGGAGTTAAATGTCGGGTTTGGCAAACAGTCCTAATAAAAAGTCACTTCAAACTGCAGTTTTGTCTCTTATTGCAAACAAATGCACAGGTTTTAATTGATTATTGTAAATTTGACCGCAAACAATACAAGTGTGATAAAGATGTGTTTGACCAATGTTTTTGTCGGGGCAATTCAATTGCGGACTATCTTTTTTTTGCAGTAAAATTGAACTGCTGTTATATGATAAATACGGGATTACCCCAATGTATTTTGTATATGACTAAGGTTAATGGAGAAGACTTTTAAAGGTGAGTCTGTTTGCATTGCAGAATTTTTTTTTTTTTCTTCAATAGGGTCTCCTAGCACAATATTGCCTTTGGTGTGGGATTTATAATGTGTAATCATGATACTATGGGGTCGATCCTATTAACCCTGATGTGTGCGGATGATTTGCTGAGTGCGAATTATCACAACCCCGGGCGCACTTTATGGCTGGCCAAATTCGCTGAAAAGTGCTCGCAGCTCCATAGGGGTGCAAGCAAATATCAGTGAATTCAGCCCTTCGTAGGGTGCGAGTTATGGTTAAGGGTATCACAGTGCAGCCATCTTCTCTGGGCCTCAATGCCTTGTGTGGGCCCATGTCTGCAAGGTTACAGCAGCAGGCTGCTGCTGTAACCTTGCAGACGTGGGCCCACACAAGGCATTGAGGCCCAGAGAAGATGGCTGCACCGTGATACCCTGACGTTGTGAGAATATTCCTCAAAGAATCGACTCCTGAAAGAAAAAGGAACAAAAATATACGGAGGGAAAAGAATCCCAGTGAAGAAGCTGTTATTTTAATCTGTGTTAGAAATAAAATACAGAGATCGAAACCATCACCCTCCTAAACCCTATTGGAGGATTGGGATCTCGCTTGTTGCTGGTCCTTGGTGGCTTGCTCAAGGACTTCTTTACCTCAACACAATATACTGAGGACACTTACCTTGTTTATTATAGTGTAAGTCATATCTGAAAGGGCTAGGGGTATTGATTTTTCTTGTTGTATCCAGTCTACCCATTCACCACTGCTGCTTAAACCTGGGTTATGGACATGAGAAGCTGGGCTGTAGCTCAGTGGAAAACGGTCCAAAAAAACCCCTAGGTCCAGTGACTTGGCAATCCTTCCTAGGTAGCTCCTAGAATTGGGCGCCAGAAGGACCCTTCTAATTCTCGGTGTAAATGAGAAACTCTGGGTATTCCTGGTGCTTGGTATGCATTTCCAAGTGCCGGCAGAAGAGAGACTGCATCCGTGTACAGTGTGAATAACACAGGTAATGGCTACAATGGGAACGGGGTTTGGCCTGGGATTTTGGTGGAAAAGACTCTTTTGACAATTTTACAGGTGCACCTCCAACTATGAGATACTTTTCTAATACCCAGTAGTTGAAGCCTTCTACAGGTGGCATTAAAAACTGTACGGACCTATCAGGCGGCCCTGCAGCACAGCCAATGCTGATATCTTGCAGATATTTGAGCATCGCCGGCTGTGTTTACGGATGATTTCCATATACCAGCATCAGGAATCGCTGACAATTATGTCACGGCCTGATAGACAAATGTAAAATACTGAGTGGCCGATAGGAAAGTGCGCATACTTAGCAAATCAGCTGAACTCTTGGTGGACTCGGAGCTTACCGGATTTATTGGTATAGTGTGGACCCAGCATAAGCTTAGGCATACACACATTGAGATGTGTGCTAAGCAATTTTGCTAAGCTATCTAGGCTAGGCGATTTCCAGGTGTCCAGATTGCCCATGGAGAGCATACACATGTAGAAATCTGTGCTAAGCAATTTTGCTTTAGCAAACAAAAGGCCAGGTAGTGGTTCAGAATGAGAGATTGTGATCAGTATCTCTCATTCTGTACACACAGAGAGATTTGCCGTCACTTGCTAAGCAATCTGACTAGCTTTTGACTGCATGCACTGACTTGGTCAGATTACTTAGAAAATAGCACAAAATTGCTCCTTGTTTATGCCCTTTAAAACAAATGTTCAATTATGGGAACTGTTTCAGGGAAATAGGAATACTTGAGAAGAATATCGCACACATAAACAAAAAACTGCCTCTGCTGATTGGGACATGTTTACTGACGGGGGCTGGAGCAGACCCTCCAACATGACTAGTTCAACACAGATGACCACATACACAAAGTAGGAGCGAATCCCAGGAACAGAGCGTTTCGGGGCATAACGCTGGCGTTTTCTGTACATTCCCAGAAAATGCTGGCGTCCTGCGGCCGTTGGTAGGAAAGGCCACCAATGTCTTCAGCGGCTTCCTCCCCACTGCCTTAGCAGTGACGAGTGAGTCCTTCAAGGCCCCAGTCCCTCCCTGCCTGTGTAATATAACTTTTTACATTATCATGTTTAATGGTGCCAATGTAATTTGCAGCTGTGGGCAAGAGGTGTCAGATAAATGTTCGGATGTCTGCACCCCCACATCAAAATCTTTCCCTCTGGCCTGCTGTAATGCTTTACGACTCTGCACGGCCATACACCCCTGATAAATGAATTGCCCCCAATGTACAGTATGTGTACAGTAATGATAGATGGAAAACCTAATCTAATGTACAGGAACAACAACAAAAATGAATTACTATGTAGCTGGCTGATATTGAAATATATGGACAAATGCTTAAAACTTGGGACTGTCTCTGTAAAACAAGGACTGTTGGCCACTGTACAAATAATAATTACTCCATGATACCAAGCAAAGTTTTTTTTTCTGGAAAAGGCAACCTGTGGCACTCTGCAGAACTACACCTCCCAGCATGCCCTGCCACAGTGTTGCTATTTGGGAATGCTTAAAACGTTTGCAGTGTATGCTGGGAGGTGTAGTTCCAAAAAAGCAGCTGGAGTGCCAAAGCAAAGGTTGCCATCCCATTTTAGAGGTATATTTGGAGCTCTACTTGAAGTATATACTGATTGGGTATAATACATGTCATATTAGTCCTGCTATTCCCATTAGTCTGCAGGTAACTTTGGGTTGTAAAGCAGTTGTGAGAATACAAGTCTCAGCACGCCAACCAGCCTATCATAGTATTTGGAAAGATTCCGGAAGTGAATGCATCAGTGGAAAAACACAGTTGCCCTTACTAGACATGGCCACCGAGCGCCGTGTGATGACATCATCTCCTGCGCTCAGCCTCTTCCTTGCGCCGGTGTGTGAGCTTCGTGCTGCAGTCAGGCGGAGGCCGCAGCAGCAGTCATGGGGATCCTGGAGAAGATCGCGGAGATAGAGAGGGAGATTGCCAGGACCCAGAAGAATAAGGGTGAGCAGCAGCGGGCGGGGCAGCTGGTGATCTGTCAGTTGTGTCCCAGTGAGACACCTGCTGCACCCTGATCCCATTCTACTGCAATACACTGCACGCAAACAGCATGTGTATAGTACACGCTGTACTGGTGCTATCCACAATTAGGGCAGGGCAGCAATGTGCTGTATGGGGATAGGAAAGCTCTGTGTGGATGGGGATAGCTACAAAGCATGGAGTACTATGTTCCCTGAGCTGCGAGGGATCGCACCAGTGTGTGTGTGGAGATATTGAGCTGCCACCTAGAGTTGGGGAATCCCTGCTGGAGGTGATCTCTGTGCTACCTGGAGCTGGGGCAATCCCTGCTGGAGGGGATCTCTGTGCCACCTGGAGCTGGGGGAATCCCTGTTAGAGGGGATCTCTGTGCCACCTGGAGCTGGGGGAATCCCTTTTGGAGGGGATCCCTGTGCCACCTGGAGCTTGTTTAATCCCTGTGCCACCTGGAGCTGGGAGAATCCCTGCTGGAGGGGATCTCTGTGCTATCTGGAGCTGGGGGGAACCCTGCTGGAGGGGATCTCTGTGCTACCTGGAGCTGGGGGGAACCCTGCTGGAGGGGATCTCTGTGCCACCACCTGGAGCTGGGCGGGATCCCTGCTGGAGGGGATCTCTGTGCCACCACCTGGAGCTGGGCGGGATCCCTGCTGGAGGGGATCTCTGTGCCACGTGGACCTGGAGGGGGGATCTCTGTGTCACGTGGACCTGGAGGGGGGATCTCTGTGTCACGTGGACCTGGAGGGGGGAATCTCTGCGCCACGTGGATCTGGAGGGGGGATCTCTGCGCCACGTGGATCTGGAGGGGATCTCTGCACCATGTGGATCTGGAGGGAGATCTCTGCGCCACGTGGATCTGGAGGGGGATCTCTGCGCCACGTGGATCTGGAGGGGGATCTCTGCGCCTCGTATATCTGGAGGGGGGATCTCTGCGCCTCGTATATCTGAAGGGGGGATCTCTGCGCCTCGTATATCTGAAGGGGGGATCTCTGCGCCTCGTATATCTGGAGGGGGGATCTCTGCGCCTCGTATATCTGGAGGGGGGATCTCTGCGCCTCGTATATCTGGAGGGGGGATCTCTGCGCCTCGTATATCTGGAGGGGGGATCTCTGCGCCTAGTATATCTGGAGGGGGGATCTCTGCGCCTCGTATATCTGGAGGGGGGATCTCTGCGCCATGTGGATCTGGAGGGGGGATCTCTGTGCCTCGTGGATCTGGAGGGGGGGGGATCTCTGCGCCTCGTGGATCTGGAGGGGGGGGGATCTCTGCGCCTCGTATATCTGGAGGGGGGATCTCTGCGCCTCGTATATCTGGAGGGGGGATCTCTGCGCCACGCGGATCTGGAGGGGGGATCTCTGCGCCACGCGGATCTGGAGGGGGGATCTCTGCGCCACGCGGATCTGGAGGGGGGATCTCTGCATTCTATGGGTCGGGGGAGCTGTATGTTGAGTGTGACACTTTGTACATTGTATTTTAGTTGAGTATACTTCATTGTAAAAGCCCTGTGCGTTATGTGACGGAGTGCCTGCCATCTCTTCCAGCTACTGAATACCATTTGGGACTGCTGAAGGCAAAACTTGCCAAGTACAGAGCCCAGCTTCTGGAGCCATCCAAATCTGCTGCGGCCAAAGGCGAGGGGTTCGATGTTATGAAATCTGGAGATGCCCGGGTGGCACTGATTGGGTTCCCCTCCGTGGGTAAGGTTAGTAAATGCCCTGCACCTAATTTGGGTACTAACATTTCTTTCTCACCATGCTCCCTAGCAGAGGACCATCTTACAGGCAAAAATGTCACTCCCTATGTAATCTGAGCACACAGGGAGCTGTCACTGATGTAACTAGTCCTGGACAATATCTCCCTCCAATAGTCCTCCTGATGGAGAAGTGTAATGAAGACGATTATACCGATTAATCTGCTTAGATCGCAATAGCGCCACCTACATTGTCATAGCCGTAAGTAGTAATGCTCGCTTTATAGTTAGAAGGAAAGTCATTTAAATTGATAGTTTTGCCCAATGTGCCAGTTCTGCAGGTGACAAAACAGTACTGCAAAATACTTCCCATTAATATTTGGCGGATGTGCAGGGCATGCTGGAACTTGTAGTTCCAGCATGCCACGCGAACCAGAACACCCAGTCGAGTAGAAGTTGCTGCACTGTTGAGTAAACCAGTTATCTCACTGACAGCACCCGGAGATTGTCCCTCCTATTTGTATTACATGTATTAGAACCCTTAAATAAGTCTGGAGGAGAGATGCAGCCTAACCTGCTGTGTCTCTGGTTCAGGACTTCTAAGATGCAGCCTAACCTGCTGTGTCTCTGGTTCAGGACTTCTAAGATGCAGCCTAACCTGCTGTGTCTCTGGTTCAGGATTTATAAGATGCAGCCTAACCTGCTGTATCTCTGGTTCAGGACTTATAAGATGCAGCCTAACCTGCTGTGTCTCTGGTTCAGGACTTCTAAGATGCAGCCTAACCTGCTGTGTCTCTGGTTCAGGACTTATAAGATGCAGCCTAACCTGCTGTGTCTCTGGTTCAGGACTTCTAAGATGCAGCCTAACCTGCTGTATCTCTGGTTCAGGACTTATAAGATGCAGCCTAACCTGCTGTATCTCTGGTTCAGGACTTATAAGATGCAGCCTAACCTGCTGTATCTCTGGTTTAGGACTTTAAAGATGCAGCCTAACCTGCTGTATCTCTGGTTTAGGACTTCTAAGATGCAGCCTAACCTGCTGTATCTCTGGTTCAGGACTTATAATCAGATGTTTTTGTTTCTTTCTTTCTGTTTTCCAGTCCACGTTCCTGAGCCTGATGACGTCCACTGAAAGTGAAGCTGCATCCTACGAGTTCACGACTCTGACCTGTATTCCAGGGGTCATAGAGGTAGGTCCCGGCATTAGCAGGCCCTGTGCATTGAGTGTGGGGGACCACTTGAACCTATCATAAATACTTAGATATTTTTCTATATTTCAGTACAAAGGAGCCAACATCCAGCTACTTGATCTTCCAGGAATCATTGAAGGGGCTGCGCAGGGTGAGTGCTAGCTCTCGAGCCTCTTGGTAACTGCTAAATCTTGTGCTGCTTATGTGTTGCCCTCTCATGGAAGTAGGGTGCCACTGACAGCTGCAATCACAGCACAGACGTGTATTGTGCTCTGTAAGCCAGGGTCTCCGGTCATGTGACAGGTACAACTGAATGCTATGTTTCCATTGCAGGGAAGGGCAGAGGTCGCCAGGTCATTGCCGTGGCTCGGACATCTGACATTGTCATCATGATGCTTGATGCCACGAAGGGTGAAGTTCAGAGGTCAGTACATCCATGATACGCTGTAGGTCCTTATGCCCTAGTTTCAGTGGGAGTGGATTATTGGGCCGACAGGGTCAAAAGGGTGATATGAGGTTTTAACAGTTTTCTTGGGTATCAATGTTGACAACCCCCCATGGACCCCAAATTAGTGGAAAGCGTACCCCTGCAGGCTCTATATATGAATGGGGCAATTGTTTTGATGATAAGCGAATATACTCATGACCGTATATAGGGGACATATTTACTTTCATGGGAGGTTTCCCAAAATTCTAAGTAATGCCAATGGTATAAGTCACAGGGAAATTCATTCATCAGCTTACTGCCACCCTATATTACCGCGCGTGTTCTCACACTCCGCTCAACTGCAAGTGAATGGAATATGGCTATAATTCCGTCATCCAATCTGCTGCGGTCATTTCCCTGGCACGTCAGGGGACATCTTTACCAAACCAGTCAGATCGCGCTATTCAGCTAGGGAAGGCAAGTTCGGGGTATTGCTGCAGTGACGCGCTTTACCTCTACAGCATCCAATCGGTGTGATCTATGCAACAGACCATGGAAATCATCCTGCAGCCCTAGAAAAGGCTATAAGGCTGTGTCTATACATTGAGGCATGTCACCTCAGTTTTGTGAGAGGACCAGGATCTGCCGAGGGAGATTTCCTGGCTGCAGCGACCCTCATGGGTTCTTCGGAGAGTCGATAATTCTATACCCCCCAAAACAAAAAAACCTATGTCATCCTTTTTTTTTAACATGTTGAGATTTTTGACTGTGTCAACATTTTGACCATGTTGGCATAATGTCAGCATAATGAATGTGTCGGTATTTTGACTGCTAGTCAATAGTGGTCGGTAAATCATACTGAATCCTATTGGTGTCAACCTATTGCTGTCAAAGCATTGATCCTCACCTGTATTTATGGAACGTGCGCAGACATGTTAGACAAATAAAGCCAAGCGTGCATTGTTTAATTTTCTGTTGGCTTTATCGCTTAAATTGCTCTATCTGGCGCCATCTAGTGGTCGCGACAAAGGTGCCTTTTTGAGGCTAGATTATGAGGACACAGTCGCATGTACTCACGGACTAAGGGGGTTATTCAGAGATTGATCTCTGATGTGCAATCCCTTTGATTATCGAATGGTGACACATGCCTACGGATAGTAACACGCATGCGTGAGCCAATATAGCTACAACAATAGCGAAAGATCTACTCGCAATTTGCCCTAGAGGTAGTCAGCGTTTGGGGGTGGACACCTGCTTTTTTCTGGGAATGACCGACAACCGCCGACGTGCCCAATCGTTTTAAAGGAGGGTGTGTAATGTCAGTCCTGGACTTGATCAGCCCGTCTCTGTCCCAGAGTTGTGCAAGGGGCAGACTTTTACTCACATTTGCACAGACTGGGAAAATCATTCTACATTTGCACGGGGCGGGTTTGTACATCTCTGTAAATAGACAGCATTGATAGATAGAAGATATATTGTAGTTGATGGAACAGGGTTGCATTGGGAGTACCGTTGCCAAAACAAAATATGACTGCTTAATGTTCACCTGCTGTCTACACATAGTGGTGGCGGACAGAGCGTAAGCTCTTCCACTCTTCGGTAAAATACAACCTATGAAATCACTTCTGACACTTCCTTAAATGTTGTAAGCCAGTGTTTGCTAATGATAAATTGTTACATCTCTCTGACAGATCCCTGTTGGAGAAGGAGCTGGAAACTGTGGGCATTCGGCTGAACAAATATAAGCCCAATATATATTTCAAGGTTGGTCATTTCTTCTCCGTGCACGTCCCTGCGGTTTAATGGCACGGCTCTGATCAAATCTCCCTTCTGTTTCTTTGTAGCCCAAAAAGGGAGGTGGAATCTCATTCAACTCTACTGTACCCCTGACTCAGTGCTCCGAGAAACTGGTGCAACTAATCCTACATGAATACAGTATCCTTTATGCTGTTTCTATATTCTATCATTCCCATGTTGTGTATGACCGATACGTGGAATACCTCCTGTTACTTGAATTGGGACTTCTGCCTTAAATTGTCTGTTCAAAGTGCAGCAACACATTTGCAACTTGTAAGTAACTGACCATCTTCAGCAACAGACAGTATGCAAATGCATACACTAATTGTTGGCTACCTTGATTTGTTTCCATGATTATTGCTATCAGCTATTTTTCATATAATTATGTTGTGTGTTTCTGAGTTTTCAACAGAAGATTTCAGGCAAAATACTATTTCAAGATATGGAAGATATCCCCGTAAACTTTATAACCCAACATAATTGTTTTGTTTGTGCTAAATCATTTGAGTGTGGCAGCTATTTAATCATTGATAATTAATGTCTTCGATAGAAACCATTTTTTTTAGCTTGTAGGGGGTGATGTATAAAAACTTTAGGAGGAGAAGTTGCCCAATCAGCTGTTAGCTATCCTTTATTTAGCACAGTCTAGAAAAATAACAGAAGCCGGTTGGTTGTGTTCGGTATGATTTACAATCAAAATCCGGACGGTCAAAATACTGTCAGCAATTGACCGGCGGTCAAAATACTGTAAAGCTCCTACCTGCCATTTGTCAACCCCAGCCTGTAACATGACAGTTAGGAGCTGATTGGCTGGCTGTATATCACTCTTTGTTGTATCACTTTCTGAAGCTGGATACATCTTGGCCCTTAGGGTTGATACATCTTGGTCAGAATGCTTTCATTTTCTGTTTGTCTTTTATCGGAATACCCCTGCTGGCTGTCCCTTCCTAATATAGAAGGATGGCTCTCCCGCTGTCATGTTGAAGAGTGACGGGAAGTTTAGATGTGTTTTATGCAATGGCATGGCTGCAGCACAGTCCAAATCTAAAAGAGGGGTGCTGAAATCTGGGGGATGGGCAGATAGCCAGCTAGCTTGTGGGTGCTAGTTGGCACCGGAGTCTCTGGGGCGGGCTTACCCCCCCCCCCCTTGCCATGTCTGGCAGTGGTTGGGGGTGCAGTGGGTAAGGTACTGACAGCTGCCCTCTCATTTCAGACTGTACTGCATCTACCACTGGTTGCATGGTTTCTTTCATGCTCCCCTCACTGTATTGCATGATCTCCGACAGATGGGCCTCCCCTCACTGTATTGCATCATCTCCGACAGATGGGCTCCCCTCACTGTATTGCATCATCTCCGACAGATGGGCTCCCCTCACTGTATTGCATGATCTCCGACAGATGGGCCTCCCCTCACTGTATTGCATGATCTCCGACAGATGGGCCTCCCCTCACTGTATTGCATCATCTCCGACAGATGGGCCTCCCCTCACTGTATTGCATGATCTCCGACAGTTGGGCTCCCCTCACTGTATTGCATGATCTCCGACAGTTGGGCTCCCCTCACTGTATTGCATGATCTCCGACAGTTGGGCTCCCCTCACTGTATTGCATCATCTCCGACAATTGGGCCTCCCCTCACTGTATTGCATGATCTCCGACAGATGGGCTCCCCTCACTGTATTGCATGATCTCCGACAGATGGGCCTCCCCTCACTGTATTGCATGATCTCCGACAGATGGGCCTCCCCTCACTGTATTGCATGATCTCCGACAGATGGGCCTCCCCTCACTGTATTGCATGATCTCCGACAGATGGGCCTCCCCTCACTGTATTGCATGATCTCCGACAGATGGGCCTCCCCTCACTGTATTGCATGATCTCCGACAGTTGGGCCTCCCCTCACTTTATTGCATGATCTCCGACAGTTGGGCCTCCCCTCACTTTATTGCATGATCTCCGACAGTTGGGCCTCCCCTCACTTTATTGCATGATCTCCGACAGTTGGGCCTCCCCTCACTGTATTGCATGATCTCCGACAGATGGGCTCCCCTCACTGTATTGCATCATCTCCGACAGATGGGCTCCCCTCACTGTATTGCATGATCTCCGACAGATGGGCTCCCCTCACTGTATTGCATGATCTCCGATAGTTGGGCTCCCCTCACTGTATTGCATGATCTCCAACAGATGCGCCTCCCCTCACTGTATTGCATGATCTCCGACAGCTGGATTTATGGAACCTCCGCTGAGGCTCTGTCTGCAGTACGCTCCTTAATTTGCCCCCTTTCAGAAATGTTCAACGCAGAGGTGCTGTTCCGGGAGGATTGCAGCCCTGATGACTTCATTGACGTTATTGTTGGAAACAGGGTGTACATGCCGTGTCTCTATGTGAGTATACCTATGACCCACCTTCCCATAGTACACTATTGCTGATGAACACTGACGGTTTGGTTCTTTAGTCAGTTTCCAATATGGGAGTGTATCCTAAACCTGATCGTGGTTGGCATGCAGCGGCCCTGTGGGGGGGGAGGATGGGCAGTGACCCACAGCATTACACAAAATGTACACGTTGACCCTGTTTTCGGGGTGTGCTGAGGCTGATCACTGCATCCTTAGACATTGTTTCACTGACCCATCCTAAGTAGTATGGCCAGTCTCGGGATTTCAGGACTATGTGGCCGCCGTGTTTTACATTGTCAGTCTGCAGCCGCTCTCGGCAATTGCCGGGCAGGTCGCCGCTTCAAACGTTGCCCCGGCTGAGCGGGCTGCGCGACATCAGAGGTCACGCAGCACAGCCCCGTGCCAGTCCACCCCTTCCGCCGCGCCCGACATTTTAAGTGCGGAGGAGGATTCAGCTGGCGTGTTGCGTAAGGCTGCACCTGAGCCACTGGACGGATGGCTGGATGGAGTCGGGATGAGGCTGGTGGTGATTAGCAGGCTGGAGCCTCCCTGAGGTCGGGTGCTGCACTGCTGTCGAGTGGGACCGGAGAGGGACCATATGGGCTGGTGAGCGGGTTGGCCGGCGGGCTTCTCTGAGGGACTGCAGACTCATAAGGAGGCCAATCCCGGCCTTTAAAACCCGATTCCCGGGATTTAAAAAATGCCCCGGGATTGGATCCCTAATCCTAAATAAACTGGGGGCTACTACTTAATATGAGGAGTACTGGTTTTTCGCTATATATGTTTGTTGGTCACATTAATATTTTAAATTTCATTTGTTCCACGTGTTTAATTATTTAGCGGTTTCAGCCATCACTGAATGTGTCCAGATCTTTCCTTAATAAATCTGTTGCTTGAAGCCGAATTGCACTCAAAGTATTGTAGGAGTAAAACGTTCCATATTGAGGATCTGTGATTGACAGCTCGGCCTTCAATGGTTGGCAGATCAGTTGGATGTTACCCTTCAGTGATTGTCAAAGGTCTTGTAAATGGTACACAGCACGTGATTTCCCTTTCATTGGTTCCCTGCATTGTCTCTCCAGGTGTACAACAAGATAGATCAAATCTCCATGGAGGAAGTGGACAGACTGGCCCGGCAGCCACACAGTGTGGTCATTAGGTAAGGGCAGGATCTCCGTACATGTCATCTTGTCTGCAGGATACTGAATTTGGTGCCCTAGTGTCTAGGTTTGGTACTGGCCAGCACAAGACGTTGAAGATCTCCCATAGTGCTTTGCCAGCTTAGATTTAGAGACTGCAGCATGACACACTTATGGGTAAATATACAAAAATTCACCCCTGTTTGATCTTTGACAAATGAGTGATATCGATTATGACGCGGGTGTCTTTTCCCCCCAAAATAATATCTAACCCGGGCTCTTTGAGTCAGTCCTGGGTCTAGAAATACAGGGGGAATATGTGTGCGGTCCCCCTGTATTTTAAGAACCAGAACTGAGCTCTTGGACTGGTCCTGGTTCCAAAAATACAGTCCCTTGTCCCTATTCCCCCCTAACTAAGTCAGCCCTGACTGCAATTTCCTGGGGGAGTGGGGACCAATAAAGGGGATCCCCCCTTCAAGGCACCCAAGGCCAGCCCAGGGCTATCCTTTGCAGCTGATGGACCACAGGTGCTGGTGCGAAGTTGTTCGACCGTAAGTGTGGAAAACAAAATGAATATTATCTTACAGGTGGGACTACAGGTCCCAGAAAACCTCCCCTGTATTATGGTACTTGGAGAACCACAAGTAGCTGCAGGTGGGGCATCGAAGGGATGACAGGTTCCTATAGTCCCCCTGTAAATATATATATATATATATATATATATATATATATATATATATATATATATATATATATATATATATATATATAATCTCCAATAGTGTCAGTCTACAGCGCCTTCAGGAAGTAATGTTCATCAAACATTCAAGTAATTTAAAATAAATACACTTGTATATTTTTCGTTATATTTTCAATACAATTGACCAGTATCTAACGCGTTTTGTCTCTATAGAGACTTCATCAGGGGTTTGTGATCTTATATAACTTATTGAAAACTTTCTGGGACCAGGGATAAAGAGCCACCATTCAGTGAAAGGGTAATTAAGTCCAAATTAGACCCTTCTGGTGGATGGGGGAATTCATAAGAGAGAAGCTTTCTTTGAATCTCTAAGTTTTTTATATCCCTTTAAAAGCCCTGAAAGGGGAGTGTATTAAGTAATATCTTGGTTAGAGACCTAATAAGGTAGAGTTTGATGAAATTCCAATATACGTGATAATATAATCCCTGAATGGTGAAATTATTCCCTGTGAGTGAGGGATGTGTTCACCTAGGGATCCAACCTGCAAGGTGAACACATCCCTCACTCACAGGGAATAATTTCACCATTCGGGAATTATATTATCACAATCCCGGCGCCGAAATCCCAACACTTTCTCCCTCTATGGGTGTCCACAACATAAATTAGTTTGCCGAGCACAGCGAGCCCGCGAGGGGGAGTCATCCACGCCCCCCCCCCTTGTCCGGATTTAGGCGGTCGGGATTCCGACCGCCGGGATTTAGTACCAATCCCATATATCTATCCTGCGGAATATGTTATTGCTGCATAGCTCCGAAAGAGAACGCGGGTAATGTTTATCTCATTTCACTACTAATGCGTGTGTGAGATTTTAAATCTCTCCAAAGGGGAAATGAAATCTTCACTGTCAGATATCGTGCACCATTATAGCTGCTTTGTACTTTGCATGCACCATTATACCTGGTCTTTATGGTATGTGTTCTAGTAATGTCTCCAATGGATAGATGTGTAAGAAACCTGTGAAAATTCACATCAGAGACATTCAATATTGGCTTGTCTTGTTGTTGAACTGCAAGTTGCAGCATGCCCTTCCAGCTTCTCACTTGCTGGAGCTTGTAGTTTCCTAACGCCTAAAAAGACCCATACTTATGATTTTGGTACAGACATATCCTAATTGACAGTACGGATGGTGTAATGGTTAGCATTACTGCCTCACAGCACTGAGGTCACTGGTTCGATTCCCACCATGGCCCTAACTGTGCGGAGTTTGTATATTCTCCCCGTGCTTGCGTGGGTTTCCTCCCACAATCCAAAAATATAGAGGTAGGTTAATTGGCTCCCAACAAAATTAACCCTAGAATGTCTGTGTGTGCTTGTACATGTGGTAGGGAATATACTGTAGATTGTAAGCTCCACTGGGGCAGGGACTGATGTGAATATTCAACTATAATCTGTGCAGCGCTGCGGAATATGTATGCTCTATATAAGAAACTGTTAATAAATAATAAATAAATACATTTTTGACAGGATATTTTGCTTTGGGGTCTTTATATTATCTCACGTCTCCCCTTGTTTTAGTGTTACGTTATCTTACGTCTCCTCTTGTTTTGTCCCTTTCAGTTGTGGGATGAAGTTAAACCTGGACTACTTATTGGAAAAGTTATGGGAATATCTAGCACTTACCTGTATCTACACTAAAAAGCGTGGAGGTAAGGAATAATCCACAGCATGCCCCCCCTTCCCCCGAGGGGCCAAACTCCGACACTATCTATAACACGGCTTAACGGTGCAAATCTAGTCTACTGCAACCAATCGAAACTAACTGTCTTCTAGTTGAGGTTGGAGGATGAAAGAAGGGGTCTGTCTAGTTGCTGATAATCGCAGCTGCAGTAATGTGACTCATCTGATATTGTTCTCACACTGCTGGCAGGATGATTGGACCTAGTGCTGTGTTTTTGAACTTAAAGTTAAAAAATGTAATTAAAGCATTCATACAATCACATTGTTTTTTAAAAAATGTACTGATACTTATTTTATAAATTGATTGGTACTGTATTACAAAAAGTAATGCCCCTTTCCCACTGCAGCCTTAAAACGGTATATTGCCGATTTTTGAGGGCAAAATACCGTTTAAGGCTGCAGTGGGAAAGCGCCAGAGTTGAAATACCGTTTAAAGTTAAACGGTATTTCAACCCGTTTTCCAAGCAGGGTTTTAGCCGGTAATCTACCGTTTAAGGTGCAATGGGAATGCATCTTAAACGGTATTCTTACGTCTGGCGATGAAGGCTCATATTTGAGCCATCATCGCCAGGTGTGTATGGCAGCCGGGCTGAAAGATCAGAGACTTTCAGCCCAGCTGACCGGCTGCTCCCTCCCCCGGCTGACACCCGCCTCCCCGCCGTCCACTCCACTACCCCCGTCGCCCCGCCGTCCACAGCGCCTGTCGCCCCCACTTGTGCATATACTCACCCCGCCGCCGTGCCCACGCTGCCGCTCATCGCATCTGCTGCGTCTCTCCGGCCAGGCCACACAGCCCGGCGGAGCGCCCCGACCCCGGCAGAACGCCCCGCCCCCGGCTGGCTGCTCTGCTAGTGTGGAGTGACACACTGAGCATGTAAACTCCACTGGCCACCAATGCGTTTATTAAGCAAGTAATATATAGATTGCTGGCATATGCCAGCAATCTGTATATTACTGATACCACTGGGCACCAATGTGTATATATATATATATATATATATATATATATATATATATATATATATATAAGCCATTAATATATACATTGCTGGCACATGCCAGCAATGTATATAATCACTGGCACCACTGGGCACCAATGTGTTTTTTTAAGCCAGTTATATATAGATTGCTGGCACATGCCAGCAATCTATATATTACTGATACCACTGGGCACCAATGTAATATATTTAAGCCTGTACATATATACATTGCTGGCACAGACCAGCAATGTATATATTATTGGCACCACTGCCCACCAATGTTTATATTTTGATATGCCCACTGCCACCAATGTAGTGAATATATACTGTGTATACTGGCTAGCACCAACTATATATCTATATCTATATCTATCTATATCTATATAGATATATCTATATCTATAGATATAGATATATATATCTATATATATATATATATATATATATATATATATATATATATATAGGCAGTTTGCATTTAAATGTACATTGGTGGCAGTGGGCATATAAATATAATAAGCAATCAGGGCCGGCACTTGGGAGCAGGTCAGTGGCGTGGAGCAAGGTGACTGGCACCCGCACCCCGTCCTCCCTAAAGCCAGTTGAGCCACACTGCACCACAGCTGACTTGCTCCGGCGCCCGCACCCCCCACCCGTGGACCGTTCACCGCGCCACGCTGTCGGAGCGACGTGGCTGCACACACATCACCCCGTTCCCCCCCCCCCCCCCCTCTGTGGAACTACTCGCTGGCGGCCGCATACTCCCCACCCCCGTGTCGCTGCCAGTAACGTAAATATGGAACCAATGGAATTCAAACCCAGCCCATTATGTAAATAGCCGTTTATAATGAAAGATTTTCAGCAAAGTCTTTCACCTCCTGAAAATCTCTTGCTCTTTGGGGAAAATAGCTCAGTGTGTACGCACTACTTTGGTGAAAGATATATGTAACAGAGATTTTGGCCCATTAAAGCCCATTAAAGTCACAGGCACTCATTTGTGCTGTAAAAACGTTTTGAAGAGCTAAAACGTTTTACCTGCAATGGGAATGGTACTTAAATGGCATTTAAAACTGTAATCTGCTGCAGTGGGAATGCTAAATACCATTTTAGATTACCTGTAACTTAAAACGGGTCTGCAGTGGGAAAGCAGCATTATATTGATGACTTTATTGTTGATCAACAGAGAGACCGGATTTTTCAGATGCAATTATCCTTAGGAGAGGAGCTTCCGTGGAACATGTGGTAAGGAAATAGAAGCTTCTGACTGGGAGCCGCCTACTGTGCCATGCCGTATTGTACAGTACTGTGCCGTAATGGGAATACGTAGAGCCATGTAGGTGAACGTGTTGCTTAACTTCCTTCTGGGTGCCGGACGTGGTCCCGACGGTCAGGATCCCAACAGTCATTTACCCGACATCGGGATCCCGACTGTCAAAACTCCGACAGACGGGTGCCCGACGGCCACTCGCTATTCTCCCTCGTGGAGGTCCACGACCCCCATAGAGGGAGACTAGAATAGGTGGCGAGCATAGCGAGCCATCATGCCCGCAGCATGGTGAGCGCAACGAGCCCAAAAGGAGCTTTGTTGCACCCACCATGCTGTCTGAGTCGGGATCCCGACTGTCAGTACCCTATACCACACCCCTTCCTTCTAACCCATTTCTTGTATTAAAGAACCCCCGACTTCATTATAAATTAACTTAACAAGAGAATAGGATGAAATTAGGATTTACATATTAGAGACTGGTTGTATCTGTTACCACAGGGGTTCCCAATCGTGGTCCTCAAGTAGCCCCAATGGTCCAGGTTTTAGGTATGTCCACACATGACTTAATACTTTAGTCATTTTAATTTAACCATCTGTGCTGAACCATGGACATACCTAAATCCTGGACTGCTGGGTGCCTGGAGGACACTGAATGAACAAGGCGGGGATGATCACTTATTCTGTAGCAGTATTCTAAGTATCATTTACTGCAGCTCTTCCCATATTAGATACAATCTCTGTAGCATTTTGTACAGATCGTTCAGCCAGTTTTTGGCAGCCACATGCAAAGCCTGATATGTTATACCTAGCTGCAATGCGCAGGAAGCTGCAGCCAAGTCCCAAGGATGAAATATTCAGAAAATTCCAGGCTCCTGAAGGAATATTATTATTATTATTATTATTATTATTATAATTTTATTTATAAGGCGCCACAAGTGTTTCGCAGCGCCGTACAAAGGAACAATACAGGGAGACAAAACTTGGCATAACATTGAATAAATAACAAAAATACAGTACAAATAAAGAGCACCACAGATCAATACACATTACAGCTTAAATGTAAGTAGTGAGGACCCAATCAACATACAACTAGAGGCTTGAGGCCAATGATGGAGATTAGTATGAAGATGGTCACTGAGTGTTGGAGTAAAGGAGAGCTGTGAGTGACATGTGAAGAGAAGTGGGCTTTGACAACAGGAGGGAAGAGGGCCCTACTCGGAGGAGCTTACAATCTAGTAGGAAGGGGAGACAGACAGATTACAAGAGGTGCAAGCGACGTGTTTCATCACTGACCATAATGACTTCATTAGAAACTCCTTTAGATTATTACTATATGTTGATATTTTGTATTGGTGTTTTGGTGACAAAATATAATGTAACATTGTACATACTATGACAAGAAATCACCTACATTGGATCAAGATAAAGTCTTGATCTTTATTTTTGTAGCAGGTCCCAACATACCAGGTAGTGTTCATTCTAGCACCCGCCAACTTTGAAAACCCATGCAGTTCCTGTTCCCTGCCTCGGGTGTCGCTGTCTGCTGTGGTGTTTCTAGCACAGGTCTGGTTTGCATATCAGTGCTGATATACAGACCACACTGCTAGAAGCAGTACTGCAGACAGCGACACCCCGGGGCAGGGAAGAGGAACCGCATGGGTTTTTAAAGATGGCAAGTATAGTTACAGCAAACAGCATACAGGTGTCACCGCATAGTTCAAACTCTTCAGAATGCTCCAGTGTCCCTACCATAGCCCACTCCCCCGGCCTATCACCTGGACAGCTGTTCCACCATCAGGAACAATTACCTCCTGCCCTGGAAACACTTTTATTAGGAAGCCACAGGTGCTGCTAATCAGCCCAACCCAGATCACATCAGTTTTCTTCTTGCTGCTGTTGCTACCTAGACTGGATCTTCCACATTACTTTCATGTGTAAAGATGTTGTCCCTGCCACGGAATGGGATCATTCGTCAGACTGCATTTAGGTCTACAGTCATTAGGTCGACCCCACTAGGTCGACTGGCAGGAAGGTCGACCTGACTTAAGGTCGACATGGGCCAAGGTCGACATGACTTAAGGTCGAATTTGCATAAAGGTCGACATGAGGAAGGTCGACTGGTCATAAGGTCGACATGGGTTTTTCACTGTTTTTTTTTATCCGAATGTCGACACAGTCGACATGGACACAGATGGCAATGAGAATCGGACCCTCGCATCGCTCGCAATGCTTCGGGCACGGTGCCTCGCTGCGCTCGGCACACTATTTTATTCTCCCACCACGCCCTAGTGGATGGTAGGGCATGAAATACCGCCTGTCGGCACATGTCGGCTCAAAAAACAGTGAAAAACCCATGTCGACCTTATGACCAGTCGACCTTCCTCATGTCGATCTTTATGCAAATTCGACCTTAAGTCATGTCGACCTTCCTGCCAGTCGACCTAGTGGGGTCGACCTAATGACTGTAGATCTAAGTTCATTCTAATAGATGACTGCATCCCCCTGCCACAATATGTTATTTTTTTTTCCTGGTGGTGAGGTGACATAGTCCTCATTTTGGAAGCTGTGACTGGCACAGGGATTTAAAGGCTTCCCTCCTGTTTTTGTTTCCCTTTCAATCTAATGAAGACCACATTTGCACTATCGGTTTATTTTGCCACATGCTAGATGGCTCTTGCATCTCTTCATTTTGTATATTTAGCATAAGCTTACAGAGACCCAAAATTTAAGTGCTCTTATTTTGTTTTCCAACAGTGCCATCGAATTCACAGGACCCTTGCCAGTCAGTTTAAATATGCTTTGGTTTGGGTAAGTACTTGGTTTGCACCGCTACACAACAGAGGTAGCCATTTTATTGCCACAGCTGACTAAAAATATAGTTTTACCTTTTTTTTTTTTTCTTTCTTTTAATAGGGAACTAGCACTAAATACAGCCCTCAGAGAGTTGGTCTCACCCACAACATGGAGCATGAAGACGTTATCCAGATTGTCAAGAAATAAAATGGAGGCCACCCGTCACAACTGATCAGTGGAAGCCATGTTGTGCAGACTTAACACGTTCTGTCAAAACCACGTAAATACAAGATGGAAGGATTATTAGTACTGAATGACTGCGGGGGAAAGCGGAGTGCATCGGTTGTGACATAATATCTTACCCCACACCGATAGCGTGGCAATATGCACCCGGTACCGTGCTGTGTACTACCGAAAAGATGCCATTAACTAAACAGCACAGACACTACTATCGTTACGGATTGGGTTACCTCAAATAAACATGCACATCTGTGTCTGGGTGACAGTGGCGGATTTGTGGCTCAAGATTCATTTTAAAGTGCTAACTAAATCGCAATAAAGCAAATATTTTGTATAAAGTAAAGGCGAAAAAAATGAATAATTAAGGTTTCCACAGAAAATTACCTATGGCAGTGATAGCTAACCTTGACACTCCAGCTGTTGCTAAACTACGCATCCCAGCATGCCCTGTTACCGGTTTTCTATTTGGCCATGCTAAAACTGATGCAGGGTATGTTGGGATGTGTAGTTCAAAAACAGCTGGAGTGTCAAGGTTAGCCATCACCGACCTATGGCATTGATTATATATATTTTGCGTCATTTTTATGTAACCGTTCAGAAATGTATGCTAAAATTACCGTTCCTTGACACAATGCAACATATTTGACATCTGTACATGGTTGCTATGCATCTAGCATACAAGCTATCGTTCTCTGGAATCAGTTGCTTGCAGGCTAAAAGCTGCGTAGAATATCCTTTATTTGAAATTTGCTTCAGGACAGGCATGTCCAAACTATAGCCCTCCAGCTGTTGTGAAATCATCATGATGTCCCATCATGCCTTGCCACTGTTTCCCTAAGGAAATGGTAAAACTATGGCAAGGCATGCTGGGATGTGTGGTTTCACAACAGCTAGAGCACCATCGTTTGGACATACTATAAGATGTTTGTGGTACAAAGGAAAAAAACACGACTACAGCGCAATCCCAAATGTCTTCAGTTCCGACTATTAATATATTATAACCGTTATGTAAAATTAGTTATTACAGCCCCTATGAAAGCCTAATTTGACTTTTATCCTACGTGGATCTGAGTGTTCAATTAGAGCCATTTATGCAGCCAATGTTTCATCCTGGTAAAAAAGCTGGTTTCTACCTCCCAGATGTCTTGATAATGGCAGAATTTTGTATCTCTGTTGCCCTGGGATACAGTTGTTTGGATACATGTGTATCTGGTACAATTTTTTTTTTTTTTAAATCAGTACTGATGTATAGTATCCTAGGACAACCACAGTAATGCTGGGTGCTGATATAAAGACATGGGTAAAAGCACAGCCAGAAACGAGGAGTATAGAATTTGTTAAAATGAGGTATGTGTACAGTACAATGATACATGTAGAATGGAAGGTTGCAAACTTAAAGTGGCCTGCCCACACCTGATAAGCTTCTTTAATTGGGACAATAAAGCATTACCATTCTATGGTTGACCACTTACCGGTTGTAGATATTGAAGATGTAAAATTATTATGCACTCTCCATGTATCTCCAACAGCCAAGGTATCACAAGAGGACAGGGAAAGGATATTGTATTCTTCAGATTAGTGGAAATAAATACTTTTTGTGCGTTATACTGAAGGTTTTCAAATACTAGCCACGCACAGAACAGCATAAAGTAGGGCTCAGATGAGGGGGCACCAAACCGACCATGACATCTAACAACAGCCCAGGTTTTCCAGGTCACCTGTGGATCAGGTATTATACAGGTTCTGTGGCTGGTTGATAATGTCTGGCTCAATAGGTTGACACCATATGGTTGACAAGCAAAAGTTCAGAGTTTTTTGTGGATTTTTTACACATTTTCATACTTCACCATCGATGTAGATGCGGCAAAGCCCGGTGCATGGTAAGGGGAGGCGGTACATTCATTTGGTATCCATGTTCTCAAATCTACCCCCAAAAAAACCCCATAAAAAACCGCTGTTGACATTTTCACGTGTCGATCATTTCCATGTTGAACATTTGTGCATATTAACCTTTCGGGGTTGACCTGGTCACTGTTGATCTTGTTTACCTAATCTACTACATCCCTGTGGCTGGCTGACCTCAATCCTGCATGTCACCTGGTTATAATAAGCAGCCACAGAACCTGTGTAGTTCATGAGCGTTATGGTATCCATCATAGACTGTCTCATTATAGACAGTCATATGGTCAAAAGGTCGACATGTGTTTTTAACGTTTTCACGGTGTCTATGTCAACACCCAAAGTCGCATGGCTGCGCTCACCATGCTCCTCGCTTTGCTCGGCACACTAATTTGTTCTCCCTCCATGCCTTAGTGGATGGTAGGCCATGAAATACTGCCTGTCGGCTGAAAATGTAGTAAAAAAATGCATGTCGACCTATTTCCTGTTGACCTTTAAACCCTGTCATCCTTTTCTATGTTGACCTTTAGACCCCATCAACATATAGTGTGCCGACCTTTAAACCATGTAGACATTTTGACCCCGTCAACCTTTTGACTGTTGACCATTAGTGGTCGACCATATGACTCTATCATAATTCAGTCTATGATCCGTCCGGATACCGATTAAAGGGACAGTATAAGCTGAAGGGGCCCTGTTATCACCGGCCGTAGCTGAGGATGCCGAGGTGATGTGATAATAGCAGCAAAACTGGCAATGCAATAACTGAATATTCGCAGCATCGGGATATTGTCTGTGAAACCTACCCTGATGCTGTACTGTACATGCGCTGCCAGTACCCACCGCCGCTGGCACCCTCCCCATCGTGAAGGCCCCCTGTGAATGCACACACACATCCCCCCTCCTCCTCCTCCTGGGCAGCACTGTTTGATATGCTAGTAGCACTGGATGAAGGTTTATGGCACTGCTGGTCGATCTGTGTCTCTGCAGCTGCTGGGAAACTACAAGCAGGGGCTGGCTGGCAACTTTTAGCCCGGGGGGGGGGGGCAAGTCCAGAGCACTGGCCCATAAGTAACAGCGCATCATTAAAATGGAGGTTTTTCGTTAAAAATATATGTATTAAGAAAAAAAAGGATAATAATAACGACACCACAGGCTGCTCCCCTGTATAAAAACAAGATACTACAGGCTGCTCCCCCTGTATAATTATAATGCCATGACATCACAGGCTGCTCTACCTGTATAACAAAAATAATGCCATGACACCACAGGCTGCTCCCCCTGTATAATAATGCCATGACACCACAAGCTGCTCCCCCTGTATAATATAAAAGTAATGCCATGACACCACAGGCTGCTCCCCCTGTATAATAATAATAATAATGCCATGACACCACAGGCTGCTCCCCCTGTATAATATAATAAAAGTAATACCATGACACAAATTATTATACAGGGGGAGGAGCCTGTGGTGTCATGGCATTATTATACAGGGGGCACCTCAGGAAACAGCAGAAATATATATATATTTTAATTTGTGAGTTTGATCCTCACTTACTGTATGTTTCTCCGTCCTGCTGCTGCTGCGGCTCTGTGCTTTATTACACTGCTTGCTGCTGCCTCAGTCCCCGACTCCCCGGGCCACTACAGCCTGCTTGCTCCTACTTTCTCTACAGACTTGTGGGAGGGCGGCGTCATCGTCATGACGCCCACACCCAGCGTCTGTCACTGCGGGGATCAGAGGGAGCAGACGGCCGGGCTCTCCTCCACGTAGCCGTGGAGGCCGGCGGCCATGTTTCTGTAGCCGCAGACATGTTTAAAAGCCTACAGGAACATGGCCGCCGACAGTCCAGGAATAGGTAAGACGGCCGCAGACGTGGCCCGCAGCACTCATGTCAGAGCGGCCTGGGGGGCACATGGCACCAGGCCCAGCCCGCCCCTGACTACAATTCATGCGGGGATGTGTAGTTTCACAATGAGAGCCACAGTTTGGCAATGCCTGGTTTATGTTAATAATGGAACTTTTAGAGGTATTATGGAACTTAATTAAATAATCATTTTAGCACAAAAGGGCAGATGTATTAAGCCTGGTGAAGAGAAGGTTATAACCCACCAGCCAATCAGCTCCTAACTGTCATTTTTAAAACATGGCTGATTGGCTGGTGCTTTATCACCTACATACATTTTTTACCAGGCTTAATACATCTGACCCAATGCATCTTGGTCCTTATTCTGATTCACTCGCAAAAGCAAATTCCTTCTCATGGACAACACCATGTGCACTGCATGTGGGGTAGATGTTACTTGTGCAGAGTGAACCAGTATAAGGGCCCTTATGTCAGTCAGTTGCTCTCACCAATAAAATAAAAAATTTCAGTATATGGGCCAGATTCTCTAAGCTTCAAAAGTGATAAAATGGAGAGTGATAAACAGCCAGCCAATCAGCTCCTACCTGTCATGTCACAGACTGTGTTTGAAAAATGTCAGACAGGAGCTGATTGGCTGGCTGTTTATCACTCTCCATTTTATCACTTTTGAAGCTTAGAGAATCTGGCCTTTTGTCTTGTTCCCTATATGAATAAATACCACCACAGCTCTATAACAGAGGTTAGAAGGAACTTTTACCTGATGGTATAACTATTTTATTCTTATGTTTCCCGTAACAACCATAATCCATGTGTCATCTCATAACGAGCATCTTTCAGTGTTCCCTACTGGTTGTTCTCCAGAGAAGGGGCCGATATGGGGTTAAAAGCAGTGTAGCGTCTCCGTCTCCATCCATGGGTGAATTGAGAATAATAGTTGTCATCAAATATGCATTGGGAAGGAATTGGGGCCGGTGTGCAATGTGTTGGGCAGGAGTCCTGTCTTTGGGGGGTCTGGGCCTTAGAGCTGACACCAGGTAGGCTCGCGGTGGGAGGTGCCACGGCCTGGCTTCAGGACTGCGGCCCCTGTGGAATGTACGCTGGACATGTGAGTGCTGTGCTAAAGGTAAGCTCGGGCGTCTGGTTATCTGATCCGTCCACACACATTGGCTTTGTTTGCTAAAGCGATGTGCGCTTGGTTACAGGAAGCTTGTGTTTCCCAGCTGGTGGCTTTCACTGCTGTTAGTGTACACGGCTCTGTCCACCTGGCAGCTGTACGCGGTCTTTCCCTGTGTGCGTTACCTGCGCGAAAATGTATAGCGCAGGGAGAGGGCTCAGCTCAGAAGTACCGGACGTTGGCTATTAGGGATGTTAAGCATCACATTGTGCTTGGGATGAAGACGGTCCAAGCTCCATTATTATTGTACAACCGCTTAATAGGCACAGGGCCAGATGCACTAAGCTTCAACAGTGATAAAATGGAGAGTGATAAACAACCAGCCAATCAGCTCCTGCCTGACATTTTTCAAACACAGCCTGTGACATGGCAGTTAGGAGCTGATTGACTGGCTGTTTATCACTCTCCATTTGATCACTTCTGAAGCTTAGTGCTTCTGGCCCAGAGCACCATATACACTATAATTATATAAGGGGGGGATTGATGTTGTAACTATGGTGCAGATGTATTAAGCAGCCAGAGCCGGCCCTAGCCTAAATGACGCCCTAGGCAAGATTTTGGCTGGTGCCCCCTAGCACCGCCAATAGTTTCGCCTCTGACCCTGCTCCCCTTTCCCAGCAACATCAACCCTCATCATAGCAGTCATCATTTTGGTGCTCCTACCCGCAATATTTTAAATAGAAACAGCGCACACATTCGGTGCGCAGCCCAAACAGGGGTGTGTTCTTGCTGGGAAGGGGCATGGCCACGACCTCTGCCTCTGCTTGGATACAGATGTTTCCTCATACATCTTGACTCAATAAGCCATGCAGCTCCTGGCCAGTTCTGCTAACGTTGGCTGCCTTTTTTTGCTGAAAATTCATCTTATTTGCATTGTTATGACCAGCACACACAAGGAGCTACCGATGATTAAAATGATATGCGGCATGCCTATAGTCTGTGTGCGACTGTGGCTGTACCTGCATACGGAATGCTATGTTACAGTGATTTCCATGAATACACTATTTCATATGCAGATACAGCCTCACTCACACACAGAATATAGGCATGCTGCATATCATTTTAATCAGCAGAAGCTGCTGGTGCCCCATGGCATTCCAAAGAATTTTGCTCTGCACCCTATTGAGGGGGGGGGGGGGGGGGGTGTCATGCTCCACCCAGAGGGTGTGTCTAGCTCCATATATGGAGAGATTGTGAAAAGAAATTGTGAACGACGTGGCACCTAGAAGCATGGGTGTGTGCTGCGACATCTGAGAGGAATCTTTTAAAATGACTTATATCCAAATGTAGATGAGCCCCAAAGCAGTTAGTAAGAGCTACTATACTTGGTAAAGTGCTGGGAAATGGTACTGTTGATTTAATGTAAATGTATCTGTCTCTCATCTCTTTTTTCTCAAAAATGTAACAATGTAATGTGGGCTAGGCGAAATGAGGGAGATTTCTGGACTAATGAGGGAGAGAGGGAGATTGCTGTTATTTCAGGGAGTCTCCTGCAGGAGGGTAGGCAACTATGCATTATCACCTCTACGTTATCTTTTCACCAGACTTAATACATCTGCTCCAATGTTCTGTGCTAGTGTCAGAGTGACCTTGGGATAGATTATTACTAAATAGTTTCGATCAGGGACATTTTTGAATGAAAAACTGCATTTATTTGGATTTTTAGTTACCAGAAAGGACACCATGGCCTGATTATGGACCAGATGCACTAAGCTTCGAAAGTGACCAAATGGAGAGTGATAAACAACCAATCAATCAGCTCCTACCTGACAGTTTTCAAACACAGCCTGTGACATTGCAGGTAGGAGCTGATTGGCTGGCTGTTTATCACTCTCCATTTTATCACTTTTGAAGCTTAGTGCATCTGGACCTACGTCATTACCCCTAGGCTACTACACGTGTAGCTCCCCTTGTAATGCTGCTAAACATACATGTATGGGCGCTCAGGTACTCACCAGTCATACTGCCCATGTGCATGTAAGTAAGGCTATAACACTGGCATGTAGGATATAATGCTTGTGGTGTGGGAAGGAGACTGGCTTTAGGCTGGCGCTGTAGCACAATGTATATAAAGTAATGGTTCCAGCAGTAAGTTACATTGGCAGTGTCATCTGGCAGTCACCTTAAGAACTTTACCCCCCCACAGTACAGGGTGTGGTATAACTGCCCGACAGTGGGGATTCCGATGGTCAGTATCCCAACATTGGAATCCCGACTGCCAGTGTCCCGACAGGGGGGCGAGCGCAAAGAAGCCCCTTGCGGGCTCGCCATGCTGCGGACTCGGCTCGCTTCAGTCGTCACAGGTTCTATTCTCCCTCTATAGGGGTCGCGGACCCCCAAGAGGAAGAATAGCCCTTGTAAATGGGAATCCGGACCGTAGGGCAGTTTAACAGATTGTGATGTTGGCAGGTCATCCGGCAACCACAGTACATCAGGACAGGTGATAGCTAACGAGCATGGAATAAATTAGGCCATTATTTTATTCCTCGGCTGTCACCTGCAAGGTGCCTCCCCTAATCCTGGCGCCCTAGGCTGCAGCCTAATCAGCCTACTGGTTATTTAAGCACTGTGGCCTCATTCATGTTTGTATGCAGATGGAATTGTGATGCTTTAGGCTACGGAGCTGCTATTGTTTGCAAGTGACGCTGCCATCCAGGAATAAAAAGAGACACCCGCTGCAGCATTCGGACACTCATACGCAATTGCGTACACATCCGCAGCTGAGATACAAAAATGAAAATTTTTCAACGTCTCCCTGTAAGACCTCCGAATGTTCCATTTCCTGTCAATCACTTTCCCATGAAGTCCTCATTGTAGACAGGATCACAGCGCCATTTTTATGCATGCGCACTGAGATCGCAGCATCACTTCGTTGTGTTAACATGGGCCACTGTGTACAAACATGAATTAGGCACTGGGTTAACTAAGTTGAGAAGCTAAACTGACTTTTTGGAAGTAAATCTGTTACCTGTACCTGTCTGGAACATACACAGGGCAAAAGGGCATGAGAAGGTATTGGCTGTGTGGGTGTATTATCGTGTGGCTGGGAGCATGTGTGCGTACACAGGGGCCTTCACAGGCACAATGGAGTCCTGTGCGCCCCTGGCCATTTCTATTGACTTACAGAACAAAACAAATGTATAAAACAATAAGTTCATCTCTCTGAGTGCAGAGTAGGGATGGGCAACAACCATCGACGATTTAACATCATCAATAGTTTATGGCCGATGTAGAATAGTTTTGCCATCGACCATTGTGAAGCCCCGCCCCTGTACTTTGATTGGCCCATAGACCAACGGGTCAAAGAAAATGGATGACCATCGATAGGTAAAAACATTGCTTGTCATCCATTGCATAGCATGACAATATCGATGGCCAGTTGCACTATTACCATCGATGGCAATGGCAGCGATGGCCATCCCTAGTGTAGAGAGAACATACACAGGACTAGTGGGTGCATTATATAATGACACCGGTATATCATTTGGAATATGAACGTTTAAGGGTAAATTTACTAAAACATCTAAAAATGAAAGTGATGTTTCCCATAGCAACCAGTCATATTCTGTTTATCATTTTCAAGGATGCAAAAGAAATGCTAAGCAGAATATGGTTGCTATGGGCAACATCACATCTTTTCCTTTTTTTTTTTTAACAAGCGTTAGTAAATGTACCCCTTAGGGTCTAGTGTAGTCTTAGAGTCCCCACAAGTCGTAGGGCGGGATGTATTAAAATACATCACCGCCCTTCGCCGCCCCGCCGCTGTACTAACATATGCGGCTGGCATCGGGTTGCGGTGACTGAGGCCCCCCGCGATACCTGTACACTGGTGTGCGGGGGGTCTCCGTCACCTCCCTGCCGCCACGCTCTCCCTTCACGCCGGGGACAGCTATGCATGCTGTCCCCGGCGCTTCCTCCTCCCCCCTGCAGCCGGAAGGATGTCCGGCTGCTTCACTAGGGGGAGGCAGGGCTTACCTTCCGGGGTCCAGGAGGACCCTTCAGGAAGGTAAGCCAGAGGGGGGGTCGGTGAGGCGGCGGGTTTGTGTCGGCGGGCGGCGAAAGAAGCCCATAGGCTTCTATAGGGTATCGCCACCCAAAGGTGGCGATACCCTTCAGTGCGGTATCATTTTTGATACATTGGAAAATGCGGTAAAACCGGGGTTTTACCGCATTTTCCATTTGATACATCTCGCCCGTAATCCGTTCATGCCTATAGTGACCCTCTGTATTCCGCACACTGCCCCCATCTGGCCATTGCTGCAAGCAGCAGTCACTAAGCCTCAGCATGCATGAGCGACAGCATTATTCTTAACGCAAGAGATCGGCCTCACATCTGATTGGTCCACAGTTCCATCCCATGGAGATACGCCCATGACAATCTAAGATGTGGACGCCCCATTACACCCACTCAGCCAAAAGTTGGGAGGCATATGATTCTGAATAGTGGGAACAATCAGCTGTTGCATTGCATACATATGCTCATGCACTAGGCGGGTGTGGTATACGCGTCCGACAGTCGGGATCCCAACTGGCCGGACCTAGACAGCATCATACCTCCCAACTGTCACGATTCCGTCGGGACAGTCCCGATTTTCGGGTCCTGTCCCGACGTCCCACCCGCGGCAGGCATTGTCCCGCTGCGGGGGGTGGCAGTTGGGAGACCCCCCAATCTAGTAGAATAGACGCTGTGCGCATGCGCACAGCGTCTATTCTCGTATGAAAATGAGGCCGCGGCTAATTAGCATAAGCCGCGCCCTCATTTGCATACGCCCCACCCCCTTTTGGGCGCTCGCGCGGCAAAGCCGCGCGAGTGTCCCTATTTCCTCCGGACGGAAGTTGGGAGGTATGCAGCATGGTGAGCGCAACTAAGCCCCTTGCAGGCTCGCTGCGCGAGCCACCTATTCTATTCTCCCTCTATGGGGGTCATGGAACCCCACGAGGGAAAATAGCAGGTGGCCGTCGGAAACCCGGCTGTCTGTGTTTTGACAGTCCCTACTGTCGGGACCCCATCCGGCACCCGCCCTAGGCCAGAGTATCCCAATCTCAAGCTTCAGTGCAGGTTTTAAGAATATCCATACTTGAGACCAAATGGTTAAATCAAATTGAGGTACTAATGACTGAGCTTGGAAAACTCTGCCGCAGGCATTTGCCTATGTTACGTTCTGAGTAATGCGGGCGTGTCGATCACACCCAGAATAGGTGGGTAACGCCCTCCTTCTGCCTCCTGACCTCCACTTTACTCCAGTTTGCGCCAGCTCATAGTATTGATTTCCCAGTTAGTGCAAACACCATGCACAGAGCAGGCCCAACAAACACTCTGGGGAGGAAGTTCTGCCCATAGAGGGACATGTACTAAGCCTTGGACAGTGATAAAGAGGAGAGAGATAAAGTACCAACTTTTCATACTTGCCTAATTTTGTTCTCGCCTCTTCGGGACAAAGCTGACATCAATAGGTTCCGCCCTCATGCCTTCAAAATGCTGTGATTCGTGGGCATGCAGAGAGGGGTGGGGCTTAAATGATGCAAACTGCTGTTACTCTGAACATTTTAGCCCCACCCCCTCTCCGTGGACCTGTGATTTCCGGTAATTGAATCAGCGGGGAAGGGGGGTGTGGGGGCTCTGGGCAACATACGGGAGACTTGCCCACCTTCCCGGGAGGGGGTGGGAGGTGAACCCAATTTTCGGGAGCCTCCCAGCCATTCCGGAAGGGTAGGCAAGCCTGCAACATGTACTAACTGCCATGTTACGTAACATGGTATGCGGTCTCTAGGTCGACAGTCATTAGGTTGACACATGGAAAATGTCTACATGCATTTTGTTGACATGCTCTAAAGTTCAACACAAGCAAAAGGCCGATTTAAAAAAAAAAGGTAAACATTTATTAAATTGATTAAAAACTCATGTCAACCTTCTGCCATGTCGACATTTTGCTTGTGTCGACCTTTTAGCCATGTCGACCTAATAGATGCCAGCCTCAGAGCCCTATGTTATTCCGCCCCTTACTAAAGGCAGATGCTCGTCCCTTTCATGTCAGGTCATTGTCTGTTGTTATCTGTGCTGCTGACGTGAGGCTGCCGACGGAGGCTCCTCTCGCCAATAGACCAAGATAATGGGGAATCTGCATTCGGGAACTATGGCCACAGTCTGCAAAACAGGTTCTATCGTTATTATCATAGACCTCGGCCAGTCGGCACGTCCTATGACACAGCGCCGTCAGCAAGCCTAGAGCCACCGCCAGAACCAGCCCCCAGGTAACGCATCATCCGTGCGTATTATTTCCAGGAACTTGTTCTCATCCAAAATGTTATTTGTACGTCATAGAACAGACCAGGTGGAAGGTTGCATGGAGCGGGATACGGTCGGTAACTAGGTAAACCCTATGAAGGTCGTCATGTCGACACCTGAAATATGTCAACATGGCTAAGGTCGACAGGGTCGGAAGGTCAACAATGGGAAGGTCGACAGTCAAAATGAGTTTTTCACGTTTTTTTTTTTCAGCCGACTTGTGCCGACAGGCTATATTTCATAAACAACCATCCACTAAGGTGTGGTGGGAAAATATAATAGTGTCCCAAGAACAGTGCGGCCCCGTGCCCGACGCATGGTGAGCGCATGCGGTACGCTTAGACTGTGTCCATGTCGACATTTGGGTCAAAAAAATTGTGAAAAACTCATGTTGACCTTTTGACTGTTGACCTTGCCATTGTCGACCTCATGCTTGTGTCAACCATCTGATCATGTCGCCCTAAGCCACGTCAACCTATTTCAGGTGTTGACCTAAGCCCTTTCGGCCTTCATTGAGGCAACCCTATGACCCGTACCCCAAGGAGCTGTGTCGGCAGCAGGTGCTGGAAGCTGTGTGTATAATAGTCTGATGCTGACGTGACAGGTATTAGTTCACGGAAACAGACACTGAATGGATGGGTATGGATCATAGTAGACAGTGTCTAGGTCGACACCAAAAAGTCAACATGCACACGGTTGACATTGAGAATAAGTTGACAAGCACGTGGTCGACATTGGCAAAAGGTTGACACAAGCATAAGGTCGAATTAGGAAAGGTCGACACATGGAAATGTTGACATGTTTTTATTTTATTTTTTTCAATGCCGACAGTGTCGCCCTCCATGCTTCTGGCCAGGTGCCTGGCTCCGATACCTCTGCACTCGGGGCACATTACCGTTCCACGTGGATGGTCTCTGTTTGGGAAAAAGTCCAAGAAAAAGAGAAAAAAAATGGGAAAACTGGTGTAGACCTTTTTCATGCGTCAACCATTGCTACATCAACCTCTAGCTTATGTCAATGTCGACCTAATGCATGACCATCTTTTAGGGTTGTCTGCCATTGTAGACCTATCATCTGGATGCCAACACACTAGGAAATTATTAAGGGGTAGATGTGATATTGGTGTAATGGTTCTCAAGCCAGTTTCCTCAGCATGCCAGGATGTACAGATATCCCTGTTGGATATTGAGTATGTCATTCAAACCTATGGGACGTAGAATTGGTCATGGCGTCAGTGCCCGCCCCCACTTGGGAGGAAATAAAAGACACTGTCAATTGTAATGCTTGATGTGTATATGATATGTAGTAAGGTTGCCGACAGACGGAATACCGATTGACAGAATCCCCACAACCAAATGCCAATGGATATTATACCAACATATACACAATTAAAACACCAACAAGAAGAAAACACCGACACAACCACAATGCTGACAGCCAGAATAAGGGCACAATAATGCCCAATACAGTTTTTCATGATTTAAAACAACAACAAAAAACCGACTTGGTGTATACTTAACCATCCCAGTGGGCACAGAGGGAGGATATAATAGTCAGCGAGTGCAGCGAGCCATGCGAGGAGACACAGTGCACTTATTACGATGTCCATGTCGACATTACAACTGTGTCGGTATTTTTATATGTTCGGCATTATGATCATGTTGATATATGGACTGTGGGCATTTAAACAGTCAGTATCGTGTATGCGTCGGGATATCGACCACCGGTATTTACACCCTGCCAGTATAACAGTGTCGGCCAAGTACATGTCAGGGGAAAAACACTCACAATACAGATGGCCAAAATACCAACATGGTGAAAGTGTTGACACGGACAAAATCCGGAAATTTAAAATGTCAAAAAGTCGACATGACTCTTGTTCACATTCCAAGTGGGCATAGAGTTCCATGATAATCGGGAGCCATGCGTGGGGACGCAGAACATTTATACAGTGTCCACGTCAACCTATGCTGAAAGACACCAAAACAAGGTTGATTTTTTTGACATGTTGACATTTTAAATGGCTGCATTTTGACCGTGTCGGCATTTTGACGATGTAGGCATAATGTACGTTAGAATTATAACATGTAGGCATTTTGAATGTTGGGGACATCAGACTGATGCATCTATGCAAACATTAGTACCCACCAGTGTTCCCTCTAAGCTGTGCGCACGTGCGCGCGCACACACCTTGACGAGCGCGCGCACAGACATTACAACTAAGCGCACAAAGCAGCAGTGGTCCTTTTTTGCAGTTGTGGACTCAAGTAATGTGTGTTTCACCCATTAACTATATTGTGTACTGTATTTTGAATGTTTAAATGTTTAATATCATTTTGAAGTAAAGTTAGCACAAATGCTAAACGTCATTTTGTAGTTATATATAAGTGACGCACAAAAATGTAAATTTCATTCCAAAGTTGCACAGCCAAAATCTTTAGCTGCACACAGCCTTCGTAAAATTAGAGGGAACATTGGTACCCACATAGTATACAGTATATTCAGTATATTACTTTTAACTATCAAATAAGAAGTTGTTAGCATATATTTGGCTGAAGATATTAGCCTGTCCACCAATGCTGAGGTCACGTCTGGAGGGGTATGGATCATTAGGTCACCAGCATGTTGGTCGACACCATTAGGTCAACATGCATTTAGGTCAACATGAGCCTAGGTCGACATGCAGGAAGTTTGAGCCTAGGTTGACATGGGTTAGGTCGACAATTTCATATGTCGACATGGGGGTATGTCGACTGTGAAACGGTTGACATGGGATTTTTCAAAAAATTTTGTCCCGAATGCCGACACAGTCAACATGGAAACTGAAGCTACATAAGTGCTGCTTATCTACATGTTCATTGCCAAGGGTTCCATGCTCATTGCCAGAGGTTCCATGCTCGTTGCCATGTGGGATTACATGCTCATTGCCAAGGGGAATACATGCTCGCGGTAAATGGGGGACAGCCGCCGCCAGGCAGAAGTGATAGCCACTGACAGTGGCAGAGCCTGGCTGTATTCAGAGCACTGCAGGTCCCAGCTATTTGAAATAATACCCCTTTCACACCAGAAAATGCATTCCCAGGTTGGCCCCTTTTACACCATCCTAGTCCCTGCATTTAACCGGCTATATATTCGGAACCAACTGACCCATTTACGTGATACAAGTATTATATTGAAGAACTTTTGAGTGGGCTTTGAATGATTTTGGTCCAGTGAAACTGGAATGTTTGGTTCCAGAGTAATCTGCCCTCAAAGAACATGAACAGCCATGAAATTACATTTCAAAAATAAAAAATCGGTTTACATGCAATATCTCTGGAACCGATTGACTGATATAGACTATCCTGGAATCATATTGAAGGCCCAGCTATTTGGAATTTAATGAGATCAACAAGCTTCTGTGATGCCAGTTGGGGAACTGGCAGCCATCGGAACAGGGTGGGGGTCGGAATTGACGGGTACCATATTATCCTATGGGGAAAAAATGTTACAGCTTTGCCAGGCGATATCTCTGGTTCCCGGGGGGATAGAGACACAGGGGTGGGCTCGTTGGAAAGCCCTGGTCCTCAGCTACAAAATGAAATGATTGTAATGTATGTCATCAAATTGGCTCCACCCCTTATCCATTGACCTACAAATCGCTGCAAAGGAGAGGGACTTTGTAACGCCATTCTCTCTCCTGTTGGGGGAGAAGTTTCTGGGTACTCACAAACTGTGAGCACTACTGAAAGGGATATAAAACGTAAATATAGGTGTGGTGTGTAGTGATACTCTGAAGTGGTTCAGGGGGATGGGGTGTTAGGTTGGGCTGGATTGGGGGTGCTATTGACCTGCTCCACAGTGGGCAGTGGGCTAGTGGACCCATATCTTTGGCCAAATACATGTTTAAATAAAAAATATTATACAGTATATTATGTGAGTAGCGATGAGTATATTATTATACAGTATATTATGAGAGTAGCGATGATTGCATAGTGCACCCCCCCTTTTTTTTTTTTTGCATATTGCTGCAAGTGCGGCTGTACTATCACATTATTACTTCAGTAAACCCATTGGTTCAGCAATTGGGCTGTTGGCATCCGCTGGTGTGCACAGTCCCCCTGCCATAGCACCACCACCTGTGCACACATGGGCCCTTATTCTGGTTGACGTGCTCGGGCAGCTGACATGCCCACCCAATTCCCAGCAATTCTACACAATGTGTGATGGTGTTCAGGACCACTCTTACATATGCGTGCGCCTTCACCATCATTTGCTGGTCGGCGACCATCGAAAGATGGGAGAGGCTCCCACTGGCATGCGAATCGATGTTCATGTTAAACATCCGTTCGCAAGCCTTACGAACGCATCCCGCATGCGAATGGGTGGCGCCGGCTAACTATTCGCAAGGCGGGGTTACTGTGACTCGCAAGGATGCGAACTCGCATCCTAGTGAGTCAACCAGAATAAGGGCCATAGTCCAACAAACTGCACAGAAGTTGTGGTAGATTGTATTTGCCAACGTCTGGCCATATTCGTAATGGCTGAGGTACAGGAGATCTAGAGGAATTAGCTAGACAGTCATTAGGTCGAGATGCATTAGGATGACAGTCTCAAAGGTAGACAGCAGAAAAGGTTGACAGGGTCAAAAAAGTCAACATTAAAATTGTCAACACAAAAACGGTCGCCAAAAACGGTCAAGTTTTTTTAGTGTCGTTTTCTCTGTTTCGTGATATGTGACACCAATTATAGGAAACACAGACCCTTCGCTCGCCACACATAGTCCACATGGGTGAAACATCAAGCAACAGCATTGTGCTAGTGGCTGTACAATGCAATACTAAACAATACATTAAGTAAGATGGGAGTTCGATTTCACATGGGCAACCAATCAGAATCTACTTCTTATTTAGCACCTTCTAGAAGATAATAGATAGTATCTGATTGGTTGCCCATAGCAACATCCCCTGTGAAATCGAACTCCCATTTTAGTAGATTTTTCCCTTAGGGGGAGATTTATCAAAACTTTAAGAGAGATAAAGTACCAGCCAATCAGCTCTTAACATATTTTTTAAACACAGCCTGTAACATGGTGGTTAGGAGCTAATTGGCCTGTACTTTTGTCCACTTTATCTCTCTCCAAGTACATAGATCAGTCATTATTTTATCTCTCTCTACTTTATCTCCCCCCAAGTTTTGATAGCCATTCCCCAAAGTACCAACCAAATCAGCTCCTGTCATTTTCAAACACAGCCTGTAAAACGGCACAAGCTGATTGGTTGGGCACATGTACTAAGCCTTGAAGATTGACACAGTGGAGAGAGTTAATCTACCAACCAATCAGCTTGTAGCACATCCTGTAGCTTGGCAGTTAGGGGCTGATTGGTTGGTACTGAATTTTCTTTAAAACTGAAATAAGTCACAAAACTGTTTTCTCAGCTCATTTGGTTCCTGGAAATGACTCCTGTGAACTTGACTCACTGTGCACCAGAATAAGTTGCCATAATCGAGGCTGTCATGGCATGCTGAGACTTGCAGTTCCCCAACGACTTTCTGTCCACACGCTGCCTGCCTCTCATTTACTTGTTCCATTCCACCTGTTTACCCTCACAATGTGGTGGCGTTACTGTGTCCGGAGTGGTTCAATCTGAGTACAGGATGTTACGATTCGCTTCCAGATGCAACCCGATGAGCCCCTGACATCACCTCTATGCATATTTCATGAGGAAGAAGATGTGAGGGCAGGACAGTCAAAGAATACATGGTGTGAGTCATTATGTAGAAAGATGGTGTAACATGACAGAGACCATCTGTTTGGTAATTATTAAGAGTTGCTAACTTTTAGCAATTAATGATCTTATTATGAAATGTGCTGTTATTTGTAGGAAAAGCGATCTGCACCCTTATGGAGGAAGTTGGGGTTAAAGGGCCTATTCATCAAGGAAAATGGGTCCGTTATACAAACAGTAGTTTCCACATGTTTCTCTTATATATATTTAAGCTACGCACCCATTCATTATTTGCAGGGCTGCAGAGACAGCTGGGGGGGGCAAGGTGTTGAAGGGGGTGTGGCCTAAATGGATAAGCATGGTCACTTCCCCTCCAGGAAAAACATAATGGGAAATAGCATGAGCTGCCCTGGACCCCACACCCCCCCTCCCAACAGGCCTGGGACAGGGTATTTAACACCTGCTACCCCCCCTCCCCAACCTTCCACAACCCCTGCTGTAGGTGGGGGTACATGAAGAGCTACCTAACTAATCTATAGATCACATTGATCTGATGAGATCTAAAGCGATTAGTAACAATTCTTTATCACGCACCGCCCTGACTCGTCACCCCCTAATAAAGTACAGAGTTTAAAAAAGAAGTAGAAGTTTAGCCAATCGGATACTCTGTCCCAAATTTTTTCTGCTCTATAAAGAAAATAAAAATGCTGAAATTGTTTAGGAAGCCGTAGAGTTAATATATAAGTGTATTCAGTTTTATTGCCTTAATACTTAAGTCCCATCGTAGGAAAAGTCTCAGAGTGGTAAAGTAGGAATGGTACAGGCTAGCTGCATTATTCATACTTAACTGAGCAAGGAAGATACTGTTACAGCACAGGAGAATCGCCAATATATCTTGGCTCCCTACTTCCCTGTGCTGTGCCGAAGCGTCACTACTGCTTGATGACAGTGTGACAGGAATCCCCCCGGCTTAAGCTGCGAGTCTCAGGATTTTTCAAGTCATCGTTAAGAAAGAAGTCAGTCCGTGGAATTATCCATTTCCTTGGGATGTGCATTGTAATGAAAACTTTTGCTGTGTTTGGAGGATTGCTACAAAAACAACTTAATAATTGACAGCCGGGGCGAAATAAGGATGGATGACTGGGTCACTGCTCCGCAAACTGCGCAAGGTAAAAGAAGATGATAACTCTGCCGTCAGATTGATATTTGTGAGCATTTTTAGAGGCGACTTAGTTGCCTAGAGTATTGTTTTTTTTTGTAATTAACTTAAAGACGTTGGGCCGCACTTACGTTAGTATTTGATTCCTCTTCGGGTATCACCTAACAGCATGAGCATTCAGTTCTGTACAGTGTTAGACCTGCAATTTGCTTGCATTGTTCTTAGTCAGAGTGCATTCAGTCTTCTGCTGTGGATATACTACGTAAGGCCAGAAACATTGGAATATAACAGCATAGGAAACACCAAGCCAGGAACTTTAGCATGAGCTTGGACAGTTACCATAATGGGGGGCAAAAAAGGTGACACAAAGGCGGCAAAAAAAGGTGGCGGGAAGGAGCCACCTGCGCCTACCAAGCCTGAGCCCAAGGCAAAAGATGACAAGAAAGGCAAGAGAGGTAAAGAAAAAGAGGAGAAGAAAAAGGGGAAAAATGACAAGAAAGCAAAGAAAGAAATAACAAGTGAGGAGGAAGAGGAAGATGTATCCGATGCACCGCCAGTCAAAGAACAAAGTGAAGAAGAAGTGGAAGAAGAGGAGGAGGAGGAGGAAGAGATTGAACCGGTCGTAAGAGGTAGAAGAGGGAGAGAGAAAGGTGTGGCAGCCCTAAAAGGGGCTTCTAAAGCAGTGGCCGGAATGAACAAGGGGAAGCCAAAGAAAGAACAAGAGGAGGTCCTTGAGGACACCAAAGGAAAGATTATAAAGAAGGATATAACAAAAGCTCAGCTCAAAGGGGCGACAAAGGCCATGGCTGGGATGGTCAAAAAACAAATGCCTCCAGCCAAGAAAAAGAGGAGCTTAAAGACAACATCGAAGCTTTTCATGAAATTTAGGCAGCTGAAGCCAAGCAGATCAAAGAAAGGCCACTTCAAGACAGCCTCCAAACTATTCATGGGATTAAGGAACAAGTTTGCAGCCACATCTTTACTAGATAAGAAAAAGAAGTCAACCTCATTGCTGAAAAAGACTTCCAAACTTATGTTGGGTTTAAAGAGGAGCACAAGTAAACCTGCACCAATGCCCACTACTGGCTCAAAGCCTTCATTTTTGCTTATAAGATTAGGTGGCAATGCTCCAAAACCAGAGCAGGATAAAAAAGGACCATCAAAGATGTTTGGAGGCATTTTCGGGAAGAAGAAAGCAAAGGATAAATTCAAACCAAGGGCTAAAGTTCTCACAAAAGTGTCAGCAGCTGCTAATTGGTTGACCAGAAGGTTTTTGTCCAGGAAGAGTAAATACTTTCACAATGAGAGAGCCATACAGGATGCTTGGCTTACTAGAATGGGGGCACAGAAATTGCCCTTCCCTTCACAGGAGGAGCTTGACAGATATAGGTCGAACGTGAGTAGGTTCCCAGGTGCTCACAGGTTCTATGGCCAATATGAGGATGTTTATGGACATCCTAAGAACTCTGAAGCCTACCGGCACCAAAGATTCCCCACCCAAAGATATATGCAACATGGGCCAAGGCGATATGATGACCCATCTCCTGAGAATTACAACTACTATGATGAAGATTATGGTTTTAATCAACATGGACACCCCTACGAGGAGGATGAATTTGCATATGGGCAAAATGGTCAATACTCATCATATGGTGGAGAACATGAAGGGTACGATGACTATTCTGGATACCCGATGGAAGAGGACTATACATCATATCATGAAAACATGGAATATTATGATGAAGACAATCATCTGCTTAAGAGTCAGAATTCTTATTTTGACTATGAGGCTGATGTTCATAACCCACCCACTACATATTCAGCCTATGACTTTGATGAAAATGAAATGGGTTATTCCGAGGATCCAATGAATCCATATGACCAAAGAGAAAATGGAAGTGATTCACTTGGTTACTTCAGTAGGCAACATCCTTATTCTGACATGGAAGAAACGGATGACTATACAATGAATAACAATGACTATGGTGTATCCCCTTATGCAGAGCCATTAAATCCATATGCCCAACCCTTAGATGACATAATGGAATATAATGATACAGAAACATTGCTAGAACATGGAGATAATCAATTTTATGGATCGGAAGAAGTCGAGAATTCTTCAACATTATCTCGAGATAGGAGATACAAATTGTTCCCAAGACCTCAAGTAAAGCTCTTTGGGCATGAGAAACTGGATGTCCCTTTGCCTCCATCTCCTCATATTTCATTTACAGATTTTGATGAAGAAGAAGAAGAGGAAGAAGATTATGATGAGGAACCATTGCTTCGGCCACAACAACACACATATCCAAGGCAACCAGCAACAAAAACTCTTTTTGCAAAATCAATGCAAAAAAATTTTGGCCAGTCACATGTAAGAGGGGTTCAAAGACTGCTTTCTGCAAAACCGATAGGAAAAAAATTCAGTGCTCCACATCATCAAGACAGTCGCCAGGAAATGGATCCTCAAGATTTCTCCCCAAGAGCATTTGGAAGTCCACTCGGACAGTTTATGAAAAAATCTTTAACTCCTAAGCCAATATTAAAGCATAATGATAATCAATTACAAAGGCGTCCAATTTCTCCACAATCTAGGAGTCTATTTGCAGAGACTACATTTGCAAGAACCCAGTCCCCACAGCCATCCCTTCAACATGCTCATATCCCAAACCCCAACAATAACTACCAAACTGAACACAAACCTTCTGCACAGCAATTAGAAGCTTTGCAAAAAGACTTGTCTGAAGAGCGATCTTCTACAATGCCATATCATAAACGATTTGGTCACAAATTGGCAGGTATGGATTCATCAAATGTCTTAAGAAAAGCAAACTACATGATGTCTAATAGTAATTACACTGAAGCAAATACTTCTTTGCAGCAATCCAACCAAAGTTTTCCTCCATCGACCCACACGTCTCAACGATTTAAAAACCAAGGAAATGACATACCTATGCCTCCATCTCCTAACCTTTCCACGAGGCAGAGGCCGGTTTCACCAAAGCCTGCTATGAATGCATTTGGCTTAAACAAATCCAATGCTTACACCCAAAGTCAACATGAACAATTTCAGACTGAGTTACGTTCCTCTTTAAAGCAAAAAGGTCTTTTATCTTCACCTCAACCGGCTAAAGCAAATTTTACAAGGTCACCTTCACCAACAAGGATGACACATTGGTCTTCTAATTCCAGCAATTTAAATACACCATCTGCAGGACCTTCCAGAAATCCACCACCATCACCGCTGCCTTCCATGAACAGAGGGAATAGCTTTAGAAATGTGCAAGGTGGAGCACTAAACCGTCAACCATCCATAAATTCTACAGGTGGATCTGCCTCTCTGCTTAGGAATGGGGTCAGAAACAGGAATTCTATTGCACCACAATCAAACGCAGTATCACCAGCAGCAAGTCCAGTATCCCAGAGAATTAGCAATTTTACAAAAAAAGACTTTCAAATGCCATCATCACCTCAGCCGGCTAGGAGAGGTTTTGCAGGTTTAAGTTCTAATTTAGAAAATCTAGTCGCACACCAGAAGTCTCCTCAAGTATCAAGAAGAACAGATGAAGCAATAAAGGGGCAGCAAGAAAATCGCACACAAGTTTGGGGAAAAGAAGCTGAGTCATCAGGAAGAACAGTCAAACCATTGCCAATGAATCCATTTATGAAACATTTAAGACACACTGGTGAGATGAAACCACTAAATGCATCATCACCAAGATCATCAATGGCTGATATGCCACCTTATAGAGATAATAGCATTAACCTACCCCATCCAATGCCTCAAAGGCAACAAAGTACTTATGGGATGGCCAGTCCACCAAATGAACAACAAAAGTCACCAGTATTGAGGAAATATGACAGTATAAGAGGTTCTCCTAATCTCTGCCCCGCTAGCCAAGCATCAAACAGACAAGGAAGTGAACATTCCATGGCCAGAAAATCTCAAGAAAGATCTTCACAATATCTGCCATTTTCTGCTCCACCAAGGTCACCTCTGATGGGTAGACACAACAGCCCTCAAGGAACAATAAATGGCTCACAATTAAATCCAGCTTCAAAGCTATTAAATAGACAAGAAAGCAGACACTCAATGTCCAATATATCTCATGAGGCTCCTTCACAATCACTCTCATATTCAGATCCAGGAAGGTCTCCTATGATCAATAGACACAATAGTATGAGAGGAGCTTCAAATGCATCATCATCAAACCCTTCTTTAGAAAGACAAGGAAGTGGCTATTACACACCAAGAGAACATCATGATATTTCTGCACAGTCTCCTCCATTCCCTGACCCCAAAAGATCACCTGTTATGGGAAGACATAATAGCATAAAAGGGACTTTAAATCGGTTGCTGCCAAATCCAGATTCCCACATGGCACATAGACAAGGAGGCAGCCACTCAATCAACAGACAAGGTAATGAAGAATCAATGTTACCAACATCAAGCACAACTCCTGATTTAAAAAATCCATTTTGGAAAAGGATTGGTCAACCTCTTGTAGGATTGTCTCAAGGTCCTCCTCCATCTCGACAGTTGTTACGCAGACAAGAACCTCCAGTAGCCAACCAATTTCCAGAAAAAGTAGCAGCAGGTCCATTTCTAAAGAAGTTCGGCCAGATGAAAGGTAGCCAAATGCAGAGGCCAAAGTCTCCATATCTTTCAATGAGAGAAGATGTTGGAGAAGACACTTATAAACCTCCCATACCACAAAACACTAGGCACTCTCAAGATGAGTGGAGGCCCTCACCAAGCCAGACACAGCAGCAGAATCCCATGTCCTATTCTGGTGTTGTGAACCATCCAAGATTACCATCCCACCACCCTGGATTGAAGTCTTTAGGTGGCTTCATGTCTGAATCATTAAATGAAGCAAACTCTATGGCAAGATCTACCTTTAATCTAAATATCAAGGGCTCTCCAACTTTGGCTGGTGCCAACCAATCATTCCCCCGGTATCCCCATCCAAGAGATCCTTATATGGGTCATGGGCCTCCCAAAACACCAGCAGAATACTATGATGGTGACTTTGAAGATGGTATGGGAAGATATGCTGTAGTCATGCCTCAAGTTCAGAGGATGGGGACCTTCAGAGGACGGGGAAGTCTGCGGAAGATGCGCCCTGTAGGGAATTTATTTGAGCAACCAGGGACTTGGTCCTCTAATAAAACCATGCATATACCTTGGACTGAAAGCCTAAGAAGAGGTACAAGCAGAGCCAAAGAAAAAGTAGCCAGTTATCTTGCACATGGAAGTGGGAGATCCCAGAGAAATTGGCCACAAATGACTGCCTCGGACAACAGATCCCAATGGAATGACAAGGTATATTCCTTTTTATATTATACCCCTCTCTTGTATTACGTTTGTTAGCTAGTAGACCTAGTGGACTACATAAGTATTGTATAGGATGACCTTGTGGCCTTTCTTTGTACAGAATAACATGTTTTTAGTAAGAGTTTTTTTTTTCTGTAAATGACCATTACGGGAGTGTAGGTACTATGGATGGGGTATGGATCATTGGATAGACAAAAACTAGGTCAACAAGCATTAGGTCGGCACCACTAGGTTGACATGCATGAAGGTCTACATGACTGAATGTCGACATGCAGGAAGGGCGACATGACTGAATGTCGACATGGGTTAGAACGACAGGGTCATTAAGTCGACACAAGCATTATGACGATATGGGGAAGGTCGACAGTCAAAAGATCAACATGTGGTTTTCACTTTTTTTTTTGTCCGGAATGTCGACACAGTCGACATGGACACTGAAATGTAGCATTCCGTGTCCCCTCTCGCTGCGCTCGCCATTCTTTGTGCATGGTGCCTCGCTGCGCATGGCACACTATTTTATTCTTAAACCACACCCTAGTGGATGGTAGGGCATGAAATACCGTCTGTCGGCACATGTCGGCAAAAAAAAGAAAGATAAACAACATGTCGACATTTTGACTGTCGACCTTCCCCATGTCAACCTAATGCTTGTGTCGATCTAATGACCCTGTTGACCTAACTGATGTCGACCTTCTTGAATGTGGACCTTCAGTCATGTCGACCTTCATGCATGTTGTCGACCTAGTGGTGTCAACCTTATGCTTGTAGACCCAGTGACCGTATCCCTATGAATGAAAACAGGCATATTTGGTCTGGAGCTGAAGTCACATAACCTCCCCTAAAATGCTTGGGCACGCCTGCGTTTTCCCCGTCACCCCCACTAAATGGCCAGTTACCACCTCCAGATGCCTACTTCCTGTCAATCTCCTTGCCAACGGCTAGCAAAGGAAAAAACATACCAGGATTCCTTCTCTATAAGGTATCGCGCATGCGCATTTTATCGATAATCGTCCGCTGTGCAAATTTGCTGATGTTTTGCATTTCCCGATAGCTACTAATCCGACTGTAGCTGTCCTTATTGTAGTGCAGTTTAGAAATTGGAAATTAAGATTTGGTTGTTATGGCCGAAATCACTGTGTCCTGCACACCACAGATGGGGAACCTTCGGCCCTCCAGCTGCTACTCACCACTGCTGTAGGCCCGCATTCCCTGCCCCTTTCACTTAATTTCTACAGAACATTCTGCAGCAGCATCTGTATCTCCCTCCATGAGTTTTGCTGGGGGGCCGAAGTACTGGTTATGGTATGCATCATAGACCATAGTTACCTCCCCTCCTGCATTCTGCAGGAGACTCCCTGACATAGCAGCAATCTCCCTCTCTCCCTCATTAGTCTAGCAATCTCCCTCATGTCACCTAGCCCACATTACACTGTTACATTTTTGGGGAAAAAGGGAATGAAAGATAGATACAGTTACATTGAATCATCAGCACCATTTCTCAGCACTTTACCAAGTATAGTATCTCTTACTAACTGCTTTGGGCTCATCTACATTTTGTATATAAGTCATTTTACAAGATTCCTCTCAGATGTAGCAGTACACAGCCACGCTTCTAGGTGCCACGTTCACAATCTCTTTTCACAATCTCTCCATATATGGAACTAGACACGCCCTTTGGGTGGAGCATGACACGCCCCCTCAATGAGGCGCTGTGCAAAATTCTATTACCAACTTTAATCTCCCTGAAACTAGTTTTCAAAAGTAGGCAAGTATGTCAAAGACTGACTCATCATAGACAGTCATATGGTTGACCATTAATGGTCGACAGTCACAAGGTCAACAGGGTGAAAAGGTCGACAGGGTCTAAAGGTCGACATGTTTGAAAGGTCGACATGAAAAATGTAATGGTCGACATGGTCAAAAGGTTGACAGGTAAAAGGTCGACATGGTTAAAAGGTCAACATCAATAAGGTCGGCATGGTCAAAAGGTCGCCATTCAAAAGGTCGACGTGGAGAAATGAGTTTTTAATGTCGACCTAGGTCGACATGGACACTGTCCAAGTGTACCGCGTCCCTCGCTGCGCTCGCCATGCTTCGGGCACGGTGCCTCGCTGCACTCAGCCCACTATTTAATTCTCCCACCACGCCCTAGTGGATGGTAGGGCATGAGATACCGCCGGCACATGTCGGCTGAAAATTTAGTAAAAAAATTCATGTTGATATTTTGACCATGTCGACCTTTTGACCCTTTGGACCTTGTGACTGTCGACCATTAGTGGTCGACCATATGACTGTCTATCATGAGTCAGTCTATGATCAGTCCGGATACCCGATGTACTCAGGTTTACCTTGTAGGTGATAACCTGTCCCAAGTGGCCTCAGCTCTGTCCTCTGGCGGCTGCTGTTATCGGTTCCAGCCTGCAGCGATGTGACAGGAGCACAATGCACGGAGATTTGCCTCATAATACGTGACATAACGGAAAGTTCCGGGGAGTTAGCAGGTCAGCTGCTGAGAGGTGTCACCCCGAGGTCTATGATTCACAGAACAAAAGCAGTTTATGTAAATGTGGGGAAATGATCAGGCACAAGTCCTGCATTAGAAAGGCCTGGAGATATTTAATCAGGAGATGGATGAGATACAGGATTGGCAGGACCTTCCATGGAGAGGTCACATGGTAGAAAGTGTGCATGAAAAGGGGAGGGGGCAGGTGTCCCCCCTGCAATCAGCGACTATAGGTGACGTGCGTTACACACACACACACACGTGCGAGCACACACACACACATACATACACACACACACAAATAAGGACTATGTGGGTGATTCTGATTGACTCGCTAAGCAGCGAAAAGGTGCTAATTCTAATACCGCCTGAGCGAATTACCCCCCCCCCCCCCTACTTCTGCTGCCGTGGTCCGCACATCTCCGCTGCTTTGTGAATTGAGGTTTGGTGATCTGACTATTCTTCACTTAAATACCACTGTAGTAGTAACAGATCCTGCAGAAGAATCGCTCATATAACCTGGCCCGTATGAATCTGCAGTTTAGTGCAACTCTGTATAACAACTTTTGTTCTGTTTATAACGTCTTCTGAGCTCTCTGCTCACAGGTGAATGTGTCTGTGCACCGTACACATGTAATATAGGGCCTTATTCTACTTCACTCTTTCTGACAAAATCCTTCTTAGATGGACAAAACCATGTGCACTGCAGGGGGGCAGATGTAAAATGTGCAGAGAGAACTAGATTTGGGTGCGTTATTTTGTTTCTGTGCAGGGTAAATACTGGCTGCTTTATTTTTACACTGCAATATAGATCTCACTTCGAAGTAAAACCCCACCCAAATCTAATTCTCTCTGCACAAGTAACATCTGCCCCACCTGCAGTGTGAGAGTGAACTAGAATAAGGCCCATAGTGACAGAGAGGCAAGCTAAGGGCAGGACTTGTGTTTCTGCCAGTATACACTGACATGGGCGTCCTGGGCAGGTATAGACCAGATTGGGTTCATGACAATGCTTAGTGACCCCGAAACACATGGGGGGGCATTTGGGGGGACAATCTTGCACTTTATATACAACCAGGGCACCAAGAAGGAAGGGGGGGGGGGAGAGCAGGTACTAAGTACCCGGGCCCGGGCTTGCTCGAGGGGCCCGGCGGGGGCCCTGGTCTGACCCCTCCCCTATGCTGTCCCTCCCGGGTAGCAACAGTAGCACAGACTTCTACAGCATGATGTGCTGTGCTGACAGCAGTCTCAGCAGCAGAGCCAGATTAAGGTCTAAATGGGCCTGGAGCTGAAAATGATCAAGGGCCTATTATGCGCAATAATAGGGGTTGTGGCCAGCACCTAATAATGTGGGAGGCGTGACCAGTGTTCTGTTTGGGTGGTCTGCTTATGGGTGTGTCTGTATTTGTGCAAATACTTTTAACTAATTATATATGCCTGGAAAATGCAGGGGGCTGGCATAAGAAAAATGCAGGGAGATATATTGGCGGATGCCCTCCAAAGGTGCACCCGCAGGACGCAGATGTCCTAAGATAATTGCGGGGTGAGGCGGCATTCCAGTCATAAAAAAATACTGAAACCAAAACTTGGTAGACAACATTTCAGCACCTTTTATGTGGTCACCTAACTAACCACACCATATACCCCTTATACAAATCATGCAACACAATAGTAACCCCCTTATACTGTACTTGCCTCTTACACATTATGCCACATGGAATGAGCCAAAATTCACACAGATTGAGTCAAAATTGACGTTATGCCACACAGATTAAGGCAATGTTCACATTTCACCACATGGAATGATCCAAAATACACACTATACTAGGCATGTCCAAACAGTGGCCCTCCAGCTGTTGTGAAACTGCACGTCCCAGCATGCTTTGACATAGTTTTAGCATTCCCTAATAGCAAAACTGTGGCAATTTTACTGAGTTTCATCACTCATTGACACATTTTGAAAGATCCACAGGTGGAGCTAATTATTTCCCTTGTGATTCTGTGAGGAGGCCTGGAAAGCGTGCACTGCGTGGTGTCCTGGGGACCGAGGTTGATAACCTGTGCTATAGAATCAGCAGAATTCCTTGTTGTGGAGTATTTTTACAGAGTACTAGATAGGCTTCTACACAATATTGGGCCCGATTCAGCCCCCCTCGCCGAGCGAATCCCCGCACTACCATGCGAGCAGATGTCTACGCTTACACATCCGCTCTCATGCGGCCACAAGGAGGAAAAATTCATCCGCTCGAATGATTTCTCCTCCCTTTGTAGATAAAAGTCAGCCTATACTTACTATTATCCTGGACGTATATGGCCAAGATGGGGGCGGGCGCTGACGTCATGTGAGCCAGCCCCCATCAGGGAGGGCAAACACCCCGGCGAGTGTGAAACTCGCTGAAGACATTCGCTCTGCGGGCTTGCACATGCGCAACCCCCCCACCATCGAGACCAGGGGCGAAAATTTACCTGCGCAATCACGTCTGAATCGCCCCGATAATGCATGCTTGCATATTGTCATGGAATAACCAGGAAAGTCCTGAAGTTTTGGGAGTTCTCCTAGACCAGTGATGGAACCCGGATAGGTTTCAGTAACTGAAATAATGCATACATTTGTTAGTGGCAGGGCGGATTTAGGCCTTACACGGAAGTTACCTGTTAGGACTGAGCACATATGAAGCTGCCTGTTAGCCATCAAGTCTCTGCCGAGAGTAATGGCCCTGTCAGGGCCGGCGCCACCACTAGGCAGCTCTAGGCATTTGCCTAGGGCACTGGCACCTGGAGGGCGGCAGTTCGCCCCTCACCCCCAGCATATAGCTATCGGCGTCCCTGCAGTGCTGGAGCGGGCAGGGGTGTCCGTGCCGCAGGGGGTACCTGCGGTGCTGTCACTGTATAAAGCTGCTGGCGGCAGCGGGGTCCCTGCAGTGAATAGAGAATAACTAGCGCTATGCGCGCGAAGCGCTTCTGGGTTTGAAACAACTTGCCGCACACTGATTGGCTGAGATTCAGCCAAAGCGTGCAGCAAGTGTTTTCAAAATCAGAAGCGCTTCCCGCGCCGTCGCGCGCATAGCGCTAGTTATTCTCTATTCACTGCAGGGACCCCGCTGCTGCCAGCAGCTTTATACAGTGACAGCGCCGCAGGTACCCCAGCGGCACGGACACGCTCCAGCACTGCGGGGACGCCGACAGCGTCCACCACAGGTATTCCCCCCGGGCACCGGGGCGCTCCCACCCTGACTCGCCTGGGGTGCTCCGGTGCCTTGCACCGGCCCTGGGCCCTGTCCCCCTCCTGTCTCCCGCACAAACAGCCTTATCTAAAGCTGGCACCCATCTATATCCGTTGTGACATCTCTTAAAAGAACAGGAGTGGGCTATCTGGGGGTGTAACAACTTTGGGGTGTTTCTGGGCTCCACAGGGGAGGATATTCATGATATTTGGGGGATTATGGTAATGAGTTGGTTGTCTGCATCATGGAGGTTTGGGGTCTGTGTTCAGCCTCAGTTTGGGGGGGGGGGGGGTATATTTGAAATGTGGAGGTTTGTGGTTTGTCACAGCAGGTCTGTGGGCTCCCAGAATGCCATGCAAATTGAAACCAATTGCTTTTACAGGTGTAGTGATGTATTAGTCCCTCCTATTTTGTTGTTGGTTCCGCCTACATTTGATTTAGTGCCGCCCACATGAGGCCGCTAGAAATTTTTCCAGGGTCCTGGTTAGTAGTATTCCAAGTCACAAATCACTGTAAAGGTGTTGTTATATAGGGAAACATGGCATAGTAATCATCCCAGATGGTTTAAATCATGGGTCTTCAACCTGTGGGCCTCCAGATGTTGTGGAACTACATGTCCCAGCATGCCCTGACAGTTTTGGCATGCTCTTATAGGAAAAAAATGTGGCAATGCATGTTGGAACATGTGGTTTCACAACATCTGGAGGGCCACAGGTTGAAGACCCATGATTTAAATATTCCCGTGGGAAAATTCTCCAGTAATGAGAAATTTGGACATTATGGGTGAGATTTAATGGGATGAGAGATTCAGAAAATGAGAGATTTGGTGAGAAATCGCCAGTTTTTTTAAAGCGGCAATCATTTACACTGCAAAACCAGTTTGATTTTGCAGTGTAAGTGATTGCCGCTTTAAAAAAACTGGAGATTTCTCACCAAATCTCTCATTTTCTGAATCTCTCATCCCATTAAATCTCACCCATTGTAACATGCGATTACAAATATAGTGGCGCCGCCCATATTGATATTCTTGGCCCCCACCCCAGTTTAGCCTCTAAGCCAGTGGTTCCCAAACTGTGTCCCTTATTCAGATCTGATCGCAGTACAAATTTATTCTCAAAATGGGCAAAACCTGTGCAGATAGAGTTAGATTTGGGCAAGTTATTTTGTTTCTGTGCAGGGTAAAAACTGGCTGCATTATTTTTACACTGAAATTTAGATTTCAGGTTCAACACACCCCACACAAATCTAACTTATTTCTTAGTTACTAGTTATCTACTTACCAATCACCAGTGGATAATTGAAATACTATGGGCGAAATGTAATAGGGTGCGATTTTTTAGACTAAAAAAAAATCGCACCAAATCGCACCTTTAAAAATCAGTTTTTTTGCTGCAAATTCGCATATGTAATGAGATGCGAATTTGCGGCAAAAAAATGCGATTTGCCGCGATTTCGGGCGATTTTTAGTCATGAAAATGTGCGCATTTTCAGTCATGAAAATGTGCGCATTTTCATAAATGCGATTTTGTGCTAAAAAAAAAAGTTTTAAAAAAAACGGCGTGGGGTCCCCCCTCCTGTACATAACCAGCCCCAGGCTCATTGAGCCGGACCTGGTTCCAAAAATACGGGGGACAAAAAGCATAGGGGTCCCCCGTATTTCTGAAACCAGCCCCGGACTCTTGGACCGGTCCTGGTTCCAAAAATACGGGGGACAAAAAATCTGGGGGTCCCCCGTATTTTGAAACCAGCACCGGGCTCCAGCAGCCCGCGGTGTCATGCTACACTTTTTATACAAGGTCCCCCGGCCAAAACATGAGCACCGTGGCTGGTCAGCCTTGGACGGGGTACCTGGAGGAGTGGGGCCCCCCCAATAAAGGGGTCCCCCCCCCAGGCTTCACCCGTCCAGGGCTGAAGCCCGGGGCTGTCACCGGCGTCCGTGGCCAGTGGACGCCGGCCTGATAGGGTTAAATCGATCATACGTTACATTGCTTTATACCGGAGAACCGGGCCCGCTGGGACTTGTAGTCCACCTGTAAAAAGAATGTTTATAAAAAACACACACACACAGAAGTAAAAGTTTATTACACACACACACCTCACTTTTACACCAGCATACTTACCATTCCTGGATCCAGCGCTGGTCTGGCTGCTTCACAGCCGGCTCCCCCCACACTGACAGGCAGAACCGGCTTTCTCCATTGCCTCTAACAGCTTCTGTAGCGCTGTTCCAGCGCTACAGAGGCTGAGAGCGCGATTGGCCGATACGTCTCCATGGAGACGCATAGCTCAGTCCTGATTGTCTGAGCTATGTGTCACCATGGAGACGCATAGCTCAGCCAATCGCGCTCTCAGCCTCTGTAGCACTGGGACAGCGCTACAGAAGCTGTTAGAGGCAACGGAGAAAGCCGGTTCTCCCCGCTGCCTCTCAGTGCAGGGGGAGCCGGCTGTGAAGCAGCCAGACCAGCGCTGGATCCAGGAAAGGTAAGTATGCTGGTGTAAAAGTGAGGTGTGTGTGTGTGTAATAAACTTTTACTTCTCTGTGTGTGTGTTTTTTATAAACATTCTTTTTACAGGTGGACTACAAGTCCCAGCGGGCCCATTAATGCCATTCATGCTGGGACTTGTGGTTCTCCAAGTCCCAGCATGCGGGGGGAGGTCTGCTGGCACTTGTAGTTCTCCGGTATAAAGCAATGTAACGTATGATCGATTTAACCCTATCAGGCCGGCGTCCACTGGCCACGGACGCCGGTGACAGCCCCGGGCTTCAGCCCTGGACGGGTGAAGCCTGGGGGGGGACCCCTTTATTGGGGGGGTCCCCACTCCTCCAGGTACCCCGTCCAAGGCTGACCAGTCACGGTGCTCATGTTTTGGCCGGGGGACCTTGTATAATAAGTGTCCCCCGGCTGTGGCATGACACCGCGGGCTGTTGGAGCCCGGTGCTGGTTTCAAAATACAGGGGGACCCCAGATTTTTTGTCCCCCGTATTTTTGGAACCAGGACCGGTCCAAGAGTCCGGGGCTGGTTTCAGAAATATGGGGGACCCCTATGCTTTTTGTCCCTCATATTTTTGGAACCAGGTCCGGCTCAATGAGCCCGGGGCTGGTTATGCTTAGGAGGGGGGACCCCACACTGTTTTTTTTTTTAATAAAAACACTTTTACACATTTTTATTAACAGGACCATGCACAGATCTCAATGATCTGTGCATGGTTCTGTCAAATTCGCCTGTCAGAACCTGGTCTATTTTTTTTGTGATTTTTGGTAACATTTACCAAAAATCGCACCCTATTACATTTGCGAGTTGTATACTTTATAATGGGAAAACATCTGGATGCGATTTGAAATGTGACCAAAAATCGCCACTTTCAAAAGTGCGATTTTTACCGCGATTTTCAACATATTAAATTAGCGATTTTCGGAAAATGTGCGATTTCGTCCGTTTTTGACCAAAAATCGCACATGTCTAAAAAATCGCACCCTATTACATTTCGCCCTATATCTTTTTACAGTCATTCTGGGAACCCCTGTATGGGTCCACATTGAGTTAGGATATATTATCCTTTTTAAATCACTTTGTGTTTCATGTTTGTTATTGTGTGTGTCAATACTTCATTAATGTCTCTACCTATACTAACTTTTCCCTCACAAATAGAGCATATGTTGAAATTCTACCATGGCAGCACTAGTACTGGGTTGCTGCTCCTGCTCTTTTTTTGACTGATCCATATCCATATCTTTCTTCTTCTTTTTTTTCACACTGCTGTGACTTTCAGTGCTTATAGGAATGTTGTCACACTGGCACCCAATGAATGTTATTCTTTTACAGTTTTATTTACATTTTTATTACAGTGTCTGCACTGTCTCTCAGTGCTGCACCCCACAGCCCTTTAAAGTTTGCTACACCCACAATAGTAGTGTCACAGTAGTGATTGCACCCCACAGCCCTTCCCTGACACAGTCTTTAGTGCTGCACCTCCTAGCCCTTCACAGTGTGGCATAGCCACAATAGTGCTTGCACCCAATATCCTTTCATTGACATAGTCTTCAATGACACTGACTTAGAGCTTCTGCCTACAGCCCACCCTAACCCTATGGAAGGGAAGGCTGTAGTGCGTTGTATATAGGGGGTACACTGAAAAGGGTTCACTGAGTGTGAGTAATACAAGGACATCATGTCCTGGACATGGAAGAACTATTTAACAAGAGTTGTACATTGAACAAGTAAATGTCGGGTATTGGTTGGAAAAGCTACATTTTGAATTTGCTTTTATCTTTTCATTGGTTCACCAAGATGCAACCCACGCAGATGCCCCGGAATGTGGGGTCCAACCAAGAGCAGGATGAGAATGGGGCACAGGATATGACACAAATGGAGTGAGTATTACTGAGCCTTCAGTACAACCGTAGGTCAGAGGCTTCACATGCAGTACCTGGCAGGGGTTTTGTTGGCAATGTTATGCATTTTATATACATAGTGCATTTGGCATCGGGGGCATTCGGCGAGGCGGCACTGACCTGTTTGCTAGGCAGAGAGTATAGGCACTCTAGCGAACAGGTCTATAACAGGCCCTTAGGGGCCCACTTATCAAGAACTGCATATGCAATATGATCTGGGTGCGATATTAGCACCCACAATAGCATTGCAATATGGTGCTCCTCATACAGATGGCCGGCGGTGGGGATAGCGGCGCTCAGAAGGTGCCAGCATCCTGATAAAGGCAATCCTAACAGGGGTAAGTGCCTAACCCCTCCCCCCCCCGCAGGTATCCCGAAAGTCCCCCTCTACTGCCTAAACCTACCCCCCCCCCCCCACCACCGGCCTGATGCTAGCACTCCCTACTTACCGTTCATTATCTAGACAGTCGGGATTCTGTCACTAGCATCTTCATTGTCGTTGAGGTTCCAGCGCCGATGACCTTTTCGAAAATAGGGTTGCCGGCGCCGGTATTATGAACAGCGGCACACCAATCGGCGGAATTCTGGACGCACCCCCCTCAGGGCTGTGGAAACTAAGCACATAAAAGTAAATTGAGAATACTGTACGAAGCGGTGCCAGGGTACACAAATGATGCATATAGCAATAGTCCATGTAATGTAAAGTAAAGGCCCCCATCTGCTTGCGCGAGCAATACCCACCAACCTACCCACCAGCCCCTGGATGGCAGGACTGCAGAAGATACATCATATGTAGTCCTTTTGCATACCATGGGGGAAATTTACTGAGATGGGAGTTCTATTTTACGTGGGATCTTGCTATGAGCAACCAATCAGATACTATCTATTATCTTCTAGAAGCTGCTAAATAAATAAGAATTAGATTCTGATTGGTTGCCCATAGCAACATCCCATGTGAAATGGAACTCGCCACTTTTAATCCAATTGCTCGTTCAGGGATCGGATGAAAAGTGGCCATATCGCACTAGTGGATGGGGGCCTTAACAGATCTTACCTTGCAGGGACCTACAAGAAGCCTCAGTCCTCAACAACCTTCAGAAGAGATTTGACCGAGAGTTGATTTATGTGAGTATACAGGAGTGCAGTGTTCTTACATCATGGCTCCCAAGGCTTCCTGTAGGATTGGCAGTAACATACTTCTCCCCTTTTTCCAGACATATATCGGTAGCATCCTTCTCTCTTTAAACCCTTACAAGATGCTGAATATATATGGAACGGACCATGTGTTGCTATATGAAGGGAGAGCCTTGGGAGAGAATCCTCCGTAAGTTTGTTCTGTGTGACACATTTATTTTTATAAATAATGCTAGTGGTGCTTTCACACCGCAGCTCAACCTGGGTCGAAGCGGCAATAACCCGGGTTCCGAGGTGCAGTCTGTAAGGGGTATTATGTAGCAGTGTTGTCTGGTAGCATTTGGTACTAGCAGAGATGGGCCCAAACCTACCTAATTCTTCCCTTTTTAAGCCTGCCCGTCACCGCCACACATATGTGTCATCCATTTTGAGTGGAATAATTAGCTCCTGGTGAGCCTGGATATTGGATCAGCCCACAAAATGGCTGCCCACACTGTGTCCTGATGTTGTTTATCCTTGTGTTGGTTTGTTTCACTATTGTAATTAAGTCTATAAAATGAGAATGAATTCACGGCAAGCTGTGTTCTCTATTTATATTTCTCTTCCAGGCACCTTTTTGCTATTGTAAATGTAGCCTACACCAAACTCATGGATGCCAAACACAACCAGTGTATTATCATTAGGTGAGTGGGAATTTGCAGTGTACTCACTCTTCCTCTTGGCTAAACTTCCGTATCTAATGCCAAATAGCATTTGGCTGGATTTAGGGACAAGAAGTAAAAAAATGAAAGTATAAGGAGGGAATGTATAGTATATAGGGCAGGAACTTATTGTGGACACTTCTTATTGGTTTTTCTGTTCAATGTTGGGTTGGCGTATGTCAGGGGTGTAACCAGATAGTCGTATGCCCCATAGCAAAAATTTTTAAGGGCCATATACCAACTAATGATGATAAATGTAGATAGCCCATATAATTTACATAGAGAAGATGGGTCCCCCTCAGCTCAGGGCCCCATAGCAGTTGCACTCCTTGCACCTATGGTAGTTACGCCCTTGGCATTGGTTGCCACCATTGTATGCCACTATTTGATGACCATGTGACTTGTTGGCTTGGCATTCAGTGGCAGATTTATTAGACCTGGTGAAGTGATAAAGTGGACGGTACCAACCCAGAAGCCAATCAGCTCCGAAGTGTCATTTAAATAAAAAGCAGCCTGTAACTTGACAGTTAGGAGCTGACCAGCTGCTGTTTCATCTCCACTTCATCAGGCTTTAATACATATGCCCTGCTTCTGTGCAGAAATTGGGATTCCTGGTTGTATCCTTCAGTAACCCCAGCCAGATATGAGTGCTCACTGTGGCCTGGGAGTCTCTGCTCTGTTCCGGCTCTAAACTTCCCAATGTTTTTGTTTTACCGCCAGTGGTGAGAGTGGATCTGGTAAAACCGAAGCCACAAAGCTGGTACTGCGTTACCTGGTAGCGGTGAATCAGAGGCGCGGCGTGACAAACCAGGTGAGCTGCGTGCCACACACTGAGTACCAATAGCAGCAGACCTTCTCTGGTCAATGATCCTTAATACAAGTACATAATGGGAAGCAATTCTCTTTTAATTGGACCCATTATTCAAAGAATGTGTCAGCAAAGAATACTGTTTGGTTACATTCTCTAGCGTCAGTAAAAATATTTTCAAGGGACCCCGGTCTCCCGGCCAGCAAATGTAATTTCCAAATGTGTAAGAGCGCACTGTTTTCCATACACTTGATTGATCCCATAGCGCACGGATATGCAGCTGGGTACACTTCAGGAGCAACATGGCAGCCATGTAGCGTTCAAATAGGTCACACATTGGCCTTTACTCACATGTGGTTGGAGTAACTATGGCAGCTTCCTCCATGGAAGCACAGCATCCTAGGATGTAGTACCATATCATCTCCAACAATGTGGGCCAGCTGTGTGACCCATGGCCATGCCGCATTTGCCATACAGAGGCCCCCAAATGGCATCAGTCTGATGCTGTCCTGCGTCTGCCATCGCAGACCCGTACTTCGTGGCATGCGCTGTAGATCCTGTGGGATCTGAATGAGGGCCATTATCCCTAATGTCAGTGATAAATTTAAAACAGCACATTTCTTCTTCAACAAACAAATCTGACAATAAAGCAGGAATGAGCTGGGCCACTAGGTCTGCTGAGGCTCCTGGCAGTCATGGGTGCTGTGGGGGATTGTGGCCACAGGAGAGGGTATAACTACTCCCCACCATCCCAACCTCGGTCCTCAAGTACCCCCTAACAGTTCAAGTTTTCCAAGTCACCCAGCCACCGGTGCACTGTGTCACCAACTGTCACATTTAAAAATTCACAGATGACCTGAAAAATCATAACTGTTTGGGGCACTTGAGGACTGAAGTTGGGGACCACTGCCTTGGATCACTGAAATGTATATGTTGCCCAGAACCACAAAGCTCCAAGGGGTGTGGCCTCTGCATTGAGGGATGTGGTCACATCACAGGAAGGACGTGGTTACACCTCCCTAAAGTCATTACTCTTCCTTCTTCCCTATCATTTACTATATAGTATTGTGTGTGTGTGTGTGTGTATGTGTGTGTTTGTGTGTATATACGCCTTACAAATAAATTCTAAGGATATTAATCCTGCCTCTGCCTATTTCCATGCTCTCATTGGACACTGCAGATAGAGGTATTGTATATTAGCTATTTTATTATCATCTGCCTTTCCTGTGCATGGACTGTTGGTATTCTTGTCATTTCTGCATGAACCAATCAGTGAGCTAGTTACTAACATTACTAAAGAGACTACAGTGACCGATCAGAGATCTGTGTTCATTATGTTACCGGCACTAATCAGATAAAGACATACTACAGTATGTATGGGACAGATTAAATTGTTTTTGCACACAGCTACCATTAGGGGGCGCAAAATGGATTGGGTCTGATCCGGGTCCAACACTTTCACACTAAACATTTTACACAAGGCGACCAAGGTTTAACGCTTCTTATAACCCATGTCGAATTTCCAGACTGGTCGACCTGGGTTATTAAGTTTGGTGTTTTCACACAGCACCTCGACTCATGTTGACCAGGCAGAAACCCAGCAATAACCTGGGTTTTAACTGCAATGTGAAAGAGGTATCACAGTTTTTTTTTATATATCTTTAATTTATGTTCCTATGAAATTATCTATACTTGTGTATATGTGCGATACTGGAATTTCCATGTCATTCCTCTCAGATTCTAGAGGCCACACCTCTGTTGGAATCTTTCGGAAATGCCAAAACAGTCCGGAACGATAACTCCAGCCGCTTTGGGAAATTCGTGGAAATCTATCTGGAAGAGTAAGTAATGGATCCTTGTACCCGTGAGCATAAGATCACATTTTCCCATCTCCGGGCTCCAGAATCTGGAGAAAGTGTAATGTGAGCAAGACCATGTCAGGGTCTGCACACACCTGATTGGCCAGGTACGCCCACTTATCCAATCAGATGCCTGCAACACGTTATTCCCCCTCAGTTCAATGGACTGCAATTTCTTGAATTAGTATAAAAGCAAGGAGGCCAGGCATCTCCCTTCACAGCAGCCAGCCCTGCCACCCCCTGCTCCTCACCCGGTGAAACTTTTTGGAAAACATTCACTAAGGAGGGCAGATGGCCACACCTCCATACTCTGACCACTCCTCCTCCGAGCACTTGGCCTGGAATGGCTGTCAGTGCCATTGAATACAGTATTATGATTTATACAATGAATTGCCCAGGTTCTGTGACTGGCTGACTTCAAGCCTGAATCCTTTTCAGCCACAGAACCTGTGTAATTCATGAGCGTCCCAGTTTTAAGGGAAAGTATGGAAAACCTACTTGATAGATCACATTTCTGCAGATATTCTCAGTAGATAATCCAGAATAATTTAGCCCACAACCTTGATGTACCCAAACCACACCCAGATACACCAGAGCCATACCCACAGACACCGGGGGGGTTCTCTAATATCCGCACCCCAGCTCCGCCACACATCGCCGGCTACCGCACACCTAATTATCGCATATGCTGTAACATATGCGATAATTATGGCAAAAGACAGCTCTTGCATTAAGAGCTGTCCTTTGCGATCTTGCTGGCAATGTGCTGCGGGTCCCGGCGGCTCCCCCCTCCCTCCATTACCCGGGGATGCTGCTGCTGCCGGGTGGCCTCTCCTCCTCCTCCCTGCACCCGGAAGAGGATACAGTGCAGGGAGGAGGTCACAGGTCCAGGAGAGGGGGGTGGTGTCGGTGCGAGGCGGCGGGGGTCCATCCGGGGCGGTGGGGGTGCGTTAAGAAGCCCATAGGCTTCTATGGGGTATCGCTATCTTTTGCTGGCGATACCCCCCGCAGCGAAAACCCGCCATGCGGGTTTTGCTGCATATCAAAATGTGGTAAAAACCCGATAACGGGGTTTTTACTGCATTCCTGCTTTAGATAATCTCCCCCACTGCCTTTTTAGACATGCATCAATCCTTTTAGCCATCAAATGTTTTGCAGACGGGCAGCCGAGAGGTACTGTATGACGGTCCCTGGTAAAATTTTGGGGCGTGGCCTAATAGCGGGAGGCGTGACCAACTATTACAATTAGATCACACCCCCACCGGGCCCCTCCAGCAAGCCCAGGCCTGGGTAATTAGTACCCCCCCCCCCCTCTTGGCGGCCCTGCAGAGGGGTATGTTACAGTGCAGCATTGTAACTAACACTTGTTGGTATTATCGCTGTCCCTAAGTGACACTCTCATCCTTTGTTAGGAAAAAATGCTTTTTTTGGTTTTAAACTTTTCAAATGTTCCCCTACAGGGGCAAACGCTATATATATATATATATATATATATATATATATATATATATATATAATTTTTTTTGGGGGGGGGGGGGGTATATATATTTTTTTACACTAGTACTAATGGCCAGATGTATCAGGCTTCAAAAAGTGATAAAATAGAGAGTGATAAGCAGCCAGCCAATCAGCTCCTACCTGCCATGTTACAGTCTGGGTTTGAAAAATTAAAGGAAGGCTGTTTATCACTCTCCATTTTATCACTTTTTGAAGCTTGATACATCTGGCCCTAAGGGTCTACTTGGAGGGGAAACAGTCATTGGGTCTACAGCAAGTGGTCGACAGTCATTAGGTCGACACCGTTGGGTCAACATGGTTCTAGGTCGACATGGGTCAAGGTCGACATGGGTTTAGGTCGACAGGCCATTAGGTCGACACAAGCATTAGGTCGACAGTGTCTAAGTCAACAGTCAAAAGGTCAACATGGGGTTTTTCACTGTTTTTTTGAGCCGACATGTGCCGACAGGCGGTATTTCATGCCCTACCATGGGGTGGTGGGAGAATAAAATAGTGTGCCAAGCGCAGTGAGGCGCTGTGCCCGAAGCATCACGAGCAAAGCGAGGGTCGACATCTTGTAAAAAAAACTGTGAAAAACCCCATGTCGATCGAAAGCCTTATCGACCTTGTCCCATGTCCACCTTACCCCATGTCGACCTAACGGTGTTGACCTAATGACTGTCCTAATTGGAGGGGGTGGTGCTAAAATTATGAAATTCGAATGGGTTTCTGTCATATTGGCCCCGCCCCCTCCATGGCAACCTGCGTATAGAAGCAAATTGCCGCCAAAGGGCAGGGCTTTGTAATATCATGCTTGCCAGTGGCGGATTCATGGGAGGGGGCTTTCAAACAAGCCCAGCCCCGTGTCTCTAGCCCCCCAGGAAACGGAAATATCGCCTTACAAATCTGTAACTATTTTTAATAGGCATTATGGTGTTTGGCATAATACATAATGGACATAATGGCGTGTAACTTAACGTGTAATGGACATTATGGTGTAAATGTTTAATGCGCGCCTTTGGTGGACAATGTCCCTGTTTATGAAGCGTATTGTGAATTTTGGCTTAATCTGTGTGGCATTTTGTGAATTTTGGCTCAATCCATGTGGCATTATGTGAATTCTGGCTCAATCCGTGTGTTATTATGCAAATTTTGGCTCAATTCGTGTGGCATTATGTGAATTTTGGCTCAATCCATGTGGCATTATGTGAATTTTGGCTCAATCCGTGTGTTATTATGTAAATTTTGGCTCAATCCGTGTGGCATTATGTGAATTTTGGCTTATTCCATTTGGCATCATGTGTAAGGGGCAAGTATAACGGGGTCTAGTATTTTGTTGCATAATGTGTAGAAGTTGTATATGGTGTTGTACACTATACTTAAGGACATGCCCCTGTTGAATGGCCACACCCCCTTTCCCGGAGCGCGCCTTCGGTGCGCGCACAACTACATCCTTCACTTTTGTCGCCATGGTGGGCCTGCGTACTTCAAATGCCAGGGCCTATTTTTAACCCCATTCCCAACCCTCTCTATGCCGCTCTCTTAGCATGTACACTGGCACCACTAAAACCACCCCTCCCCCACCCAAACCCTCTTTTATCATGGTGCCCCCCCTGTCATTTTATCCTGGATCCGCCCCTAATCCGCCCCCCTGACCCCCCCCCCATCATTGTGTGCTATTGCCATAAGAATCTGCTTCCTGTGTGATAAGTGTGGTGTACCTCTTACTGTCCTCTCACTACCTCTTCATCTCAATGTCGCCTTCCCTCATAGGGGTGTGATTTGCGGTGCCATAACATCCCAATACCTGCTTGAAAAATCCAGAATCGTATTTCAGGTAACTCTTACAATCACGTTACATGCAGGTGCTGACCGCCAGGTGCTTCTGTACCTGCAGAACTGACAGATTCAAGCCAGAAAATAATATTTAGGGGACAATCCAATTAGGTGTGAGTTGCAAGATGTTCCACCATGAAATGCGTGCTTCCAAAAATTCTCCAATTAAAAATACCTATTTGGAGTACTCACAGCAGAGGTTTGTATATTGTCCGCCATATGCGATGAGAGAGAAGTGCATGGAAAAGTGCCCCTTGGCTGGACTCCCCAAAAATGTAAATTTAATTTGTGGATGTGACAAAGGATGTTTGCGGGCAAGGAAAGTACTGGAGGTTTTTAAATGGCTGATTTGTGAATTCTCTTTTTTTTTTAAAGGTAATAAAACCAAATTCTTTCATTTACTTTTATAAGATAAAATAAAAAATATAATAAAAGTAGGAAAAAATATACTTTTGGGCACTTTGAAGTGACAAAATAAAATGATAAAAAGCAATTATTTAAAAAAAAAATACTAATATATTAAATATTAAATTTGCGGTGCATAAAGCAACACAAAAGTTGATTTTGAGACAATTTGAGGCCCTTTATTTAAATCCCCCAAAATGACACGTAATTTTAAGACTAATTAAGCAACTGTGAAAACTTCCAATTGCCTAATTATTAATTAGGGGGATGGGGCAGGGTGTCTAAGAAGTCTGCACAGTATCCTGATATTTTATCTATACGGAATTTCACTGCAATTTCCCACAGTGAGGTGCTAATGAAAAAATATGAGTTCACTATGGCCCTTATTTTGATCTGAGCGGTACGGACCGCGTGCGGCCGTACCGCCGATGTTTACACTCTGCACATGCGCAGAGGTCACTCTGCGCATGTGCAGGGGAATTCGCCGAGTAAAAAATTTAGACGCCGCAAAGGGGGCGTATAGGGGTGTGAGGGGCTTAATAGCCTCATTACCCTATGTATACGCCCAGCGTTTCATGGGCGTTCCCATGCAAACGCGGGGCGTATGCATGGTAATGAGGCTATGACGCCAGTGATGGGGGCGGAAAGCTGACATCGCCGGATGTCAGCTGCCCGCCCCAATACAAGCTTTCACACGGACGATTGTCCGTGTGCTCTAAGCTTGCGTGAGCGGGGGGAGCGTGCGGCCCTGCCTTCGATGGTCATCGACCATCGAATGCAGGGGGCAGCTCCCAACATGGTGGAGGCGTACGCCCCGCCATTTTCATGCGGATCGGCAGCCGTCCGTGTACGGACGGCCGTGCCGATCCGTCTTGTAGGCGGGGATTCGTCTGGTGCGGTCGGAGCCGCATATGCGGCTCGACCGCACCAACCAGAATAAGGGCCTCTTCCTGGTTCAAGGTGAGTTTCGAATTGAACTCGCAACTTGCAGCTAATTGAGTTGACCCCAGGGCAGCCGAGAGCAATGACGGGCCCCGGTAACTATTTGGGGGCGTGGCCTAAGTGTGGTAGGTGTGGGCACCTCCCACACTTAGGCCACACCCCCAAAATGTTTAGAGGAGGGTGCAAGAAAACTAAAAACGGTAATATCAGCAGCAGCACACACCTACAGCATGTGCTGTGCTGACAGCAGGCTCAGCATGACCTCTCACGCTGTCAGTGAGACACTCATGCTGAGCCTGCTGTCAGCACAGCACATGCTGTAGAAGTGTGTGCTGCTGTTGCTACCCAGGAGGGACGGAGGGGGAAGGGATGGGACGGACCAGGGCCCCTCCGGCAAGCCTGGGCCCGGGTAATTAGTACCCGCTCCCCCCCCTCTCGGCTGCCCTGGTTGACCCCATAGATTGTAGAAGCCTCCCCAAAAATCAGGGTGAGCAGAGTCGTCTTTAGTGTTCTGTTGTGTTTTGTTAGGTGCTGCATCAACCCTTTTATTGCGCAATTTCAACATTGGCCTTTATTCATATCTGATCGCAGTACAAATTTGTTTGGAAAAAGGGCAAAACCATGTGCACTGCAGGTGGGGCAGATGTAACAGTGCAGAGAGAGTTAGATTTGTGTGAGTTATTTTGTTTCTGTGCAGGGTAAATACTGGCTGAATTATTTTTACACTGCAATTTAAATTTCAGTTTCAACACACCCCACACAAATCTAACTCTCTCTGCACGTTACTTCTGCCCCACCTGCAGTGCACATGGTTTTGTCCATTTTCCAAACAAATTTGTACTGCAATCAGACCTGAATAAGGGCCACTGTGTGGATGTGTGGGCTAAGAAGGTGGTGCCTGTTATTTGTAAATATTTGCATCATGTGCTGGATGTGGGTGGATACAGAACATGGTGGGGGTATTTGCTCTAAATACAGATTAGGATTAGTTTAGAACAGGGCCGTCTTTTTGTATGGGCTTAATGGGCACTTGCCCAGGGGCCCCAGGTGTATAATGGCCCTATGCTGATAGCTGAGGATCCCCTTTTTCCAAGGATACCAGAAGCAGCAGTCCACATCCGACCTGTTAATTGCAATTCCCAGTCATATTTCTCAGGTTCTCTCTGATTTAGAGTTTTTCTGAGAGTATATTCCAAAAGCTGGGACTCTTCCCTTTCTGTCACTAGCGACTTGTCTCTATCATACCCAGAACCAGAGATATCAGCCTTCCAGCAGCCGGTCCCTGCTCCAGCTCCAAACGTCTGGTGTACAGTTTTATATTTTTGTCAATGGATTGCTCTGGCTCCTGATCTCTGATCCCCAAGTTCCCAGCACCTCCTGAAAGTTGGGACTCTAGGTTTTTATACTTTTGAAGGCTAAGAAATCTATTTCCAGATAATGGCGATATCTGCAATCAAACAAGCTGCCCTTCCACCGGAAAATGATGAATATTAAGCCCACTCCATTATCCAACCCTCCCCTGGGTATAAAACACCCCCTACCTCCCTGGAAGTCATTTACAAGGGACCCTTCATTCAGCTCAGGGCCCCCTTCCACACGTTAGTGTTCACCCTTCCGCCACCTGTGCAGTAAAGGAGTAATTAGCAGAAGTTACTGCTCCAGGTCCTACATGTTGAGTGGAAGATAGAGCACCCCCTGCCACCCGTGGGACATCAAAGCTGCTGCTGATAGCACCCCCGACCCCTTGGAGGGGAGAATGGGTAAGGGCCCCACTGCATTGCTTTGCCCATTGGCCCATACTGCTGTTAAGACGGCCCTGGTTTAGATTTCCTTTTATTGGCGAGAATTGCAAGATATTTTTTCAATTCAAATGTTTAAATATAGTTGAGAAGAGTTATTATTTGTTATCCCTGACACCAATTTTAGGCCAAAAATGAGAGGAATTACCACATTTTCTATGAGATGCTGGCTGGTCTCCCCTCTCAGCAGAAGCAGATATTCTACCTTCAGGACGCCGAAACGTATTACTACCTGAACCAGGTGAGATGATGCCTCCTGTGCTGTAAATGTTGTGTTACCTGCTCTTTAATTTATCATTATGTAACATTTGAAGAGATGAGCCTCTTTGGCCAGTACTTGTACCATCTGTAATGGGGAGAGTGAAATACATGAGTGCGCACTATTCAGTTTTGTTATGTCAAGTATTATGAGTTGCCACTATAAAAGTCCTGGAGGCTACAGTATCTGCCAAAAAGAGAAGAGAATTGATCTATACCCATACCTACCAACATGACCCATTCCAGGATGCTCTGTTCCTGGACTTCCATGCCAGTGGCAGATGCAGGGCTACAGCACAGTCCAAAATTCAGATAGGGAAGCCCCACCAACTGCCACCCAAACACCACAGTCCAGGACTCACTGGCAGGTGTGGCTCCCCTATTTAAATTTTGGACAGTGGTGCAGTCCCACCTCTGCAACTGCCACTGGCATGGAAGTCCAGGAGCAGAGCACTTTGTCCCTCCTGGAATAGGTCATGTTTGGAGGTATGTAACCAGTGTGATCTCTCTACAGTTTAAGGCAACTAGCACCTCCCTCTTTATTACCCAAAGGGCCTCCTCCCTTTCCATGTGGATATAGAATATTCAGCAGTAATAGATGCCCCAATGACATAACCACACCTTCCCTTAGTGGTAATAGATCTCTATGACATTGGTCCGCCTCCACCTCATCGCCCATGGAATAATAACCCCACCTCTTTGTGGCCCACACACACTCCTTATCAACAAGGGCTATGTTCCACAGCAAACAATTTGCTGCTCACGGCACCTCCTACCCCGAAATGTTATACACAATTTAAATGAACCTCTGGACCATATGATATTAATGAGCTTGAATATTTGCCATTCAGCTATACAGATAAGCTAGTGACCTGTGCTACCTTACGTGCCAAATGTTGAACTGTCTCTATATCTAGGGAGGTAACTGTGAGATTCCTTCTAAAAGCGATGCCGAAGATTTCCGAAGGCTCCTAAATGCCATGGAGTCCCTCAGCTTCACCCTTGAGGACCAGGACAGCATCTTCCGCATTCTCTCTTCCATCCTGCACTTGGGCAATGTCTACTTTGAGAAGTATGAGGTGAGGCAACAAGGGATAAAAGTATATGAAATGGTTTGAGAATCGGTTTTATTATATAATATGGCACCAACGTGTGTCACAATTGTATTTCCCAATTCTGTACTCCGCCAATGTTTTTTTTTTTTTTTTTTTTAACTTTTATTAAGTATTATCACAAAAACATTTACATTAAATATTATCACAAAACATTTACATTAAATATTATCACAGAACATTTGCAGAGAGAAAGATAATTTAAGAGTTCATATTTCACATATAACTTTTCAATTTTTTTTGTTACACCAAATATGCAAAAAGAACGAGAGGTGTTTTTCTTTATGGTCACCTATGTTATTTCTATTATCTCACTTAAACCATACATTTTTCCTAGCACCCCTTTTTTTTTTTTTTTCCTGGCTTCCTATATAAACCTTAGCCCTCCCATTAGTTATTCCCTTTGTGTGTTATGTTAGCTCAGAACGGTTCCTTTCCCCTTGCAAGCAGCTCTGTATTATACCATGTTGTTGATGAAATAGCTTTTTTTATTGTGTTTCTTGTGTGGAGGGACAGTGTTTTAACATGCGGCAGCCATATATCAAAGAATTTTTTTATTTTTTTGTCCTTGTTCTTGACCATTTCTATCCAGTCCATCTGGAACAAATGTATTATTCTGGGGATTAATATTGCTATTGTTAGTGAATTTTTATGTATCCACTGTGAGAGTATTGTCTTCCTTGTGGCTGCAGCTATTTTGGCTATAAATATACGTTGCCCTTGCAAGAGTCCAGTTTGCCTGCAGTTTAGGTCAATGTCCCACAGGGCCCATTCTGGGGTGAGGGGTATTTTAATGTTGTAACTATTTTGTACATATTCCCTTACTGTTTCCCAAAAACTGTGTACCTCCTCACAACTCCACATGCAGTGTATCAAGTTTGCCCACGGGGTTGAACATTTAAAACAATTTGCATCCGTTGATGCTCCCATCTGAAATCTCCTGTTGGGTGTATAATATGCTCTGTGCAATAATTTATACTGCATTTCTATATAGGACGATCCTACTAAATTTTTATTTATGCGAGTGAATGCTGTAAGCACAGATTGAACGGTCACTTCTGGCAGATCTTCTTTCCACCTTGCCAGCCCTGTCTGTAGGCTGTCTACCTGAATTTGCCGTTTAATCTGTGCATATAATGCCGACGTTGTACATTTTTTATTTTTGGCATTGCGTGTCATTATTTCCAGTTCTTCCATTATATCCTTAATTGTTGGTCTTATCTTTTTGTCATCTACATAACTTCTCATTTGCAGGTATTGGAAACTGGGGATATTTAAGTTACTAAACTTTCCTTTTATCTGTTCGTATGATAGTATTGAAATGTCTTTCTCTCCTATGACATCCATTATTGATCCAATACCTCCCCTCCTCCATTCCTGAGCTATTTTCTTATTCTGAATCAAGGGTTCTTGTGTAGCTATGTTATAATGAACTGATAGGAATATTGATTTGTGGGGGGACAGTCCCTGCCTGGACCGGGCCATTCTCCATGCCCTGCAGGTGGCTGTCAATAGGGGATTATCCAGCACCTTAGTTGGAAATTTTGACGGTCTCATATGTAACAAGTTATTAAGTGGGATATCAGGGCAGAATGCCTGTTCTAATGAAACATTAGCATAGTTGTCTGTATTATTTATCCAATCAATTGCATATCTGTAATTTGCAGCTAGCACATAGCTGCGTATGCATGGAAGATTTATTCCCCCTAAGTTGGTTGTTTGACTTAGCTTGTACATGGATATCCGTGGTTTTTTCCCCGCCCATATAAAGGTGCTGATTGCTGTGTTTAGTGTTTTTATATCTGCTTCCTTTAAAATGTATGGTAGCATTTGTATGTAGTATAGTAAACGTGGAAATGCTACCATTTTTACTAAATGGCATCTTCCAATATAGGATAGTGGGAGACATCTCCAGGATTTGAAATCTCTCAGAATGCGTGTTATAATGGGGTAATAATTGCTATCATATATCTCTAGTGTATTTTTTGATAGACTAATGCCCAGATATGTCAGGGCTGAGGCCCATGTAAAGGGGAAGTTCTCTGACCAGCCCTGTTTTGCTTTTATATGGAGTGCCAGGGCCTTGGTTTTTGTTTTATTTATCTTAAAACCAGATGCTTGTTCAAATTCTGATAATATTTGCATTATGCCTGGAATTTCCTTCTGTGGGTTCGTACAGTATAATAAGAGGTCATCGGCATATGCCAATATCTTCAGTGTTTCCTGTCCGATCTGGAGTCCCTTCCATGTATTGTCTAGGTAGAAGCATCTTATCAGGGAATCTATCCCCAGATCAAACAGCAGGGGGGATAGTGGACAGCCTTGCCTGGTACCTCGGGAAAGGGTAAATTCCGCTGTATTTACCCCATTAATTGTTATAAAGGCCGTGGGTGCTGAGTACATTTTTCGAAAAAAGGTAGTAAACCCCACTCCCAAATTCTGGGAGTGGAACACTCTAAGCAGGTGGGACCAGGACACACGGTCGAATGCTTTGTCTGCATCACAGCTAATTATTATTGAGTTCCCTTCAGGGTTCTGTTCTGCTTGAATTATTGCTGCTATTGCTTGACGGACATTATGAACCGACGACTTGCCACGTATAAATCCTGATTGTGATGTATGAAGAAGTTTAGGTAACACTTGTTGCAGTCGTTCCGCCATAATGGCCGTCAATATCTTAAAATCCTGATTTAATAAAGATATCGGGCGGTAGGAGGCTAGTTTGGTAGGATCTTTCCCCGCTTTGGGTATTAAAATAATTCTTGCCTTATTAAATTCTTTGTATGGTGTCTTTCCCTCTAGTATGGAGTTAAATAGAGACTCAAGATGTGGTAGCAGGTGAGGTGTCAGCATTTTATAGTACTCTGCACTCAGCCCATCGGGGCCAGGGGCTTTACCTCCGGCTAATTTCCCAATACGCTCTCTAATTTCTAATTCCGATATGGGTCTTGCTAGATCTATACTTTCAGCGTTTGATAGTTTCGGGGCTTTAGCTCTTCTAATAAAGTTCATTCCTAGGGAGGGATTATCTAATGGTGCTTCATATAGCTGGGAGTAGTATTTTAAAAAGGATTTAGCAATATCAGGTGTTGTATTCAATTGTTGTGCTCCTGTTATAATTTTAGGTATGTGTGTTGTTGGGCGTTTACTTCTTACTAAAGATGCTAGCAATTTACCCGCTTTATTCCCTCCCCTGAAGTATTGATTTTTTTGGTGATCTAGGCTATATTGTGCCTTTTCTGTACAGAGTGCGTCATATAATACTTTTGTCTCTAAATATTCTTTACGAGATTCTGGGGTATTGTTAACCACCATTGATGAATATGTGTTAGAGACTTCTCTACTAAGTTCCTCTAATTTTTTGTTTAGTTGTTTACGTTTGGTTGCCACATATGAAATAATGTTTCCTCGTATAACGGGCTTGGATGTGGCCCAAAACAAGTTTGCATCTTCTATATGTTGCTTATTGTCTTCTGCATAGTTTAAAAACTGGCATTCTAGATAGGCCTTAAAATCTGAGGATTCCTTTAGATATGTGGGGAATCTCCAATTAAATGCATAGGACCTAGGGGTTAAAAGAGACAAAGTGAACCATGTGGGGGCATGGTCTGTAACAACTATGTTTTCGATTTTTGTATGTCTGACCCTGCTTAGGAGCGTATTTGGAATCAGCCAGAAGTCGATTCTAGACGAGGTATGATGCGGGTGGGAATAGAATGTGAATTCCTTGTCAACTGGGTGTTGGAATCTCCAAGGGTCACTAAGATGTAATGATTCCATTATTAACGATAGAGCCGGGGGGGGGAGGTTTATTCTTAATATTGTCGGATTTATCCAAACTTTGGTTTACCGTTGTATTAAAGTCCCCTCCCATTATGATATGTCCCTCCGCCCACTCCTGTATTTGAACATATATAGTTTGGTGAAAAAAACTGTATTGGGTCCTGTGGGGGCATATACTGTAACTATGGTGTATAATTCTCCTTCTAGTTTTATTTTTAAAAGGAGGAATCTACCCTCTGGGTCCTCTAGTTTATCTAAGATGTTGTAGTGTAGAGATTTATTGACTATAATCAGTACTCCTCTCTGCTTAGAGGTATATGCAGCCTGTACGATGTCCGTAAACCAGTTGTCTCTAAATGTATTCAAATCCCCCTTCCTCCAGTGGGTCTCTTGTAGTACTGCTATGTCGGGTTTAAGCCTTTTTAAGTGCTGAAGTATTTTCTTATTTTTTAATGGGGAGTTAAGACCTTCTATATTCCATGACAGGAATTTTATACTTTCCCGAGCTCCTCCTGTATTTTCCCTAGCTGTCATTCCTTTTCCCAACCTGGCGTCTCACTAAATTCCTCTAGTGCCATAGAGCCCCCCTGGCACTTTTTAACCTTCCTCGGGTGCCCTGTATCACGTCCTGTTGTCCCGTCCGGTCCTAGAGGGTCATTTTTATAACTGAAAGGGATATAATCATAAAAAAATTGTGCTGTTTCTGTCTTTAGATAAGCCTGCTGTGTGGTCTGAAAGTCCCACCCTGAGTTATAATCGATTACTAACCCAGCATACCTGCTATTTAGGCTACCAGCTGCCTGAAATTCGCTGATGTACCTTAACGCCCTCTGGTAGTGAGTTGGGGTCTGGGAGGCTACTCTTAATTGCAGCTTCCCTTCTCCCCCCTCTTTTTGATTGGGTCTAGTGCCCCTCTCAGGCTCCCCCATCACCATCCCTGGGTGTTGTCCCCGCCCCCCTGGATAAGGTAATACCCAGAAAATAAAGCACCCCTGTGGGCCCTTAGTGGCATCTCTCATCCTTTTTTGCTTTTTATAATTTTTCATCAACAGTTTAACCCATAATAAGTATAGCATATAACATTGCCCAATTTTCCACGAATAACCCTTTAATTTTCTTAGGAGCTTGAAGAAGTCCTTCAAAAAGACCCTCGAGTCAATCCAATGATAACGTGTATTTATTAGATATAAGTACTTAGAGATATATCGGTACTTATGTAGTAACTGGGCTGCCGATTTTGAAATCGGGTCCATCGCATCGCATCGCACCCGACCAAATCGCATGCGATGCGATGCGATGCGATGGACCCGATTTTTCCATAGGATTCAATGTTAAAATGGACTGAGTCCATTTTAACATGGAATTCAATGGGAAAAAGGGGTCCTTTTCATACCCCTACTATCCAAGTGGGCATGGAGTTGGATATAAACCTGTGGCGAGCGTAGCGAGCCACCGAGCCCGAAGCGTGGCGAGCGTAGCGAGCCCCGCGAGGGGACACAGAATACCGTCCCCTCGCGGGGCTCGCTTCGCTCGCCACGCTTCGGGCTCGGTGGCTCGCTACGCTCGCCACAGGTTTATATCCAACTCCATGCCCACTTGGATAGTAGGGGTATGAAAAGGACCCCTTTTTCCCATTGAATTCCATGTTAAAATGGACTCAGTCCATTTTAACATTGAATCCTATGGAAAAATCGGGTCATCGCATCGCATCGCATCGCATCGTATGCGATGCGATGCGATATCGCATCGCATCGCATCTGATTGTATGCCTTAACTTAAGGCATACAATCAAAAAATCGGCAGCCCAGATACTACATAAGTACCGATATATCATTCAATATCTGGCTTTAGGCCAACAATCAGCTTCCTTATATACAGGATAAAAGCTGAGTAATACAATCTTTAATAATTGACAAACAAGGAGTATCTTAATTTCACTAAGGGGTGTATACAAGCATAACATAGGGGGAATATAATTAAATAATGTTAATGGGGCTGGTCTTTCATAAATCATTATAGTTCTCCAAACGTCGACAATTGATTGGTCCAAACGTCACTTGCTGATTGGATCCCAGATAGTTGTTCTCTGGTTGTAATAGCATCTGAGTCTCCTGGAGGGGCAGTATAGACCATGGATGGTGGGTAGAATTACATAACCAAAATCATGCGTTATTCGTACATAGTCCACAAGAGAAAGTTCTTCTACCCCTTTAAGCAAATAAACACACTGTTAGTATAACCTTATATCGGTCAGTACGTTCTAGGTCATGACTAAAGGTATCTTTGCTTAATATCGTATGATTCTAGCTCAACTTAGAAAAAACAACCTAAAGTCCTTTTTTGCTTTTCTGATGACACTGCTAAACTATCTCTGAAAGAAAGCTTCCATCTTGTTCATTTGAAAGAATTTGATTCACACTAATCCTACTTTATAGATTCTATAACATATATTTTATTTTACTTTATCATTCCACCATGTGTTAATTTCCTAATTAACAAACTAATCTTATGAATAAAATATATTTCTAAACCTTAATCAGAGGAAAAAAATTGTTTTATGCAATATATTGTAAGCGATAGCAATAGTACGCATATCCTATTGTGTGGCAAGCTTATAAAGGAATAATTATGTCGGAATTACTGGACGTATTTACTTAAGAAAACATTTACTTATAGTTTGCCTCTATAGGGGTACAATCAGCACATATTGGAGCATATGTGACAGGTTCTGTACATATTGGGGTATATGTAGTAGGTGTAAGTATCAATACTGTGGCTGAACGTTGGGTTCCGGAACCAGATATTTTCTTTACTTGGCTACAGAGTGCGGGTATGCATTTTAGGCCACATAAGATAATGAATATGATAAAGATGAAAACCATGATGTCATGTAATATTTGATTGAACCATTGAGATATTGTTTGTCCTAACCATGCAAAAGGCATCCATTCTTTTCCCTGGGTTAGCTTTTGTTGGATTTCTTGTAACACCTTAACTTTTCTTTCAATTGGGTTATAATTATCAGTAATGTTAAAACAACACATTCCTTTAAATTGTTCACACCCACTTCCTGCTTTAAGTAATAAGTAATCAATAGCAACTCGGTTCTGAAGTACCCCGTCCCTCACATCTCTGAGTTCTTCATTTATTAATGATATTGCCAAACTGGTAGCATTTATGGTTTTGGCTAATCCACACGCGATACTGTTTATTACCCTTGTATTATACAGACTTAAACCTGGGACTCCTACTAATGATACTGTAAGCGATATGTATTGGGCAGCACTTAGAAGAGATAAATCGGATCTGCAGTTTGGCTTTAATGATCTCTTGTGACGGGTATGGTTCATTACATTTGTTATGTTAGCATGTGCAGCTATGAATGTCAGTCTTCCCACATAACAAGTACCTGTAGAATTTGCTGGAATATAAGAGTAGGCCACATCTCCACAAACAAAAAATATACCTTTTTGCATGTACAGATCTTGATAGACCGTGGTTACATTGGCATACATCACACACTTGGAAGTCCTTCCGAGGAATGAGTCACTGCTCAATCCGCTTGATATATTCCAACAATTCTTTTCAAAATGGCTGTGTTGAATACCTAATTTGTATTTCATGTTATGGTACTTGATGGGACTGTTTTCTGTGTTTGCAGACCCTAGGTACATGTATGGGATATCTTTAAATGACAGATTAATCCCTTCTACCTCACTCATTTTAATTACTTCTTTTATAGTTAAAGGGATACATATAAAACATGTCTTATAGGCTTCACCCACATGCATGGGGGGTACTACACAGAAGGCATCACTATTTGCAGCTGTGGTGGCTAATTCCACAAATGTGTTCTTACCATACTCTTTAGCTCTTCCCGCAGGATGATCATATATTAAGTCATCATAATATGGATTATCCTTTGGTTGTGGACTGCTCTGTGTGGGGGGATTATTTGGTATCATACCTTCTCTTATTCGTAACACTGATTCTGTATTATTTCCACCTTCCTCTCCATCCACCTCATAACACCAAACAATACAATGATTACTTGGCACTTTTCCACAATTCCTGCAAATACACCTGAAGACATTACTCATCCTATAACAATCTTTCCCTTCCATTGGATTTCTTTTATTCCTTTCATTTAGTGGGGGGTATTGGTCATCATAACACCATTTAATACACCTTTCTTCTGGGTTTCTACCACAATATTTACATATACAAAAACCTATTGGGGATAATCCTTTACACTTATATGATGACTCATCATAGTCTTCTCCAAATTCCTCCTGTATTTCTCTCTTATTTCTTATGGGACTACTAATATCCTGACTATTTTGACTATATCCAGTGGTCACCAGAAACTGGTCATTAGGGGATGTTTCTCCTTCATTTCCAGCACCAAAGACTCCGTCCGGGCCTCCAGCTTCCTGCATTCTGTAAATGATATAGTAAGTCAATAGTGCGGTTAACCATAGTATCACCACGAGGGCGGCTGATGAGGCAAACGAATCACATATACTTTTCCCAGGTTTCTTCCTCTTCACCTGGCTTGGTGCCAAGAGGGCAGTTTGTCCATCATACACAATCTCTTCCTCCATCATTCTTACCAAACCAGGACTTACTTGAACGTTCCTTGTTTCACTTTTGTGTAGAGTTCCTCTCTGAGGCAGTTACACTTGTTTATACAGTTCTCTTAGGTCTGTAGCCAAATTTTCTGGGATATCTTCTCCCTGGCTGGCCTTCTCGGTACTTGTCTTCTCCGAGGCAACAGGTTCTGCGTCTGGTTCCTTTACTTTCTTGCAATGGGATGCGTGTATCCACGTCGGTCTCTCAGCAACTTTGACAGCTGTGGGTGTTGTGAGTAACACCTGGTACGGACCTTCCCACCGATCTACAAGGGAACCTGAACGTAAAAAATTTCGGATCATTATGAGTGCACCTGGTTTAATGTCATGACAGTTCTTCTCATCATTTTGCTTAGCTTGTGTCAATATGATACCATTCTGAATTTGTTGAAGCTGCTTGGTGAGTGCAATTACATACTTGGTGGTTAAATCATGAACAGTTGAATGATCTTCTTCTGGGCTTAACATCATATTGGGGCATTTTCCAAACAAAGTCTCGTATGGGGACAGATTCAAGGGAGCCCTGGGAGTAACTCTGATTCTGTGTAATGCTATTGGGAGTGCATCAACCCATGTTAAACCTGTTTCCTCCATGACCTTGGATATTTTACTCTTGATTGTAAAGTTAACTCGTTCAATCTTGGCACTCGCCTGCGGTCGATACGGACAGTGAAGTTTGGACTCTATCCCCATTAACCTACACATGTCTTGGAACACTTTCCCTGTAAAATGTGTTCCCTGATCTGATTCTATGGTGTTTGGTATACCATATCTGGTTACAAATTCTTGCACAATTTTCTTTGCTGTGAAACTAGCAGTGCATGACACAGCTGGGTACCCTTCAACCCAACCACTGAAATTATCAATCACAGTTAAGACATACTTGAAATTTCTACATGGTGGAAGTTGTATGAAATCAATCTGTATTCTCTGGAAGGGTCCAGTTGTGGATGGAATATGAGCAATAGGAGCCGGGACAGGTTTACCTGGATTCTTCCTCAGACAGGTAATACACTCCCTGGCCTTCTTTCCTGCATAGGAATGAAAACCAGGAGCGAACCAGTAGGCCCGAAGGGTCCTTACCATACCATCTCTTCCCAAATGGGTCAAGCCATGAGCTGCTTCAGCTAAGGCTGGCAGGATCGCCTTAGGAGCCACTGGTCTTCCCTTGTCATCTCTCCAGATGCCTGAGTCATCTGGCCGGCATCCCTTCATTTTCCAAGAAGACATTTCCTGATTAGTACAAGATTGATACAGGTTAACCAATTTGTCAACAGTCACAGGTGTAAACATATGGATATAAGCATGATTGTCATTGTCTACATCATTTGTACTTTTCTCTAGTTCCATATTAGCTGCTTGTTTTGCTATCTCATCTGCTTTAGCATTTCCTACTGAAATAGGGTCTTTCTGACTAGTATGAGCTTGGCATTTGATAACCGCAATTTCTTTAGGTAACAGTACCACTTTCATTAAGTATTGTACTACATCTGCATGTGATATAGGAGACCCATTAGAAGTTAAGAAATTTCTCAATTTCCAAATAGCACCAAAATTGTGTAGGATACCAAAAGCATATTGAGAGTCAGTGTAGATATTAACAATCTTGTCTTTGGCTATTTCACAAGCTCTTCCCAGAGCTATGAGTTCTGCTCTTTGGGCTGAGTGTGGTGGAGGCAATGAACGTGCTTCCACCACTTATAGTGGTTATACATATAATATAATAAAAAAACGTAACCATTTCTAAAAAATAAAACATTAGCTACTTTTGTGCTTACAAGTATCCAGGGCTTAAAGTGGTCCTGGAGAGGTGGTGGAACTCCGCTCCCCTAACACCGACCCCCCCCCCCCCATTAGGCAGAGCCGAGAACAGTGCTAGGGAATTGTGCCCTACCACCCATAAAGGGATAATGTATCCACCATACATGGTAGCACAATCGTATACACATTACACTGCATGTAGTGCCCTTGATTCATATTAAGTCACACAGTAATTCCCCTTTTACACATAATTCCTCAGTTCCACCCAGTTCCCCCTCACTTTAACCCCTGCAAGTATCTGTGGTGCAATACTAAATCCCAGTGTCTTTAAATAGTGATCCTCAAGTTGTTGGGAGCTAGACCAGTTCTGTGTGTTACTATCTAGATATCTCTCTATCTTTAGCTTCCTCTCTCCTTCTTTTATCATATTCTCCACCTGAATATATTGAAAACTGGTTCCTTTTTTATCATTGTGACATAAATACTCTAAATGTGTGTTCCTTGTGAACTTATATGTGTATATTTTTAATTGACCCTTACTTAATATTTCCCATATTTGATAAATCGGAGGGGTGTTCCCTCCAAAGAAATTCTCGTGACTTCCCCCCAAACCTCTAAAAAGTGTATTAAGGGGGTGTTTCAACACCCCTTCTAATTGTTGGTGAATTTTTTTACTCCTTAACTTTTTACCAGTTTTACTTAATTGCTTTACCCATCCCCTTAAAATGATCAGTAACTGAAGAAAAAAAAAGAACAATAAAGTGTGCTTGGTAGCACCACCATTCATACAATACATTTTATGCTTTCTCATTATGTCTCTTTATCAGGCAATGTTATACTTGCGTGTCCACGCTATGATCAGTCCATATTTCCTGTATTTTCCGTTTGTCTATTGATTACGGTTGTCGTGAAGGAGTGGGCTGATGCGGCTGTATCGAACACGTGTTGCTTCCCGTCATATTGGATTCTTAATTTTGCTGGGTACAACAGTGCAAAACGAATTCCTGCATTATATAGTGCACTGCATATAGGTGTAAACTCTTTCCTCTTCATCACCACTTGATGTGAAAAGTCTTGAAATAGCAATAATCTCTCTCCTTTGAATTCCAAAACTCGATTTCTCCTAAATGCATCCATGAGCTTGACTTTATCTGTATAATTTAGAAGTTTAAAAATTACTGGACGCGGCCTGCGTCGGTCTGATTGTTGTTCTGAGCCAATGCGGTGTGCTCTCTCTACCTGCATAGGGCCGTTTATTGGCATGCATTGGAGTTCTTTTGGCAGCAATTCTGAAACGAGCTCCATTAAGTCCTTATTTTTCACCGTTTCTGGCAGGCCTATCAGGCGTATATTATTCCTGCGGTTTCGATTTTCCATCTCTTCCAGTTTATCTTGTACCGCCGTCAAGGATGTTGTTTGAGCTGCTATAGTGATCTTTGCCTTCTCTAATTCTTCTTCCACTGCCACAATTCTTCTTTCTGCTTCCTCAAATCGTCTGTTATACTCTTTGAGTTGGATTGCCACAGAGTCTATGGCATTTTTAAGGCCTGCCAGTTTGTTGTCCAGTAACGGCGCCAGTATATCCGATATTTCCTGGGCTTTGAGGGTCGCCGATGTACTTTGTTGTGGGGATTCGTTTAGGTCTCTTAGCGAGCTTTCCTCCAGCAAAGATGTAGATGGACTAATATAGGATTGGACTTTGTTCTTACTGTCTTTTAATTTTGCTGCTGCAATCCCCTTTCCTCCCTTTTGGGCTTTCCCCACGTATTTATCCATGGGTATACTAATAAGGTTGTCTTATATAGTCCCTGTGTTCCACTCAATGCCGTATTTTGGCCAATTTCATCCAGGTAGATGGGGCTTGTTCTCAGTCCTCTACTCTTTCCAGATCAACAAAGTTTTATTTATTTGTTTGTTTTTGTGCTGTTACCCTGTTTTGGGTTGGTTTTGAGTGTCTCGTTTTTCCAGTTTTACCCTAGGGAGTGGGTTTACTTCTTTATAGTCCTTTTTAGCCAGGTAGGTTTGAGAAGGGGTTAATATCCCTTTTGTACTGGTTGCCTTATGTCTGGTCTCCCAGTATCCTGCTGGCGTCCTCTCCTCTGCCTGGCTGTGCTAAAATGCAATATCTGGTATACTGTGCTTTCTCTTCTGCCCTTCTCTGGTCGCCCCCGCAGCCTCCTCTCTACTTCAGTAGGGCCCTTTTTCTGTGCTGCGTTCCAAATACACAGCAGGGCTGGTGGGGGGGAGGAATAGCGGTTGCTTCCCAGCGTATCAGCCGGGGCTCCCGCGTTTCTGCTCACCCTTGTTCGCCTCTCCAACTGGGCTCGCCTGTTTCTGGGCACTGGCTGTGTGCCGCTGTCTCCGGAGCGTGTGTCCGCCCGTCCGGAAGCCGGGTGCCGGGTGCCGGGTGCCGCGATCACCACCACCTCACATCCGCTTCCGGCGTCCTGGTATGTGCAGCCCTTCGTTTCCCCCTGTCTGCCGCCGGATAGGTAAGCGGGGTTCTGCTGGGCTACACAGGTTAGGCTGGGAGTGGTGTTGGTTTCCCTGGCGCTGCTGCTGTGAGCGCCTTGATTCCGGGGGGGTCAGGCTCTCTCCGAGTCCCCACACACTGGGGGGTTGTCTCCGCTGGAAATCTGGCTGCTGCCCGCTGGCCAGATCGGAGCTAGGAGCAACCTGAGAATGCGGCCGTATGCTTGGTCCGCCCACCGGAAGTCATCCTGTGGCATTATCCCTCCGCCTATGTTGAATTTAGAATAGTACTATGGATTCTGGTAAATATAAACTACATGGGGCCACAAGTACAAGGGCCACAATACTCCATGTCTGCCGGGAACAGGACCCTATACAGGGAGGAACAGGTATATTGATGACATATTCAACAGCGGCATTAGCCAAACTTCTCCGATTCACAAAAACAAGAATTACAAACCCACATTGTACACTGCAGGAAGGAGTGACTTGAAGTTAGTAATCAGTGTTAAGTTTTAAAGCATATTATCTTTTAGTGGGTTAATTGATTTAATTTTATATCCTCAATATCCCTTGATGGATTTTGCTTGTGAAGGTTGTCATATAAACGAGCCATCATGTATGATACATTCAGGATTAGTCTAAGGCAGGCATGTATAAACTGTGGCCCTCCAGCTGTGGTGATACTACAGCAAAACTGTGTCAAGGCATGCTGGGACTTGTAGTTTCTCAACAGCTGGAGGGCCATAGTTTGGACATGCCTGGTCGGAGGTACTTGTATGCTCTGGGGTCAATTTAAGTCCAATTTTGTTATTACTGTATAAAATTCTATTCTACTTTTTTTTATTTTATTTTGCCCTTGAGTCCTGAGGTTGTTGGTTGTTTTCTGCCCTTGAGTTCCACATCCTAGGATTACCCTGGGTAGCTTATAGTGAAGGTTAATGTAATGGGATAGGACACTACTGTAAGTCGACCCCATTTAGGTTGACATGCACTGAGTCGACAACTGAAGGTCAACAAGACTTCGGTGGACACTTCAAATAGTTCAACATGGCTATGGTCGACAGGGTTGGAAGGTTGACACAAGCATTAGGTTGACAATGGGAAGGTCGACAGTCAAAAAGTTGTTTTATTGTAGCCAACATGTGCCCACAGGTGGTATTTCACCTGACGGTGTCCATGTGGACTGTGTTGACATTCGGTACAAAAAATTGATGTCGACGTTTTGACTGTCAACCTTCCCATTGTTAACCTAATGCTTGTGTTGACCGTTCAACCCTGTCAACCTTAGCCACGTCAACCTATTTCATGTGTCAACCTAAGTCAGGTCGACCTTCAGTTGCCGACCCAGTGCATGTCAACCTAAATGTTGTTGACACAATGACCCATACCCTATTGTTATTTGAGTAGGCATGGCGCTGTACTATAGTGTCGGAGGCAGAGGAAGTAATTCATAAGTGACAAATCCACACAACTTTAGAGATGCTGGGGGAAATTTACTAAGTAGAGAGTTGTATTTCAAATGTGATGTTGCTATGGGCAACCAATCAGATACTATCTATTAACTATCTATTATCTTCTAGAACAGGCATGTCCAAACTGCGGCCCTCCACAATTTTGCTATTAGGGAATGTTAAAACTGTGGCAATGCATGCTGGGATGTGTAGTTTCGCAACAGCTGGAGGGCCACAGTTTGCACATGCCTGCTTTAGATAAAACACGTGACCCCTGTATGCACTGAGGTGCCCTACTTTTGCAGACAGAGTCCCAGGAGGTGGCGTCCGTGGTGAGCGCAAGTGAGATCCGGGTGGTGTCTGAGCTACTACAAATATCCCACGAGGGACTCCAAAAAGCCATCACCTACAAAGTGACTGTAAGTGTATGACTGGAGAGAACACACAGAGGGAATGCTGGGACGGAGACAAATATTTTTCTTTGGTTCCATAGGAAACAATGAGAGAAAAGATCTTAACTCCGCTGACGGTGGATAGCGCTGTTGATGCCAGGTAAGTCTTATGTGTAATAGGGTCAGCTCCAAGGTGACTTTAACAGGAGTATAAAAGTTATCAAGACAATGGTTCTTGTTGGGCCCAGGAGTACATTTAGAGTATGGGGGAGGTGTATCATTGCTTTGGGTCTATGTACCGAGAATTGGAGAGAGATAAAGTAGACAGGCATTTGGACAGACAGTGGGCGACGTCTCAGGCGCTCGTGAGCTGCAATGTTTACAGCTTACCGATCCATCCAGAATCGGGCCCTTAGTTTGGACCTGGCTTGTTGGTAATTGTAACCAATCTGTTTCTCACCGTCATTTTATAGGCTGTATTAAGCCTTCGAGAGAAATAAAGGGGAGACGGTTAAACAGTCAAACTGACATGTTACAGGAGTGTTTGAAAAATGACAGTTAGGAGTTGATTGTTCGGTCGCTTTCCAAGGTTTGGTGAATAGGCCCCTGTGTTTGTAATATGAGAGAAGCTGATTGGCTGGTACTTTATCTCCCCCTATGTGTATTAGTATACAGTTAAATATAGGTACCAGTACTGGACGGGGTGGACGGGGGCGCTGGCGATGATGGGCCATGGGAATGCCCAGCGTTTCATGGACGTTCCCATGCAAATGCTGGGCATTCACGTAACACATTCCCTCACATGGTTGTGGGGGATACGGTGGCGGCAGGGAGGGTTAGGTTATTGCGGTGGCGATTTGGCGGGGCGGGCACACTGGGACTTAGCGAGTCAACCAGAATCATGGCCCTATTCCATTGCATTACTAATTGTTTGCTTATCTTCCTTATTGTCATCTACTCTCATCAAATAAATAACAAATAATGAATCCTGCTAATTGGATGGACCAACTGTCCAGTTTCCAGCAGATTCAGCCACTAGAATGCTGATTGTTAGTGTACGACCAGTCTTACTCTTCACATACCATTTCCAGCCTAGCATATGACTGGTAGCACAGACATGCTCAGGTAATGATATTATGGTTAGTACATGTGATTATATCTGATACACATAAATAGATGAACACAGTGTTATTAGTAACGCCGGATAATAAATCACTGGATGAAATGGAGCAGTAGGTTGTCTACAGAAAATCCCACATTACCCCATTGGCGGTCAGTCAGATGCTATTACTGTGTATTCCAGAGATGCAATTGCCAAGATTTTATACTCGCTGCTGTTCAGCTGGCTCACAGACCGGATAAACAAGCTGGTGTACCCCAAGCAGGATGCCCTGTCCATTGCAATACTGGATATTTATGGCTTTGAGGTGAGATAATAATATTACTGTATGTGTTATATTAAGGTGACCAACCGGCCTCCTTTAGGGAGGACAGTCCTTCTTTTGTAAGTCCTGTCCTCCTTTTAAAAGTTTCCCCCTGTATTGCCATCAATAATATTGCGGCAGTGGCGGCTTCTGCGATCAGACCTCTCCCATTGTGCAGTGCTGTTTCTTTCTCAGGCTCAAACAGTAGCTTGTGCACAGGGGCTGGCTGGCAACTTTTAGCCTAGGGGGCAAGTCCAGAGCACTGGCCCATACCCCCCCCCCTTACTTTCTGGAAGACGGAATGCTTGTGCGCACCCTTGATGCCCATTACACTCCATACTGTGTTGGCAATTACCCAATGATCCCCACACCGTAATGCCCATTACGCCCCATACCGTGATGCCCAATGTGATGTCCACAGTGCCAGATTTGCCACCACACTGCCAGATATTCCGCCACAGTGCCAAAATACACATATGCCCCCACAGTGCCAGAGACACATATGCCCCCACAGTGCCAGATTTTCCCACAAAGTGCCAGAGAAACATATGCCCCCACAGTGCCAGATACACATATGCCCCCACAGTGCCAGAAATGCCCCCACAGTGCCAGAGGCACATATGCCCCCACAGTGCCAGATACACATATGCCCCCACAGTGCCAGAAATGCCCCCACAGTGCCAGAGGCACATATGCCCCCACAGTGCCAGAAATGCCCCCACAGTGCCAGAGACAAATATGCCCCCACAGTGCCAGATATTCCCCCACAGTGCCAGAGACACATATGCCCCCACAGTGCCAGATATGCCCCCACAGTGCCAGATACACATATGCCCCCACAGTGCCAGATATTCCCCCACAGTGCCAAATACACACATGCCCCCACAGTGCCAGAAACACATATGCCCCACAGTGCCAGAATTTGCCAGCAGCAACTCACCATTGTTGCTGTCTCTCGTCTGCTGCTTGGGGAGGGGGGGGGGCGGGGGAGAGTGCAGTACATGTCCCTCCTGCCCACATCCCAGTCCGGTGCATCCTGCAGCCCTTATTTCCATGCCAGAACACAGCCGCGGCTACAGGAAAATGGCCACCGGCCTCCTGCACTGAGGACATGTCCTCAGTGCAGGGGGGCGGCGGCCATTTTCCTGTGGCCGCGGCCATGTTCTGGAAGCCGCGGCCAGCGCAGGAGAGCTGGAGGAGGTGCGCGGCCCGCAGCAACTGGCTGGGTAAGCGGCCTGCGGGGCACATGGCACCCTGCCCCCCGGCCCAGCCCGCCCCTGCTTGTGCACATGCGCAGAAGCCACGTGGGAGCTGCTGCGGACACCAACCTGCCCGCAGCAGCACCACCCTGGGCTCTCAGCCCAGACCCCAGCTAGCTGCGCAGCACTCCCAGCCAAGGCCCTGTCTGGGCTGGGAGGAGGTAAGACACTGCACATGACACATTGAACATATTGGAGATGGGGCAGCAGAGAATGGGGAAGTGGTGGGGGGGGGATGTCAGTGCTGATATGGGTAAAAATGTTTTAAATGGGGATGTACAAAATGGGGTTGGCTTTTATTTTTCACTGCCTGGGATTGTAAGCCATGCTCCCTTGATGCCAGGCCACACCCCCACATTTGGGGCACGCGGTAATGTCCCTCCTGATGTGGATTAGAAGTTGGGAGGTATGGGATGCTGGGGTCCCAATGCATATGCTCGCACCTGGGCCTACGAGTCGCTAGTTCCCACCCTGATAGTCTATTTCGGTTTGATCCTTGTCTCTTTAATTTACGATATTTTTTTCTTCAATTTATTTGTGTTTTCCTTTTCATTGTAAAAAAGTGGGTCACCTTAGGTATTTCATCTTCCCTGTACTTATTAATTACAGTGGTTTTTACCATATTACTGGTTGTGCCCATATCTTTCCCTGAGGAACTTTTGCCATTTAACTCGAACTAGTTAATAAATCTGCTATAGTAATACAAATATGTAGTGCAATTATATCATACCCTCCAACATTTGTAGGGCAGAAATGGGTACACATACGGGAAGGGGCGTGGCCACATGTAAAGTGGGTGTGGTCACCTTTAAATTGGGCGTGGCCACACGTAAAGTGGGCATGGTCATATCCCCTTTCCAAATGTGTACTGGGAATTTTTTCCAAGATGCCTCTTGGCACCCCCCACCCTCCACATTCACCACTGGAGGAGGAAAGTGCTTCACCTGGCGGTGCTGCGCACTGCAGCTCATGGACTAATTTTGGAGGAAGGTTCCCACCACCTGGCCCCTCTGTGGTGGCGAATGGATGACACGTCTTGTCTGAGACCAGAAACTAGAGCACCGGAACCCACAGTAAGCGCCACGGAGCGGGAGAAACAGCGCACGCTCCTCCTTACTTCGACCCCAGACACATGGAGCCGGAGTCCGGAGAAGTGGTGACTCCATTGCCTCCGGCAGAAAACCGGTACAATCGGTACATCCATTTGGTACATCCATTTTTAGCCGGTACAGACTGTTAAAAAACGGTACTGTACCGGCTAAATCGGTACGGTTGGAGGGTATGCTATATCCATAGACACTTTTCTTTTATGGGGAATCTGCCATGTCAATCTTTTATTTCCCTAATTAAGGAAGGAATACAGTCGTTAGGTCGACACTATTAGGTTGACAATTGGAAGGTCAACAGTTACAAAGTTGACATGAGTTTTTCACGCTTTCACTGTAATATGTATCAGAGACCCTTTATGACCATATATTCCCGGCCAGAACCCCCTCATAGACCATTATATGCCGCAGATCCCCTCATGCTCCATTATCTGACAAACCCCCCCTCCATGCTTTAAACAAGTGGTTCACAACCACGGCCCTCACTGCTCACTAACAGTCCAGGTTTTAAGAATAGCACATGTGACTCAATTAGTCCCTCAGTTATTTAAATGTAAGCATCTGTGCTTTGGCTAAAGCAGGGATGGGGGAACCTCCGGCCCTCCAGCTGTTGTTGAACTACACATCCCAGCATGCCCTGCAACAAGTTTGGGCATGGTCAACTAGCAAATCTGTTGCAGGGCATGCTGGGATATGTAGTTCAATAACAGTTGCAGGGCCGAAGGCTCCCCATCCCTGGCTAAAGAATATGTTTTCAGCAGTGAAGATGTTGCCCATAGCAACCAATCATATTTTATCTGCTATCTTCAAGATAAATGATCATTTAAATCTGATTGGTTGCTATAGACAACATATCCAATAAAAAACCTCACTTAAAACCAAGGTTGGGAAACACTGATGTGGCCTCTAGTTCCACATAAGTCTGCCCCTGAATGATTTGTCTTCTCTACATTCTCAGAGTAACTCTGATTTGTCACCCGCAGGATCTCAACTTCAACAGCTTTGAGCAGCTCTGTATCAACTATGCAAATGAGTACCTGCAATTCTTCTTCAATAAAATAGTGTTCAAAGAGGAGCAGGTGAGTGTCCGCATGGCCGACCTACCTACCAGACAGAGAGGACAATGCAGATGTGGTTGCAGTAGCGTTGTATGTAGGTATAATGAAGACTTAATCGCAGGGCAAGTTTGTGCTCAAAATGGGCAAACCATGCGTCCGATTCAGATCTGCTTGCTGGTCTCTGAACATTCGCCGCGGTGTCTCTCCGCCCCTGTGCACACCTGCGAATACTTTCGCAGCCTTGCGCACAGGGTGTTACATGCGGGTCCCATGTGCACTGTATGTAACATTTGCAGAGAGAGTTAGATTTGGGTGCGGTGTGTTTAATCTGAAATCTAAATTGCAGTGTAATAATAAAGCAGCCAGTATTTACCCTGCACACAAACAAAAAAACTCCCCCAAAATCTAACTCTCTGTGCACGTTACATCTGCCCCACCTACAGTGCAGCATGGTTTTGTCCATTTTGAGAACACATTTGTCCTGTGATAAGGTCTGAATTAGGCCCAGAGCCCCTATATGTTATAGAGCAGCCACAGACATGTGTATGTTGTAGGTACAATATATATATTATTTCAGCAAGATGTTCTGCAGCAGGTGTGAGAACGTCCTGTTCCGCAGTTATATGTGTGTGTGTCTCACCTGCAGGAAGAGTACATCCGTGAGCAAATTGACTGGAGGGAGATCTCCTTTAATGATAACCAACCCTGTATAGACCTTATTTCCCAGAAGCCCTATGGAATTCTCAGGATCCTGGATGACCAAAGTGGTTTCCCACAGGTAACGTATATACTTACATTTAACTACTGACCATTCCTGCATCACCTGTATAATACTAGCAGCTGCCAGCTCGCTAACACCACCTACCCCTGCCTGTGACACCGGGACACTGTCTTACCTGTGTGATATTACCTGGGCCACCTGGTTTAATACCACCACCTGGCTAAGACTCTACCTGAGTAATGCCAAATGTGTCACCTGTCTGGCAGCCCAGAAGGCTTCTCGGCCTTTTGGCTAAGATCAAGTGTAGTATCTGTTCTTATCAGTTGGGTATGGACTGGCCTCCTGGCAGAGAATAGAGAAAGGCTGGTCTGAGTAGCTGCTCTGATGGGCGGAGGGTGTGGGACCCCTCGGTTTTTTCCCGGGAGCAGTGAAAGGGCTAGCTGAGTACCTTCACCTCTGCCAGTGGTAGGAGGCTCCGTAAACCCACTGGTAGGAGGGGGGGAGAAACACTGGGCCTAGTAGTTTGACTCTCTTGACGGGGTTCGTAGCCCCCGAAGGATGAGACAGCGAAAGGCTCAGTCTAGTATCCATTCCCAGGGAGCGGAGAAAGGCTGGGACTGAGTAGATGGCTCCTGTTCCAGAGGTTCGTAGCCTCTGATGGGGAGACCGCGAAAAGCTCAGCCTAGTATCTTAACCCTGGGAGCGGAGAAACACTGGGACTGAGTAGATTGCTCTTCCGAGGGGGGTGCAGCCCCTAAGGGAGTCTTTCGAAAAGCCCAGTGGAGTACCCATTCCCATGCCAGGGGCTGGAAAGTACCTGCTGGTGAGATGGAGAAACACTTGGTCGGACGCTGACTGGTCGGCTGCCTGGAGCCCGAGGCTGCACTGTGCCCCCGGGGTAACTCGGGGGTGCCTGATTTGCACTGGTGATGTCCAGCACCATGCACTGAATGGCACCTGCACCGCGCACTTCCCTCTAGGTTAGGCTACACGTCCTTACCTCGTCCTTTTGGATGGGGTAGGACAATTTTTTACACCCCCCACCCCGGCCTTCTGGCTAGGGCCTCTATTATTTATTTCTTTGATTTGCGCTTTTGAGCACTTCACGTTTTTCGTTAGTTTGTCACTTTTTTTGATTTGGGTAGTGCGGCTGTCCCTAACAGGCCTTCCGTTCCCCAAACGTGACTGGGACTCTTCACCTTTTGGGGAGAGTCCCGGTCCCCTCGAGGGCAACCCCGAGCCGCAAGGCGGAGGGAAGCCTAAGCGGGTCTCTCCAAACCTTCGGGTGCGGAGGACCCACCGTCCAAAACCCTTCCGGGGGTGGAGGAAACGCGGGTCTCTCTGAGCTTCGGCGAAGAGGACCCACCGTTCCCTTTTTTCCCTTCCTCGGCCTTATGGTTGAGGGGGGTTAGGGGAACCATGGGGCCTTTCTCCTTTGGGAGAGGGCCCACACGTTCGTACGGCTGCCCCCTTTGCACGTGTTTAGGCACAGCACTGGTGGTGGTGGGAGCACACCTCGGGCTGAAGAATAGAGAAAGGCTGGACTGAGTAACTGCTCTAACGGGCAGAGGGTATAGGACCCCCTCATGCCTGGGGCAGGGAAAAGTCTGGCTGATTACCTTTCACCCTTGCCAGTGGTGGGCGAGGTTGATGGCATAATTCCACTGGTAGGAGGGGGAGAAACACTGGGCCCCGTAGGTGGCTCTCTTGGTGGGGTTTGTAGCCCCTGAAGGACGAGACAGTGAAAGGCTCAGTCTAGTATCCATTCCCAAGGAGCGGGGAAAGGCTGGGACTGAGTAGATTTCTCCAATTCCAGAGGTTCATAGCCTCTGGTGGGGAGTCAGCGAAAAAGCCCAACTTAGTAGCTTAACCGCGGGATGCAAGAAACACTGGGACTGAGGAGATTGCTCTTCCTAGGGAGCCTCAACCCCTAAGGCAGTCATTCAAAAAGCCCAGTGGAGTATCCATTCAGGGCCGGTGCAAGACCCCAGGCGAGTCGGGGTGGGGGCGCCCCAGTGCCGGGGGGTTGAGGGCGAGGGGTACCTGTTGCGCCATCTGGGGAGCGGGCAGGGGGGTCCATGCTGGCGTCTGACAGGAGCCTGCAGTGGTGTCCGTGCCGCGTGGGTACCTGCGGCGCTGTGTATAAAGCTGGCGGTGGGGGGTCCCTACAGTGAATAAGAAATAACTAGCGCTATGCGGCGGCGCGGGAAGCGCTTCTGTTTTGAAAACACTGACCGCACGCTGATTGGCTGAATCTCATAGCTCGGCGGCAGGGCCGGCGCCACCACTAGGCAGGTCACTGGAGGGCGAAAGTGAGCTGGAAAGCTCTACCACCGCAGCAGCAGCGGAGCAGAAGAGCCGGAGGGAGAAGCACGGTGACCATATCGCATGTCTGGGAAGACACACCGCGCACCACCCCACCCCCCTGCGTCCGGGCAGACACACCACGCACCCCCCTCCCAGCATGGCAGAGACTCCGAAATCCCCCCCCCGACGTTCCGGCAGAGACACCGCGCACCCCCCGTCCCCCCCTGGCGGCCGGGCAGAGACACCGCGCACCCCTGCCTGCCCATACCTCCCCCCCCCCTCGGCGGCCGGGCAGAGACCATGCACACCCCCCCAGCAGTTGAGCGCTGGGGCACCCCTCCCGCCTGGGGGCGCTCCGGTTATTTCTTATTCACTGCAGGGACCCCCCACCGCCGCCAGCTTTATACACAGCGCCACAGGTACCTGTGCGGCAAGGACACCCCTGCAGGCTCCTGTCAGAAGCTGGCATGGACCCCCCTGCCCGCTCCCCAGCTGGCAAGTACCCCCTTTGCACGGGGCGAGGGGTGAACTGCCACCCTCCAGTGGCCGGCGCCCTAGGCAAATGCCTAGACCTGCCTAGTGGTGGCGCCAGCCCTGTATCCATTCCCATGCCAGGGGTTGGAAAGTGCCCTAGGTAGGAACGGAGAAAGACTTGGTTGTACGCTGATTGGCTGGCTGCCTGGACCCAGAGTTTGCACTGTGCACTGAAAACTCAGGGGTGCCTGAACCCTGCACTGGTGAGCTTTGGCACCATGCACTAGTATGGCACCTACACTGCACACTCTCCCTTTAGGTTAGCGCTGCACGTCCTTACCCTGGGCCTTTTGGCTGTGGTAGGACAATTTTTCACACCCTCACCCCGGCCTTTTGGCTGGTGTCTCTATTCTTATTTATTTTCCTCACGTTTGTCACTTTTTCACATTTTCTGTTTTTTGTTAGTTTGATCACGTTTTATTGGGCTGTAGGTACGACCCTTATGGGCTACCCACTCCCCACGTACCAAAGCTCTCTCCTTCGGGGGAGAGCTGTGGTCCCCGAAGGCGACCCCGAGCTGCAAGGCGGAGGGAAGCCTACCGAGAGCCGCTCCAAGCTTTGGTGAGGAGGACCCACCCGCTCTAACCCTTCCGGACGTTGAGGAAAGAGGGTTGCTCTGAACTTCGGCGAGGAGGATCCACCAATCCCTATTTTCCCCTCTTGGGCCTTTTGAGAGGGGTTAGGGGAGTAATGGGGCCTTTCTCCTTTGGGAGAGGGTCCATACGTACGTACGCCTCTATGCACAATTTAGGTCACTGCACTGGGTGCTGGAGCACCACCCGTGCTCCAGAAAAAAAACCTGTCTGGCAGCCCCATGTACAACCTACCCCTGCCTGTAACACTGGGACACTGTCTTACCTGTGTGATGTTACCTGTGCCACCTTAGCACTTCCTGCCACCTGCCAGCTGGCTAAAACTCTACGTGAGTAATGCCAGACATGTCTGGCAGCCACATGTAGAACCTAGCACTGGATCATTGTCTCACCTGCTGTGTCACCTGGGTAAAACCCTTCTTGTGTCGTATTACCTGAAAACTTAGCTGTGTCAGCCAATGTGAAGTTTAGTGAAGGTCACTGTGTCGGTGGGTAGGATTACCTTTTAGTTGCTAGACGACTTCTCTTCGCACAGATTCTTCACCGCGTCGGTTGGGAAAAACCACACCTACATAGGAACCAAGGGTCAGTTACAACTGCTTAAGTTTTATTTAGTAACAAACAGTGGCAAACAACAATAGACATGCGGCTACAACACCGTCAGTGACTTTATAAAAAGACAGAGCTGTAAACTAGTATTAACTAACAGTACCCAATTTCACACCCGCTTGGCGGGATATACGCTTCCACTGGTTCGACCAACCTTCAGCTAACTTACATTGGGTCCCTGTACCACCGGAGAGCGAGGGAATTGATCCTGCGGACCGTAACGGGGTATTCGAGGACACAACCCTCTCACTCAGCAGCGCCAGTGACACACATGGCCACTAGCCACTTACTGCACTACAATTACCGTATACAAAGGCAACACATAGAATATAAACACAAACAAAATGAACATTCAATAAAACCTGGTAGGGAAAGGACTAGCACTTCAACAATGAATCAAGGCTGTATCATGGTAATATCAATTTAGACCACAAGATGGTGCTGTTCTTCACTAACTAGAGGCAGCAGCGGCGTCTCTCAGTAAATAGTATGGAAAGTGAGCTTCCACATAGATCCACTGAAGTGGGTGAAAGAAACTCCGATTAACTTGGGGGTGATGCACGAATTCCTTTAGGGAACACTTGACTTGATAGTCTCACCTGGCTATTCCTATAAGTCCCTGGTGTCAGGTGTTGCACAAAGTCTTGCCCCTATATGGGGTATACACCCTCTGGGTGCTACAGGAAAACTAGGTTGGAGTGGGGTTTTGGAGAGTCAGCCCTCAGAGGTGAGGGGTGGGGGATCTCTGTGCACGCTGGGGAGGGCACACATGGGTGCGTCTGCAGTCTGCCTGGGGTGGCGGGTAGGGAAAGTTCCTGTGTTCTGGAACAAGTTGCAGGCTCCTGCCCGTCACTATACTGCCCCTGGATGTCTGCACGGCTGGCTGTGAGGTTCCCTTCTTCTGCCTGAGGGCGCACTAGTGTGGGCGCCGCAGCGTTTCCGCACTCAGTCACCCTTCCGGTCGGCTGCTCCCCGGTGTGTCTTCTCCGCTCCCTCTGCCGGTCTCTGCCCGCTCTCTCTTCAGGTCTCCCGGAGCATGCCAGCTCTCTCCCACGCCACCGGGTTCGCCGCCCTCCTCCTCTCTTCCATTCGCTCCCCGCACTTCCGTTCTCCCTCTTCACGTGCCGGACCCTTGACCTTCCTGGCACGTCCTCTTCTCTCCTCCCATTGGTCCCCCCCCGAGCTACCAATCAACCTGACTACCAGTGCTCTGCATGTTCAACCTAATTTTTTTTTTCAAGAAACTCAGGGAGCCCAAGGTGTGCTCCCACCACCAGTGCAGTGACTAAGTCGTGCATAGGGGGTCGTGTGATCGATGGACGCTCTCCCAAAGGAGAAGGGCCCCGTTACTCCCCTAACCCCTCTCAGCCAAAAGGCCGAAGAGGGGAAAAAAGGGATCAGTGGGTCCTCTTCGCCAAAGCTTAGAGAGACCCACTTTCCTCAACCCCGGAAGGGTCAGGACGGTGGGTCCTCTGCACCCAAAGGTTTGGAGAGACCCGCATTAGGCTTCCCTTTGCCTTACGGCTTGAGGTCGCCCTCGAGGGACCGAAGCTCTCCCCAAAAGGATGAGAGCTTCGGTACATTGGGGAGTAGATGGCCCATAAGGGTCAACCACACAACCCCCCAAAAAACGTGACAAACTACAAAAAAAACAGAGAACGTGAAGAAGGAAGAGAAATAAATAATAAAGAGGACCCCAGCCAGAAGGCCTGGGTGGGGGTGTGAAAACTTGTCCCACCCCATCCACGAGGTAAGGACGTGCAGCCTAACCTAGAGGGGAAGTGCACAGTGCAAGTGCCAAACTAGTGCATGGTGTTTTTGGGATCACCGTGCATGTTCGGCACCCCCGAGTTTCCCCGAGGGCACAGTGCAGCCTCGGACTCCAGGCAGCCAGCCAGTCAGCGTCCGACCAAGTGTTTCTATGCTCCACCAGCAGGCCCTTTCCGGCCCCTCGCATGGGAATGGATACTCCACTGGGCTTTTCAATGAGTCTCCCCCGCAGAGGCCTAATAGACCAACTGAAGAAGAAGAAAACACCTACTCAGTCCCGACGTTTCACCTCTCCCAGGGATTGAGTACTAGGCTGGGCTTTTCGCTGTCTCTCTGACTGAGGATACCAGCCCCCCAGGCCAGAGAGCAATCTACTCGGTCCCAGCTTTTCCCGTCTTCCTGGGAGTGAATACTAGACCGGGCTTTTTGAGTGACTCTCCCTCAGAGCCTATAAACCCCTCAACAAGAGCCCCAACTACTCAGCCTGATGCGTCTCCCCTCCCTACCAGTGGAAAGAATGGTATTCCCTCCCCTAGCAGGGCGTAGATACTCAGCCAAACCTTACACCTGCCCAGAAAATGAGGCTCTCAGGCTTCCTTAGCTCAGTAGCAAGGTGGTTTGGTCAGGCCTTTCTCTATTCTCTGCCAGGGGCCGGTCCAGACCTAACTGATAAGAACAGATACTACACTTGATCTTAGCCAAAAGGCCGAGAAGCGATAATAACCACACTGTGCCACTAGGGTGGTAGCCTTCCTGTGACAGCCAGGTGGTACAGGGACTATAACTAATGGTTGCCTACCTGACCCTCTCCATGAGGGAGACAATGCTCTGTTCCAGGACTTCCCTGGTAATGTATGACTGCCATCACCTGTGGGGAGCTAGGCAATTGATAAGAAAGGTGATTCACCACAGGTGCTGGCAATCATACATTACCAGGGAAGTCCAGGAACATAGCATTTCCTCCCTGAAGGAGAGGGTCAGGTAGGCAACCCTGTGTAATATTAAGCCATATTTGTGTTGTGATTACCTGGATTGCAAATTCCTTTCGTGTCGCTGTCTCTTGCAGGCCACGGACCACACCTTTTTACAGAAGTGTCACTACCACCATGGCACCAGTGAGTTGTACTGCAAGCCAAAGATGCCCCTCCCTGAGTTCGGGATCAAGCACTTTGCTGGGAAAGTCACTTACCAGGTGCGTGTCACACAAGCTTCCTGTCTACCTGCTTATTTTCAGTTACAGACAGTAATCCCTTAAATTGTGTACACACGGCGGCCATTTCAGCACATATCACTGGCAATATGGCCGCTGAGCAACCATACTGCCAGTGATTTCATGTGCTGTGGGAGATAACTCGCTGGGAGCGCGCGCTCCCGCTGCCAGCCCTTCATGGTCACTGGTCGCAGGAGCCTGCTCCTCCAATTATGGCTAAGAATTGCTGGTTGCTGGTGCACAATGCACTGTGCACCCGCGACCAGCAATTTCTAGTCAAAATGGGGTAGAGACAGAATGAGACAGAATGCCTTGCTATTTTCAGCCAAATCGCTGGTCGCTGATGAAAACAGTACACTGAGCAATGTATTGCGGAGAGATTTTAAGCCAAAATCGCTCAGCGACCAAATTGCACCGTGTATACACAGCTTTACACCAGCGCTTCCAGATCTCAGTCACACTAAGGGTCCAGGTATTAAGGGTATCCATGCATGAGCACAGATGCTTAAATCTTCATAACTGAGGTACTAATTAATTCACCTGTGTTCAAGTATCCTTAAACTTAAAACCTGGACTGTATATTACTGTGGACATTTTGTGTATAAGCAGCACTACTGCTGTGGGCATTATGGTCCTTATTCTGGTTGACTCGCAAGGCTGCGAAATTTGCTGCCCCAGGCGCGGCCTGCTGCCTGCACGGCCCCCCCTCCCCAACCCCCCCAGGTATGTGAATGGATGATTTGCATAATCATCCATTTAAAGCCTTGGGTGCGGGGGAGAAACCATTCTTTAGCACTCGCAGAGCTGAGACACCACCAGCATGACATGCTGGCACCTTGTGTGAGGACAGGGCAGGCAGCTGACTTCTGCTTGCACCCGCGTCATTGGGTAATTACCATGGGAATGCCCAGCATTGTCATGGTAACGCCCAAGAAACGCTGGGCATTCCCATAGGCAAATCCCCCTGCCCGCCTCCCCACACCCCTCCGGGCCCCCTGCCCGTAGTTCTGTGTTCGAGCAGAGTGGGCGCTTGCACACAGCGGCTGCACATGTGCATTAAAAAATGTGCATGCGTACTCATGAACAATCGATCCCCACATGCGAATTCGCGGGGGACCGATTGAATTAGAATAACCCCCTATGTGTATAAGCAGCACTACTATTGATTAATATAATGTGAATAATGGGCACTAATGTGTGTCATAATGTGAATAAGAGGCACTACTATGTGATGTAATATGCATCAGGGGCACTTCTGTGAATTTGATTGTGCTACTGTGTAGTGTAATTTGAATTGGGGGTACTATTGTTTAACCACACCTCTTGGGAGACTACTGTCCCTTTATAAAGTGTGGGAGTTAAGGCACAAATTTATAGTTTGTATGGGGTGCTGAAATCTCTGGCACTGGCCATGGCTCCTCCTAATGAGGGTGTGGTTCTAGCAGGTAAATTAGTTCACAACATAGTAATCCACAACTCATTTAGTTGTGGGTTACTATATGTTGATCCTTTTGTTATTGTTTTCTATTACGTTTTAGGCAATAAAGTATTTTGACTGATTAATGAAGGAGATAGGCAGAATGACAAGGAAAGTAAAACATTTTCTCCCGTTATCTGTTTCCTCTCACTCCTCTCTCAATTACTTATAGTAATTTAATATTGGTTTCCCCATATGGTCGCAGAGAGAGTTTTAAATGTGTCCGTTTATGTTTCAGGTCTACAAATTCTTGGACAAAAATTATGATCAGGTCAGACAAGACGTCTTGGAACTTTTTGTCAACAGTAAAATCAAGGTAAGGATTTCAGCATTGCCTCTGATGGGCTGGACCAAAGCTAATGAGAATACGGCCAGTCAGTCCACATGAGGCATGAGGCACAGAAACTACAAGTGTTGTAACTATATATTATTAGGCCCCAGAGGATTCAGGTACAGAATCATAACTATGGGAAGGGATTGCTAGGGCTAGGCTGCGGGAGGGGATGGCTAGGGTTAGGCTGCGGGGAGGGGAGGTTAGGATCAGACTGCGGGGAGGGGAGGTTAGGGTTAGGCTGCAAGAGGGAAGGTTAGGGTTAGGCAGCAGGAGGGGAGGTTAGGGTTAGGCAGCAGGAGGGGAGGTTAGGGTTAGGCAGCAGGAGGGGAGGTTAGGGTTAGGCAGCAGGAGGGAAGGTTAGTCAGCAGGAGGGGAGGTTAGGGTTAGGCAGCAGAAGGGGAGGTTAGGGTTAGGCAGCAGGAGGGGAGGTTGGTCAGCAGGAGGGGAGGTTAGGGTTAGGAAGCAGGAGGGGAGGTTAGGGTTAGGCAGCAGGAGGGGAGGTTAGGGTTAGGCAGCAGGAGGGGAGGTTAGGGTTAGGCAGCAGGAGGAGAGGTTAGGGTTAGGCAGCAGGAGGGGAGGTTAGGGTTAGGCAGCAGGAGGGGAGGTTAGGGTTAGGCAGCAGGAGGGGAGGTTAGGCAGCAGGAGGAGAGGTTAGGGTTAGGCAGCAGAAGGGGAGGTTAGGGTTAGGCAGCAGGAGGAGAGGTTAGGGTTAGGCAGCAGAAGGGGAGGTTAGGGTTAGGCAGCAGGAGGGGAGGTTAGTCAGCAGGAGGGGAGGTTAGGGTTAGGCTGCAGGAGGGGAGGTTAGGCAGCAGGAGGGGAGGTTAGGGTTAGGCAGCAGGAGGGGAGGTTAGGGTTAGGCAGCAGGAGGGGAGGTTAGGGTAAGGCAGCAGGAGGGGAGGTTAGGTTTAGACTGCAGGGAGGGGGGGTAAGGTTTACGCTGCGGGAGGTTAGGGGTAGGCACTAGGGGGAGCAATAGGGTTAGGCTGCAGGAGGGGAGGTTAGATTGAGGCTGCAGTTAGGGAGTTTAGGGTTAGGCTGCAGGAGGGGAGGTTAGGGTTAGGCTGCAGGAGGGGAGGTTAGGGTTAGGCTGCAGGAGAGGAGGTTAGGGTTAGGCTGCAGGAGGGGAGGTTAGGGTTAGGCTGCAGGAGGGGAGGGTTAGGGTTAGGCTGCAGGAGGGGAGGTTAGGATTAGGCAGCAGAAGGGGAGGTTAGGGTTAGGCTGCAGGAGGGGAGGTTAGGGTTAGGCTGCAGGAGGGGAGGTTAGGGTTAGGCTGCAGGAGAGGAGGGTTAGGGAGCAGGAGGGGAGGTTACAATTAGGCTGCAGGAGAGGAGGTTAGGATTAGGCTGCAGGAGGGGAGGTTAGGGTTAGGCTGCAGGAGGGGAGGTTAGGATTAGGCTGCAGGAGGGGAGGTTAGGATTAGGCTGCAGGAGGGGAGGTTAGGGTTAGGCAGCAGGAGGGGAGGTTAGGGTTAGGCAGCAGGAGGGGAGGTTAGGGTTAGGCTGCAGGAGGGGAGGTTACAATTAGGCTGCAGCAGGGGAGGGTTAGGATTAGGCTACAGGAGAGGAGGGTTAGGGTTAGGCAGCAGGAGGGGAGGTTACAATTAGGCTGCAGGAGGGGAGGTTAGGGTTAGGCTGCAGGAGAGGAGGTTAGGGTTAGGCTGCAGGAGAGGAGGGTTAGGGTTAGGCTGCAGGAGGGGAGGTTAGGGTTAGGCAGCAGGAGGGGAGGTTAGGGTTAGGCTGCAGGAGGGGAGGTTAGGGTTAGGCTGCAGGAGGGGAGGTTAGGATTAGGCTGCAGGAGGGGAGGGTTAGGGTTAGGCTGCAGGAGAGGAGGGTTAGGGTTAGGCTGCAGGAGAGGAGGGTTAGGGTTAGGCAGCAGGAGGGGAGGTTAGGGTTAGGCAACAGGAGGGGAGGTTACAATTAGGCTGCATGAGGGGAGGTTAGGGTTAGGCTGCAGGAGGGGAGGTTAGGATAAGGCTGCAAGAGGGGAGGTTAGGATTAGGCTGCAGGAGGGGAGGTTAGGGTTAGGCTGCAGGAGGGGAGGTTAGGGTTAGGCTGCAGGAGGGGAGGTTAGGATTAGGCTGCAGGAGGGGAGGTTAGGATTAGGCTGCAGGAGGGGAGGTTAGGGTTAGGCAGCAGGAGGAGAGGTTAGGGTTAGGCAGCAGGAGGGGAGGTTAGGGTTAGGCTGCAGGAGAGGAGGTTAGGATTAGGCTGCAGGAGGGGAGGTTAGGGTTAGGCTGCAGGAGGGGAGGTTAGGGTTAGGCTGCAGGAGGGGAGGTTACAATTAGGCTTCAGCAAGGGAGGGTTAGGATTAGGCTGCAGGAGAGGAGGGTTAGGGTTAGGCAGCAGGAGGGGAGGTTACAATTAGGCTGCAGGAGGGGAGGTTAGGGTTAGGCTGCAGGAGAGGAGGTTAGGGTTAGGCTGCAGGAGAGGAGGGTTAGGGTTAGGCTGCAGGAGGGGAGGTTAGGGTTAGGCAGCAGGAGGGGAGGTTAGGGTTAGGCTGCAGGAGGGGAGGTTAGGGTTAGGCTGCAGGAGGGGAGGTTAGGATTAGGCTGCAGGAGGGGAGGGTTAGGGTTAGGCTGCAGGAGAGGAGGGTTAGGGTTAGGCTGCAGGAGAGTAGGGTTAGGGTTAGGCAGCAGGAGGGGAGGTTAGGGTTAGGCAGCAGGAGGGGAGGTTACAATTAGGCTGCAGGAGGGGAGGTTAGGGTTATGCTGCAGGAGGGGAGGTTAGGGTTAGGCTGCGGGAGGGGAGGTTAGGGTTAGGCTGCAGGAGGGGAGGTTAGGGTTAGGCAGCAGGAGGGGAGGTTAGGCTGCAGGAGGGGAGGTTAGGGTTAGGCTGCGGGAGGGGAGGTTAGGGTTAGGCTGCAGGAGAGGAGGGTTAGGGTTAGGCTGCAGGAGGGGAGGGTTAGGGTTAGGCTGCAGGAGGGGAGGTTAGGGTTAGGCTGCAGGAGGGGAGGTTAGGGTTAGGCTGCAGGAGAGGAGGTTAGGATTAGGCTGCAGGAGGGGAGGTTAGGGTTAGGCTGCAGGAGAGGAGGGTTAGGGTTAGGCTGCAGGAGGGGAGGGTTAGGGTTAGGCTGCAGGAGGGGAGGTTAGGGTTAGGCTGCAGGAGGGGAGGTTAGGGTTAGGCTGCAGGAGAGGAGGTTAGGATTAGGCTGCAGGAGGGGAGGTTAGGGTTAGGCTGCAGGAGGGGAGGTTAGGATTAGGCTGCAGGAGAGGAGGGTTAACCACTAGGGCGAACATTAGATTGTGGGAATAGGCAGTTACGGTTAGGCTGCAGGTGAGGCGGGGTTAGGGCTGGCCTGTGGGATTGAAAGGTTAGAGTTGGGCTGCTGGGGGTATAGTAATGTTTAATATATTTAAAATATGAAAATATTTATAGGTTGAGCTTCCTGTACGTTTATCAGAACACACCCACATCATACAGCCACAACTCCCAACAAGACCTAGGAGGGACAAATGATCTGTTCCAGGTCTTCCCTCTTAATTTATGATTGCCCTCACCTGAAACACTTTTCTTATCAATCAACAAAGGTGACTGCAATCATAAATCAAGAGGGAATTTCTGCAACGGAGCATTTTGTCCCACCTGGTTTAGGTAACAGACAATTTACTGATGGATGTTTGACCGAGGGTCATTTTACCTTCACAGTCAAAATACCGACACGGTCAATATACCGACATTCATTATGCCATCATGTTCAATTGAGCAGCATAGTCAAAATGCAGACATTTAACATGCCGACATGTCGACACAAGTTTTCAAGACATTTTCGACTAAAACAGACTTGTTTATACTTTGCCATCCCAGTGGACCTGGAGGGAGAATATAATAGTGAGCTGTGTGCAACGAGGCACCGTGCCCAAAGCATGACGAGTGCAGTGGTAGACTTAGACGGTGTCCACATCGACCTATGTTGAGATTGACACAAAAAAAATACCATAAAAACACGTCAACATGTTGACATGTCGGCATGTTGGCATGTTAAATGTTTGCATTTTGACTATCGTTCACCATGTCCGCATAATGAATGTCAGTATATTGACCGTGTTGGTAATTTGACTGTCAGTATAATGACTTTCGGTAAAACGTCCGTCGAGAAATCATACTGAACATTATGTATGTAACAACAGTATGATATTTACAAGACCTACGCATTAAATCACCCAGAATCCTCTCTGATTGCCATACCAAGTGGTTGTTCTACAGATGCCATGGTAGGCTGACTGTGTAGTCTTGGTCTCTTCTAACAATCTTTATCTTCTCAGGTGGTGGCCAACCTTTTCTTCAGCCATGCTCAGGTGCTAGCTCAGCAGAAGACAATGATGGGGAAGAGCAGCACAGTGACCCGGAAGTACAAAGCTCAAACAGTGGCTGCCAAGTTTCAGCAATCCCTCCTGGAGCTGGTGGAGAAGATGGAGAGGTAGGGAGATGGAGAGTTGATAGCCAGGAATGAGGTGGGACGCATTGGTTGAGTGTCTGGAACCCTGGTATCTCCAGTCCTCCTTTCTCATTCTGTTTTCCTATTATAGATTTAGTAGGGTCCATGGTAACTTTTCGGTGGTCTATAAACATACTGGTATGGTTCAAGGTCGCCCAATTGGTCAATGCCTTGGATATATCTAGTATATGTAGCCATCCAAACATGCAATAATAGTCATCATGTATATTCTGTCTCCCTACAGGTGCAACCCCTTTTTTGTTCGATGTATTAAACCCAACAGCAAGAAGGTAAATTATATTAAATACATGTTTGACTTGGGCTGATTCTGAATTGCACGCAATCCGTACTCCCCCACAGCGCACGCTTTGCAATCGGGTGTGACCGTATCAGAAATGTGGCAGAAAAGTGATGGGCGTTCCTAAGCGGTGACTGGAAATGGCTAGAAACAGAGGTGTAACTCTGGGAGGCAATGGAGTAATCTGCCGCTGGGCTCCTTCTCCAAATGGGGCACCTCTCCTCTCCTGCGAGTTTGAATCAATTAAAAGCCGTTGATATTGCTTCTGTGTCTGACTCCACCTCCTAGAAGAACAATATACGTCACACTCTCTTTATTCTATACATAATATTTGCAAGTGTCACACCCTGACCTGTTCCACTAGGACAAACTTACACCACTTGCTAGAAATGAAGCATTCCATCTATAAACCATCCAGTGGGCGTGTCATGGGAGTGTCAGGGGCATGTCAGTGCTGCACACCCTCACACACAACCACAGGTAGGGGAGGACATGGTCAGACAGAGAAACTGCATCTACCATAGAGCTGGTACAAGGGCCATTGGGACAACCAATGATGGTGTCTAAGGATGCACAAATGCCTATTGCAGCATGGCTGCTCAGTCCTTGCACGTGTGGCCACATGATTACACACAAGGGGTGGAGTTTGGAGCAGCATTTACATAAAGTCGGCAATGGATGACTGCCAATAGACACTGCTGCTTGCGCTATTGTGTGCAACCTGAATCAGGCCCTAGATGTCTGGAATGTATATACTATTGTTTAACTGAATGCGGTCACAGTCTATACAGATACAACTGCCCTATGTTGTCATTTATAATGAACAAATAATTATACACAGTGTATACATTTGGTGCAATACCATAAGACTAAATAACACATTGTACAGAATTCACCCTGGCATGACATAGACAGAGCCGTGCTGGTCAACCAGCAATCCAGGCAAATACCAGAAGGGACGATGGCTGAATAGGCCAGACCGGCCACACAGAGAACATGGCTGGCCTCCCAACACTTTGCTTCTGTGCGCGCACTCCGTCCCATGGCCGGTATACAGAGAGATGGGGGCGTGCCATGAGGCCAAGCCTGACTCGTGGAATGTCCCAGTGACGTGTCAGGGCCCCAGTCTTTTCCTTGTCATAAAGCTAGCACTCTGGTAACAGATAACAGTAGCTTATGCAGATTTATTAGGCCAGTGGCGGGTTATAATGCAGCAGACAATTGGTTCCTAACTGTCATTTTTTGAAGCCAGTCTGTACCATGACAGTTAGCTGATTGGCTGGGTGCTTTATTAACTTCCACTTTATCACTTCACCAGGCTTAGTACATCTGCCCCTCAATGACTGACAAAATAGGACCCCCTCAGCTATACGTGTATAGCAAATGCAAGTACTGTACAATATCAAGCATGTCAGGCTGTGACAGCGTAGGGGAACATACATATGAAGCAGCCTGTATTGCAGATACTACACTAGGGCTGCCCTGGTACTGATGTATTATGTTTCCAGGAACCTTCCATGTTTGAACAAGACATCGTAAGCAGTCAGCTCAAATACTCTGGCATTCTGGAGACCATCCGAATTCGGAAGGAGGGGTTTCCTGTTCGGATCCCTTTCCACATCTTCCTCAGCAGGTAAGAGAACGCGAGTGATCGGCTGCGCATGACTACGGATCGTAGCACGCATGCACGAGCCCATTTCGTCCGTCAGGGCGGCGGGCAGCACTGACGTTCGCTAGGCTGCAAGTATACACAACTTTGCGAATCAGGCCCATAGTTTTACCCATTTGCTAACAAAATGTGCTCTGCGATCAGGTCTGAATAAGGCCCTATCTGCCTTATGTTACCTTCCGTTCTGGCCTGTTACCCTCCAACTTTATACCTCCCTTTCTTCTGCAATACAATACTTCTTCATCAGGCAGCCAATCCTTGTTTAACATCGACTTTCAGGGTCCAATACTAACAGACGAGGAACTCGCCAAAAAGTAAAAAAAAAAAATTATTTTTTTCTGTTTAATGTCAGACATAGCAAGTACTGGTTCCGAAAATACCTTGTGGAACCTGGTCACTCGTCAGCACTTATAAGGATTGATAGGGGCATCTATGCAGTATAAGGTACACTTATCATTATCAGAGAGTCTCACCATCTGCCTGACCTCTCATCTCCAGGTATCGCTGTGTCATGGACCTTGGGCGCAATATCCGCCCAGATGGGAATATCTGCGTCACTGTGCTGAGGAAGCTGTGCCCGGCTGCCATCCCTACCATGTACTGCATCGGAGTGAGCAAGGTGACTCGCGCAACTGGGAATATGCCTGTTCTAGGCACCCATTAATGGTATTATGGCGGGGTAGACAAAAGGGCTGGAGTGCTGTCAGACTACACCAGAGTGCAGCAGAGCCGGCCTAAGGCATAGGCAACTAGACAATTGCCTAGGGCATTTGGAATGCCTAGGGGCATCCAGAGCCGGCCCTAGGCATAGGCAAACTAGGCAAATGTCTGGGTCATTTGGAATGCCTAGGGGCACCAGCAGCTTCTGCTGATTAACATGATATGCAGCATGCCTATATTCTGTGTGTGAGTGAGGCTGTATTTGCATATGAAATAGTGCATTCATGGAAATCACTGTAACATAGCATTCCGTATGCAGGTACAGTCACAGTCGCACACAGAATATAGGCATGCCACATATCATTTTAATCATCGGAAACTCCTTGTGTGTCCCGGTCATAACAATGCAAATAAGATAAATTTTCCGCAAAAAAGGCACCAACGTTAGCAGAACTGGCCAGGAGCTGCATGGCCTATTGAGGCAAGATGTATGAGGAAACATCTGTATCCAAGCAGAGGGAGAGGTCACAGTGTTAGCGGCTGTGCGAGTGCTGTCTGCAGGTGGGTTGGTTGTGCAATAGTGTTCGGCATATGTGTGAGGGGCATTATGTGTGTCATGTATAAATGCATTAATAATGTGCGACATGTGTAACAGGCGTTATGTGTGTCATATGTATAAGGGCATTAATAATGTGTGACATATGTGTAACAGGCATTATGTGTGTCATGTGTATAAAGGCATTAATAATATGCAACATATGTTTAATGGGCATTATGTGTGTCATGTGTATAAGGGCATTAATAATGTGCAACATATGTGTAAGGGGCATTATATGTGTCATTATGTGTATAAGGGTATTAATAATGTGCAACTTATGTGTAAGGGGCATTATGTGTGTCATTATGTGTATGAAGGGCATTAATAAAGGTTGGCATAATGTGTAAGGGGAATTATGTTTATAAGGACATTAATAATGTGTGTCATGTGTAAGGGGCATTGGGCATTACTGTGTGGTATTATCAGGGGTGCCGAGAGAAAGAGGTAGGGCGTACAAATTACCAAGGCCAAAGTCTGATGGAAGGGCTGAGTGGGGGCCCCGGGCCCCCTCCCCTTAAGTGACAGTAGCAGCTGCAGCTCTTCTCCTCTGCCCAGCACACACTGCTTTGGGCTGGGTTGCAGTGTGGCCATGGAGGTGCTTAAAATACAATATTTTCTCAGGATTTTTTTCTAAGGGTATAATGTGAATAATGTGAGGAGTAATAAAAAAGATTTGAGATGACCTGCGCTATACACAAAGGGTGCAGCCCTAACACAAACAATAGTCACCAAACTATCGCAATATCAATGCACACAAACCAAACAATCGGATAAGGCGCTCCCACTTGGGATACAGGAATGATGTGAAAGTTCCTTTTCTTTCCTTCTTTTTCTTCTTTCTGATTTTAGGGTAATCCTTTTATATACCTCAAAGAAAGCACAAAGAAAAAACACTCCTCATAGTGTAAACCATCTGACAGAAATGTATAAAATATTTCCTCTTTTTCTGTAGATGTTAGACCGTACCATAAAAGAGCCTTCACTTAGGCCACAAGATGTCTCGCATATATAGATCAGGTATCCGTAATTCAATCAATCGAAATCTTCACAATCTCAGGTGTACCTCGGATTAAGAATTAAATGCTCCACATAGGGCGCGATGAATCACCTGGGAGCACACCCAGCCGGAGGATTCTCCCGGGGTTGCTCCGAAGAAGATAGAGGACGCAGCAAGTGGAGACCAAGGACTGCAGGCACCGCGGAGTGAGTGAGGCTGTACCTGCATATGAAATAGTGTATTCATGGAAATCACTGTAACATAGCATTCTGTATGCAGATACAGCCACAGTTGCACACAGAATATAGGCATGCCACATATCATTTTAATCATTGGAAGCTCCTTGTGTGTGCTGGTCATAACAATGCAAATAAGATGAATTTTCTGCAAAAAAGGCACCCAACGTTAGCAGAAATGGCTAGGAGCTGCATGGCCTATTGAGTCAAGATGTATGAGGAAACATCTGTATCCAAGCAGAGGCAGAGGTCACAGTGTTAGCGGCTGTGTGAGTGCTAAGAACTAGAATATCGAAATGCCAGAATCGTATATGGTGCTATGCAGCCCTAATGTTACAGCTCCCACAAGTGTGAGTGTGAGTGCTGTCTGCGGGTGGGTTGGTTGTGCAATAGTGTTCGGCATATGTGTAAGGGGCATTATGTGTGTCATGTATAAATACATTAAAAATGTGCGACATTTTTATGCCCTGAATGTCGACGCAGACATGGACACTGTAACGTTGCACCGCGTCCCCTCGCATGGCACACAGCGCTCATCATGTTTTGGACACGGTGCCTCGCTATGCCTGGCACACTATTTTATTCTGCCACCACGCCCTAGTGAATGGTAGGGCATGTTATACTGTCAGAATATGCCAGCTCAAAAAAAGTGAAAAACCACATGTCGACCTTTTGACAGTTGACAATGTCGACCTAATGCATGTGTCGACCTAACCCCATTTGGACCGTGTGGTGTATCCTGTATAAAGGGCATTACTGTGTCCTGCAGTGTGAATAAGGAGCAATACAGAGTGGTGTAATATGAATATGGAGCAATACGGTGTGGTGCAATGGGTCAGGGACAGAACAAGTAACAGTGCTAGGGGGCACCAACCAAAATCTTGCCTAGGGCATCAGATTAGCTAGGCGCGGCCCTGTCTATGGGTGGAGCTGGGTTTATTCTGCCGATACTGACTTCCTTCTCCCCTCTCTATGACCTCTTGAGCTCTTTATGAAGGAGAATCTCTACCAACAACTGGAGAGCAAACGAGACCAGCTGATGAACAGGGCAGCTGTGACTCTGCAGCGCTACAGCCGCGGCTTCCTCACACGCAAACGCTTCAGGACGCTGCGATACCGGATTATCCAGCTGCAGGCACTAGCACGGGGCTACTTGGCCAGGTACCAGGACCGTATGAGATCTTAGTTATACTACTTCAGTAGTGGCCTTGTGCTTCTATATAGTCTTTTAATATGCTTATAATTTACATTATTATCCTGCATAAAGTCTAGTAAATCATTTGTTAATAGATGGTGGTAGTCTGATGCCCTTGTTTCATTATCAGTTATCTCTGAGTTACCATGATATAGAAGAGTAGGAACCAGCGGAAATGTGGAAGGGTGTGGCCAGCCTCCAGAGGGTGTGACCAGCCTCCAAAATGGGAGGCCAGCCACCAGAGGGTGTGGCCAGCCTCCAGAGGGGTGTGGCTAGCCACCACAGAGGTTCGGCTAACCATTACTGAATACATGATTTGAGTCTTTTTATAAATCTATATCAAATAATTAATGTATGATAATGTACCAGATAATACAACATAGTCCTGTGCAGTATAATGTAACATATGTATATTGTATAATTCAAGTGCCAAGGTAATCTATTGGTGCTGCCTGCAATCAGCAGGAAACATATAGTGATTGTTGGAGGGAGGGAGGAGGGCCCCAAACCGATACCTTACCTAGGGCCCCATGAGGTCTAAATCCGCCTCTGCTACAGTTGAGCCATGTCATTCGTTCCCACTTTTTCTATCACTTGCAGACAGAGGTTTCACAACTGGAGGAAGAGTATGATGAAGGTCCGAGCTGTGGTCCATATGTACGTAAATCGGAGACGGTACCTGAGGGTAAGGTGGCATATTATTATTACAGTACTGGCATTGATTTGCTTTTAATGGGCAGGATGTTCTAAGGGAAAAATGAGGGGGTTTTATCGCATTTTCAAATGTACTAAGACCCGGCCACCACGGTTTCGCCGCCCAGGGTATCGCCATCTTTGGGTGGCGATACCCTACAGAAGCCTATGGGCTTCTTATTGCCGGCTGCTGCAACCCGCTGACCCCCGCCGCAGATGCCAACCCCCCCTTCCCCTGGCTTACCTTCCTCCAGGTCCTCCTGGACCCAGAAGGTAAACTCCTCCTCACCCTAGCAACGGCTGGAGGTCCTTCCGGCTGCAGGGGGGAGGAGGAGGCACCGGGGACAACCTGCTTTTGGTTCCCGGCGTGGGGGGAGTGCGGAGAGCCCAGGGAGGTGATGGAGACTCCCCGCACACCACCTCACAGGTATTGCGTGGAGCCTCCATCAATGCATTGCGATGTTGATCGCATATGTTAGTACATATATGATCAACATCGGTGCGATGGGCGGCAATGTATTTTAATACATGCCACCCCATATGACTTGTACATCACAGAACTTGTATAACTTCCCTGGGGACCTCTTCTGAGGCCCTGGCAAATCTAACATTAATAGAGCATCCTCGTAAAAAGCTTAATAACTATATACAACATACATACCTAGTAACCTTACAGTACCTAGAAATCCCCCCACAACTGAGACAACCGGAGAACCGCCCCCCTCATGGCGTATACCATCTTAGCTCCGCCTTCTCTCATACAACTGAGAATTGTAGCATTATGCAGTAAGGGGCGGGGCCTAATGACACTTTTTACCCGACTTCGCACCCAACCGCCACATTAAGGGATAACTATGTTACTTAAGGGTAACCATTTTTGGGCTACATGCCCTAATGAATATAATATATCAAACTATTTGTGTGCAATTTGTATACGGCAGCCTATCCCCTGTCAGCTATGTGCAATCATAAATATACAGTACAAATATAGGAGTCAAATCTGCATGCAGTCCTATTATCACATTAGCATTTGTGATAAAATAATAATACTTTGACCTTAGATAATAAACAAATGACTTGCGTTTGGTTTACACATACTGGAACTGATTCTGGTTCACTCGCAAGAGCAAATTCTCTCTCTAATGGACAAAACCATGCTGCACTGCAAGATGGCCTAATTTTTGTTTGGCCTAATTGAGACCTGGCTAAGTATCCCGTTCTAATGTGGAAATGTTGCATCTATTATAGCAGGCATGTCCAAACTACGGCCCTCCAGATGTTGTGAAACTACAAGTCCCATCATGCCTTGCCACAGTTTTGCTATTAGGGAATGCTAAAACTATTGCAAAGCATGCTGGGATGTGTAGTTTCACAACATCTGGAGGGCCAACGTTGGACATGCCTGTATTAAAGCATTTAAAGAGACTTAGCACAAACTTTTGATATGCAGTATAAAGAATTGGTTTATTGTTAATTACCGCCAACAGGGGTGCAGTTGTTTTGCATATTTCCACAGAGTACATTATAACTTAAGATACATATAGAATTTAGTCGGATGAGTACAATTATGAATATTTAAGGGGACGGCGCAACAATTTTCAATTTTGCATAAGGAATCATTATGAGACCTATGTATGAAATCATTTGTAACTATCCCTTACTCTCTATTTAAGGGAATCTCATTGCACCCAGCCTACAAGCGATCCATTGCGCTGGGAAGCCATCAGGGGCGCGAATAGATCCTGGTGTGCAACAGCAGATCCCTCTACTCTGTTTTCACTCACCAATTTGTGATCCCAAAATTGTTGTACCCATACCCAAGTCCGTTCACTGCCCCAGAGGCACACGGCGGGGTTTTAAGGGACAACGGGGGAGATCAATGGTGAGCTTTTTTCCCCAATTTCCCTATAGCTAATCCATTCCTGCCGTGTAGTAAAATTAGAACTTCTGGAAAATATATGATTCCACTAATAATTATTGTGGGACCCCAATAGTGATCACCATCTATATCCAAAAGATCTTTGCATAAGAAATTTTAAACTTGTATTTAATGTTTGGTACTTGTTTCCTAGCACGGCGCCCATCGCATCGTATACCATAACACTTAATAAGGTATACGATGGTATGCGATATTGTACAATAAAATATTGCATCACATCGTATGCCATACAATGGGATACAATTTTTGATTGTACCAGCACCCTGATGGGTCCTTACAATGTTAAATGGCCCCCCATTGTCAACGCCACCCCCAGGATCAATGCCAACCTGAAGCGTGGCGAGCGGTGGTGGTACGTGTCATCCAACCTTTTCATACCCCCACTATCCACGTTGGCGTGGAGTTGATTTTAGATAGTGTGGCGTGCGCAGCGAGCCCCATGTGGGGGGATGCAGTTTAAATCCCAGCAGTCGGGATCCCGGCGTACAGAATCCTGATGCCGGAATCCTGAACGCCGAAATCCCGAACGCCGAACGCCGAAATCCCGAAACTTTCTCCCCCTGTGGGTGTCCACGACACCCTCGGAGGGAGAACAAATTAGTGTGCCGAGCGTAGCGAGGCACCGGGCCCGCTGCGTGGCAAGCGCAGCGAGCCCGCAAGGGGGGCGATCCACGTCCCCCCCTTGTCGGGATTTCGGCGTTCGGGATTTTGAACGCCGGGATCCCGACCGCCGGGATTTAAACTGCATCCCCCCACGCGGGGCTCGCTGCGCACCCCACGCTTCGGGCTCGGTGGCTCGCTGTGCTCGCCACACTATTTACAATTAACTCCACATCGGGGGCGCCGCGCTAGGAAACACGTACCAATGTAATTGTTGTTTATGTTGTTTTTATGTAATTTCGTTTCAGTTTATATCACTTTGCACATTCATTCATCTGGGATTTTACGTCTGCACTGCAGGTGGGGCAGATGTAACATGTGCAGAGAGAGTAAAGCCCCGTACCCACGGGGGAGATATATTGCCGAGCGATATATCGCTCAGTGTCCTGTTTGCATCAGCGACCAGAGATGGTCGCTGATCAGGGGCGGGCTGGGCCGGGGGGCAGGGTGCCACATGCCCCCCAGGCCGGTAATACTGTGTGCACGCTGGGCCGCGATGTGCTTTTCGCATACGCTGCCGTCCGCGGCCGTCACGCTGCAGCTGATCCATTCCCCGGCTTCCTGGCCGCACAAATGGAAGGCGACGGCCTCTCCAAAAATGGCGCCGCCTTATAGGAGACAGACACTAGAGGTACTACCATACCTCTAGTGTCGGTCAGAATAGAACAGCGCGGCCAGCGCTACCCGGAAGTGCGGATTCGGGTAGCGCTGGCGCTCTATTTAAATGATAGAACCCCTTGGCGATGAGCATGTTCCCTGGCTCCCCCTGGCAAAAAATCCCCATGACAACAAGAATAAAACACCTGGAGAGAAGCATGTAACCCCTGGCAACAAGTGATATACTTCTGACAATGCACATGTAGGTAAGCAGCAGTTATATGGTATAATATGTAATTGGCTTTATTATATTTAATGGGCATTACAGTATTGGCATTATGTGTAATGGGCTTTATAGCATGTGGCATTATGTTTTATGGGCATTACGTTGTTGGTATTATGTGTAATGGGCATTACGGTGATGGCATTATGTGTAATGGGCATTATGGTGTTGGCATTATGTGTAGTGGGCATTACCGTGTGTGGCATTATGTTTAATTAGCATTACAATGATGGCTTTATGTGAAATAGGCATTTTGGTGTTGGCATTATGTGTAGTGGGCATTACGGTGTGTGACATTATGTGTAATGGGCATTACAGTGTAAATGTTTGCAGCGCGCCTTCGGCGCGTACTTTACCCATTTCTGTTGTATTTGTGTGTGTGTGTGTGGGGAAGGATTGTTTAATCCTTGCTGCATACTAGAGGGCAGAGGGTAGGGTGGTGAAATTATGGCGATGGTGATGGGCCACTTGCTTGTTTTGCCCCCCAGGCTGAAAGTTGCCAGCCAGCCCCTGTCGCTGATGAAAAAGGAACCTCTGCCGGGGGGAGCCCGGCAGTGGAAATCAGCTGGTCACAGGAGCATGTTCCTGCGACCAGCGATCACTACGGGGGAGAAAACTGGAGCGCGCACCCGCCGATATATCGCCGGTGCACACTCACATCGCGGGCAATATGGTCGCTCAGCGACCATATTGCCGCGATATTAGACAAAATCGCCCCCGTGTGTACACAGCCTTAGATTTGGGTGTTATTTTGTTTCTGTGCAGGGTAAATACTGGCTGCTTTATTTTTACACTGCGATTTAGATATCAGTTTGAAGTACACAGCCCACCCAAATCTAACACATGTTACATCTGCCCCACCTGCAGTGCACAGGGATATGCCCATTAGAGAGAGAATTTGCTTTTGCGAGTGAACCAGAATCAGGCCCACTATGTACATGGTTATTGTGAGATTACCGTAACCACTCATCCTTTATGAAACGATAGAATGACACTGAGTATGACTGTGTTTATAGGGTAGGAGCAGGCAGTCTACAATATCTAGCTCCTATTTTGTGTATTCAGTTGCAGCACAAGTCCCCTGTATGTAGTTCTACCACACAAGATGACAGGATGATAAATGCACTGAGGAAAGGGAAGGGTGACTGCATGTTAGCTTATGTGATGTCACTGCCTCAGTCCCTTTTTCATCGAACGCCTATAAATAAGTATGACCTTACCTGGGCCGGACCTGTCCACACCCAGCGGTGCAGTCACAGGCATCTGGCAGAGAGCAGGGAAGGACGGAATGAAGAGTGTACGCTTTGCTCCAGATGTGCCGGGGCCCAGAGTGAGTCATACGGGACTATTAGGGTTGTGGGCAAATGCTGCAGGGCTGGTAGGTTTGTGTGGTACACAGAGAAAGGGATATAAATATATACACTATTAGGGCGAGATGTACTAAGCCTTGAAAAGTGATAAAATGGAGAGTGATAAACCAACCAATCAGCTACTACCCGTCATTTTTCAAACACAGCCTGAGACATGGCAGTTAGGATCTGATTGGCTGGTAGTTTATCACTGTCCATTTGATCAATTTTCAAGCTTAGTACATCTGTCCCTGTGTGTGGTGCAGGGACTGTCTTTGTGTGTGTGTGTGTGTGTGTGTGTTCCTCACTTTGAGAACTGTTCCCTATGTTTGCAGATGAAGGCCGAGGCACGCAGACTGGCTGAGGAAGAGCGCCAGAAAGCTGAACAGGTGAGTGCTGCAATCTGACTGTGCCTTACTGCCGCGATACTATTGGTGGGGTCTATCGTCCAATCATTTAATGGCACGTGATATCTCAGGCACGTGCAAAACATTGTTATGGAGGAGCGTCTATGTACGTCACACTATGTGGATCTAGTTGCACTTGCAGCTCTGTGGGGGAGATGTACGGTGAGCAGTTATGGGGGAGAAGTGGTATCATTGCACATTATGTGCACTGATACCGCTTCTCCCCCATGTACGAAGGGGCCAGTACTACCTAAAAGATGGCATGCGGATATGCAAACCTATTTGACACCTGCAGCTATCGATTTAGACAATTACAGATGGCGATGTCTATCCCCCGCAGTAAAGACAGCACTGTCCGTGACCGCTCTCGGTGACCAATTTTTTTGACCAATTTAGTTCATTTTGGTCCTTCTGAACGATACTGGTCAAAATACACCGATGACCAATTTCCCTTGAACCCAGTGTCCTGGATGAAAGATGTTGATGAAAGATGTTGACGAAAGACAAACGATCTAACTACAGTCAATAGTTTATTTTTAAAAGATATCTAAATTGAGTGAACAACCTTGATGAACAACTGGCGGGTACGCACATCATCATTCGTAGTTCGTCACATACACACTGAAAGATATTTTAACCAATATCGTTCAGAAGGGCCAAAACGAACGAAATTGCTCAAAGAAATTGTTAACAAAAATTTCTATAGTGTGAATGCGCCTTTACAACTAACTGTTGTTAGAGAGACAGGATACTCAGGAGCAGCAGCCATTCAGCCCATAACTGTCATTTTTCAAGACTAGATGGTTGCAGGACAGTTGGGAGCTGATTGGCTGCTGCGTTAGCTTATTACATTCCACTTTATCACTTCTCCAGACTTACTACATGATGTTGTTGCCGCTTGGCCAGACTGATCACAAAACATGTTCCTCCTTCATCTCCAGGAGCTGACCAAGAGAGAGGTGTTTAATGTGACTAATCTGGAGATCCCAGCAGAGCTGGCCGGCCTCCTCCGCACCGCAACAGGTAAACGGGTCCACCGGCGTCATTGGTGAGATTTATTGCTGCATGGACAGAGATAAAGTACTAACCAATCAGCTCCTTGCTGTCATTTTTCAAACACATCCTGTAAAATGAGTCAGATGCGGATTGGTTGGTACTTTATCTCTCTCCAGGATTTGCCTATATAGAGCAATACATTTATTTATTTTACTAAATTAATTCATAAAGTACTTAATAATCCATTTTAAGTGATAATGCAACACAGTGTGATGTCACTGGTTCCTAGACAGTGGATAGGCCTCATCCTCATGAACATTGGTTCAGCTCACAAAATGGCTGCCTCCAATGTATGTAAAGGATGGATTCAGCGCCATAGAAGCTATATCGATACTATTAGAATTCCACCTCTTACCATCGTTTAATCCTTCGTTCTGCTCTTTTCTTCCCTCAGCTCAGAAGAACCTCATGCTAGAGTGTATCACTCCCGCTCACTCCCCCAGGGTGCAGGCTGACGTCCAGCTCACACTCCCCCTCGACATCAACAACTACCCCATGTTCAAATATGTGCGGGTTTTCTTCAGGGTAAGAGGAAGGGTCACATGACCTATGGTCCTGTAGTAGTACATGCAGGGCAGCCGAGAGGAATGCTGGCCCTGGTAAAATTTAGGGGCGTGGTCTAAGTGTTGGGGTGTGGCCTAAGTGTGGGCACCTCCCCCGCACTTAGGTCACACCTCTAAAATGTTTAGAGGAGGGTGAAAGAAATAACAGAATCTATCGCTTGCCAGTGGACTCCGTATGGGTTGTGGGAAAAGAATGCCACTATATTCCAGTATGGTAGCCCTTATTCTGGTGGTTCTACTGGATCTTCTCCATCGCTTTGTTCCAGTTGACTTTATTTTGTAGACTAAGCTAAATCTCACTGTTACTACTGCTCTATATACACAGAACACTATACACTATGGTGCGATTCTAATTGGTTCACCAGGCAACAGTAATTTGCTGTTTAGCAAGCCTTGTAATGTCGCCCGCCAGCTGTGTGATTGCTCGCCCCCCACTTCCCAGCGAATATACCCCCCCCCCCGCACTGCGAATGGACACAGATGGGGTAGAAATGAGCAAGTAACAGCAGGTTAGGATGACAAATTGCTGGGCTTGGTGAAGAAATGGACCTTGGGAGCCCGTTTGAAGTTTTGTAGAGAGGTGCAGAGTCTGAGGGAGAGAGGTGGAGAGTTCCAGAGGTAGGGAGCAGCATGTAAAAAGTCTTGGAGGTAGGAGTGGGAGGAAGTAATCAGTAGGCAGGAGAAGTGGTGTACATTAGCAGAGCAAAGAGCATGGACAGGAGTGTAGAGGGCGATGTGGTCAGAGATGTACATGGGAGAGTAGTGGGTGAGAGCTTAATAAGTTTGAATTGGATTCTATAAGGGAAGCCAGTGAAGGGCTTGTAGAAGAGGGGAGGTGGATGTAGTGCGTTTGGTGAGGAAGATGAGCTGGTTTGCAGCACCGAGTATAGATTGAAGTAGCGAGAGACATAGCAGGAGATTATGGTAGTTTAGTCTGGAGATAACCAGTGAGTGGACAAGGGTCTTGGTAGAATCCTGGGTGAGAAAGGATCGTATCCTGATCCTTTTGAGATTAAAATGGCAGGTTTGTCAGAGGTGCTGAATGTGTGGTTTGAAGGAGTGGGAGGAGTCAAGGATTACTCTAAGACAGTGCACTTGGGGGCTAGAGGAAATAGTAGTGCCAGTAACAGTTAACGATATTATGGGAGGTGAGATTGTGCAGGAAGAATCCAAAGCTCTTCATGGTATCTACCAAACATACATGTTCTTCATGGTACTCCAATGTTTGAACCATAATGTTCTGCTACTGTATCTATCAAATGTATACATGTGCAAGTTGTGTATATTCAGCAAAAAGCTGCACTAGATAGTCATCTGGTACTGAAGAACTAGGTCATTACCTTGGTAGAAGTTCCCATGATACTTATTTTCCAAGTTCTGTTTGTACTTGTATGTACGGCACCAGCCAAAATTAGGCGAATGTATTACAAAGTATCAACCGGAGGATTCATGATGGTCACAAGTGTCCCCTCTTCTGCAGGAGCCCCTATTTGGGATGTTGACAATGACACTTGGATCTTCTCTACTTCCTGTGGAAGACGAGCTAAAGCCACAAGCCATTACTTCCTTCAAACTAGTAAGCGTCCATATCTAAAGGTCACTGACCTCCTCTTACTGCATAATTCTGGTGTTCGCATTTCCGTCTTCCCTCCCGATAATCCAGGTGCTGAGGTTCATGGGTGACCCGTTCCTTGATGAAGCCCAGGAGATCTTGTTTGGAAACTACATCATCCAGAAGGGGCTATCCAACATGGGGCTGAGGGATGAGATCTTGGCTCAAATTGCCAATCAGGTGTGGCAGAATACAAACCCAAACAACGAGGAGCGTGGCTGGTACCTCCTGGCATCCTGTCTCAGCAGCTTTGCCCCCTCCGCAAACCTGGACAAATATCTTCTCAAGTAAGATGCTTGGCATCAATGTCTGTTAATGTTAATCGATGTCTTAGTGACACCTTGCAACATGATTGGTGAACGTATAATTTAACTACTATGAACCAATTAGAATATAGTGTAAATTCTTGATCTGGAAACTTTTTTTTTCCCAGGTATGTGTCGGACTTTGCCTATAATGGGTATAAATCGGTATGCCAGCATAAGCTTATCCTGGCAATACAGAAAGCTCAGCAGGGCTCTGAGACTGCCAGGACCTTTCCGCCCTGCCTACTGGAGTGGACAGCAAACCGGGAGAGGGCAAATATGGCTATGGACATTCATTGCTTTGATGGTACGTGAGCAATATAATACATGAACAGTGTGTGTGAACACATATAACTGTATAAACAGCTATGACCTCTATGCTGAAATATGTCAGCCTATGACATCATTAGCCATGGAATAGTAGCAACCAATCAATCACCTATTAAGCTTGTAAAATGACAGAAGCTTATTGGTTGGGGTACATTATCTCTGCACTTTATCTCTCTCCGGTGTGTGATACATCTGCCCCATAGTTATTTGACCTTAAACAGATATTACTCTGTTCACCGTTCCAGCTTTCACCTAATTCCAGTTGCATTCAGAGTTCCAGAATAGTAAGGTAGTCAGTGTTTGGAGGCTTCAACATGATCCAGTTTTGGGGCAAGTGTAGTCTGCTGTACAGAACATGTGACTGTGGTCAGGAATGTGCAGAAACAGATCATTGTTCTGCGGGTCTGTAGAGAGGTTGGTAAGCAACAAACAATCTTACAGTCATTATCATGGCAGCCCTGCGGTTTCCAAATGTGGTTCTCAAGGCTTCCCTACAGTCCAGGATTTTGGTACATGCCTGCTTGTGCACAGATGGTATCAATTTGTCAGAGGTGCCTAAGCAAGGATATCCTTAAAACCCAGACTGTTGGGGTGCCTTGAGGACCGTGTTTGGGAATCACTGTGCTTTGCTGCTTTAAAGAGACTTAGCACAACCAGAAATAAGATCCTACACCCTCTTGCAGAACCGGAGCAGTAAATTGCATCTGCATCCTAAAAACAGATGAGCAAATGTAATAAGCCTGTAGAAGAGATAAAATCGAAGGTGATAAAGAACCAGCCAGCCAGCTCCCAACTATCATTTTTCAAACCCCGCATGTAGCTTAACAGTTAGGAGCTGATTGGCTGGTGCGTTATCACCTTCTATTTTATCTCTTCTCCAGGCTCAATACATCTGCCCCAGTATGTGGCGGGGCTTATAGTATTGTATAGGACTAGACTCAAGGGCGAACTGTGAGTTGCATTCAATGTAGAACATCTGTCGGTAATCTAAGCCCTAGGTGAACAGAAGCCAAGATGCAGAAGACTCAAAACCAGTGGCGGAACAATAGCTCAGCAGACCCCGCGAGCGCGGGGAGGCACTGAGTAAGTGTGGGCGCTGGGGGCTGATGCGAGGCACTGCTGCCGGGACCAACCCTGCCCCTCTATTTGCTGCCGCCGCTGCCGGGAGCCACAGATCTACTTGTCTGCGCTCCCGGCTCTCCTCCTGGCTGGCTCCTGCTAATGAAAAATAGCCCACACAAAATGTCCGCCCCCTTACAGCAGACACTTTTTGAGGATGCTAGAGGAGGCTTTATTTTACCGGAGGAGGGGGAGGCAGGCTTTATCTTACCGTGTGGGGGGGGGGGGGGGGGGATTTCCGGCGGGGGCACTCATTTTATAGTTACGCCACTGCTCAGAACCACATGTACTGTAATTGCTGTAAGTTGCGTGTATAGGCCATGTCGCATGAGGTTTGCAAATAAAACGCGCGGTCCCTCGCATATTGCGTGCAAATCTGCGCCTTATGCTTCACAATAAGTTGAATGACCCAAAATCAGTGACTTGTAGATGTTATTGATCTTCGCTGCTCTTTTCCTGTCTGTCTAGGTACAAGTATTTTATGTCCCATCCATTCATGGACAGATGGAGAGGAGATAGCAGGGGATGTCCTCAGACACAGGTAGGAATTCTAAACATCAGCCATGTTTTATGGATTTACATTTGTATAGGCAGTGAGTTCATGCAGAGACCTCCGCACAAAGGCCCTTATTCTAATTTACACGCTTCCCTGTATGTTGAGCGACTGCGCATAAACTTTTATGCGCATGTGCAGCCACTTGGTGCGAGTGGACACGGCAAACCGTTTTTTTTCCATCCCGTTTGCACTTAGCAGCGCAGATGGGGGCGTGGGGCAGCCGCGAGGCCATGGGAACGCCCAGTATTTCATGGACGTCCCCATTAAAACTCTGGGCGTTACCATGAAAGTGAGCTGTAGAAATCATTTGGCGACCATCAAATCATTTCCTCCCGGCATGTAGGCTGCAAATGGATGTGTCTATTCGCGCCCGAAAACGGGGATGTGGCTCATTTGCATAAGCCGCACCCCTCATTTGCATAAGCCACACCCCCTTTTCCTGCAGCCAGAAAGTTGGGAGGTATGAAACAGCCATTAGCATATTTGCTGGGAAACTCGCTGTGCGTGTGGGGGGGGAGATGGTAATGCAGGTGGCGTTTGGTTGGTCGAATTTCGAAGCTTTGCAAATCATCCAGAATAACATCCAAGTCATACAGTCATTTGTATTGTGGTCAGGGGCTGGCTGGCAACTTTTAGCCTTGGGGGCAAGTCCAGAGCGCTGGCCCATACCACCCCCCCCCCCCCCCAACTATCCTGAAGACGGAATGCTTGTGCGCGCCGGAGGCGCGCTGAAAAATTAGCCGTGTGGCCTATCATAAGGGGGCGTGACCTGTACCGTGATTGTATTGTGTACCTGCAGATTGCACATTGTGATGCTAATTACACCTTATGCCGCACACCTTGATGCCCATTACACCCCATACTGTGATGGCAATTACCCAATGCTCCCCACACCATAATGCCAATTACGCCCCATACCATGATGCCCATTAGACCGCACAATGTGATGTCCACAGTGCCAGATATGCCCCCACAGTGCCAGAGACACATGCCCCCACAGTGCCAGAGACACATGTGCCCCCCACAGTGCCAGATATTCCCCCACAGTGCCAGAGACACATATGCCCCCACAGTGCCAGAGACACATATGCCCCCACAGTGCCAGATATTCCCCCACAGTGCCAGAGACACATATGCCCCCACAGTGCCAGAGACACATATGCCCCCACAGTGCCAGATATGCCCCCACAGTGCCAGAGACACATATGCCCCCACAGTGCCAGAGACACCTATGCGCCCACAGTGCCAGATACACAAATGCCCCCACAGTGCCAGATATTCCCCCACAGTGCCAAATACACATATGCCCCCCACAGTGCCAGAGACACATATGCCCCCACAGTGCCAGACATTCCCCCACATTGCCAAATACACATATGCCCCCACAGTGCACTGAGGTTACTGGCAAAATATTCAAAGATTATTTCTCTTGTAGTGCAAATCAGATATATTTACCACTCCCAGGAGTAATTTATATTCTCCAATACGTCAAAGCTCTTCCGGCAATTTACACTGGAACCAGGTCTGCAAGCATCTGCCGCGCATGAGGGGATCGGGTGCTGAAGTGCTGGCCGGCAGAATGTCAGTGAGCAGAGAATGACTGACGAAAAATCCCTGGAGACACGCAGGCGGGGAAACGTGTCCTCCTGCGCGCTGCTGGCCATGGCAGCCAGAACACGGCCGCGGCTACATAAAAATGGCCGCCGGCCTCCTGCACTGAGGACATCGGTGCAGGGGGCCGGCGGCCATTTTCCTGTAGCCGCGGCAGTGTTCTGGAAGCTGCGGCCAGCGCAGGAGGGCTGGAGGAGGTGGTGATCCAGCGCAGCCCGCAGCCAGTGAATGGGTAAGCGGCCCGGGGGGCACATGGCACCCTGCCCCCCGGCCCAGCCCACCCCTGATTGTGGTCAGAAGGCAAGGGTGCTGGACAGGTTCCCGACAGTCGGGATCCCGACAGTCGTTTACCTGACGTCGGGATCCCAACTGTCAAAACGCTGATAGCCGGGTGCCCGACGGCCACCCGCTATTTTCCCTCGTGGGGGGTTCACGACCCCCATAGAGGGAGAATAGAATAGGTGGTGGCAGCGTGGTGAGCGCAGCGAGCCCGCAAGGGGCTTTTTTGCGCTCGCCATGCTGTCTGACTCCGGGCAGTCGGGATCCCGACGTTGGGATAATGACTGTCAGGATCCCGACTGTCGGAGTCCCGTACCACACCCAGTAGCAATGTGTCATCCTTGCTCCACTGCTCTACATAGATGGCAAAGTACATACCGCCATCTAGAGGCTTCCTGGAGGTACTGCACACAGTTGGATACTCCATGGAAAAAGAGGCATTATTGTCTTATTACATTATTCTCCAGCATTCAGTACTATCAAAGGGTATATATATATATATATATATATATATATATATATATATATATTAGAGATGCTCTGGCTATGAGATCGAGATGAGTGAATATATGTTAATGACATGACAGTTAGGGGCTGATTTGCAGGTTCTTTATCTCTGTCCAAGGCTTAGCAAATAGATCCCAAAGTATCAGCCAATCAGCTCCTAACTGTTATGTTATAGGTTTTGTCTGTAAGGTGACATTTATGAGCTAATTGGCTGGTACTTTCTCTCTCTCTACTTTATCCCTTTACATTGTACATCTCCCCCACATTGAGCATAGTTGACAGGTGCCCGATAATACACTGCATTTCGTGGGTGTTATTTTCAGGATTTCTGATAAAATCTCTGTGGCCTCTCTCCTTAGGGGGGTGAGTGAGGGCTGGAGGGGCTGGTCAGTGTCTATAAAGACTGGCGTCCATTGGTCGGAACTGGCCGGCCATGATTATGTCCTGGATCTGATCTCCGATGTGGAGTTGCCCAGAGAGTTCCCAAAACAGAAAACTTATTTCATCACGTCAGAAGGAGCACAGGAGAGCGCTGAACGCCGCAGTGCGTAGGTATCTTACTCCATCCAAACCGACCTCAGGGACCGGTGTATTAGGACTGATGAAGTGATAAAGTGGAAGGTGATAGCGCAGCAGCCAATCAGCTCCTACCAGTAAGTTACAGACTGGGTTTGAAAAAGGACAGTTATAAGCTGATTGGCTGCTGCATATCACCTGACACTTTATCACTTCACCAGGCTTAATACATCTGCCCCTCAGTGTGGGAGACAATGCAGACACCCGTTATGGTTGCTATGATACCTCCTGGTTACAGCATCTCTGTTCCATCCTGTTTTTATTCATAGAGTATTTGGGAATGGGTCTGACTTGGAGGAGGAGGTCCCACCGCCACCAATGATGAAAGCCCCTTCTTTACCAAATCAGGGTGTCCCAGACTCAGAAGGGTATTGCAGCCATGGTAAGTGTAGAAGCTGACCGCCTTTACTAATCTGATGGAACAAGTGATCTGTATGGCAAAGACTATTATATTATTGTCCAATGGGAGACTTTGTACAACTTTTTATTATTTAGCTGTTACGTTGTTTCCCTGTGGTTTTCACCAAGGCCTATATCATCTTAGCAGTGTTTCATTTTTGGAGGTCTTGGATACGACACAACTAAGGTCCAACCTGTGCCATGGATACAGCTGTTACCTTACAGCAGGCATGTCCAAACTTAGCCCTCTAGCTGTTGGGAAACTACACATCCCAGCATGCCTTGCCATAGTTTTAGCATTCCATAATAGCAAAACTGTGGCAAGGCATGATGGGAGTTGTAGTTTCACAACAGCTGGAGGGCCATAGTTTGGACATGTCTGCCTTACAGCATTTATGTGTCATGTCCAAGAGCAATGCAAAAAAACTGTTCCTGGATGATAAATCGGTCTTGGTTAAAAACAGGCAGAAGAGGAAACCAGTTTGTTTAGTACATATTGCAGTGCAGGGGGGTATGTACTATTCTAGCCAATCATTTAGCTCATAGATGCTGCTGTGTGGAAGTAACTGACATCTTACTACAGCACTGACTGACAGGCGATCCGTCAATGTGTCTTCTGCCAGCAGAATCGGATACCTTCAGTGAGCCCCCTTCTCAGAAAGGCATGGATCATTACCTGGACAGCCTGTTTGACCCTGTACTGTCCTACGGGAATGGGGTAAGAAAATAATTTTACCTTTTCACATTGGTAAAATCTGGTATTATTATTATTGTTTATTTATAAGGTGCCACAAGGGTTCCGCAGCACCTAATAATACATAAATGAGCAAGAAATAATGAATTACAGTACAAAGCACATTAGGACAAGTACATGGTAAGTAATGACAGTTGCATCAAGGGACAGGACACTAAGGTAATTATTGGGGTGGCAGAGATGTATAAAAGCACAAGGGAGAGAGGGCCCTGCTTGTGAGAATTTACATTATGACATCCTTACATCACTACATACTGGTATTGTCCAGTTTGGATGTGAGATTTGCACCTTCTCTCAGTTTTTTAAGGTACAAAGGCTTATTCTAAGTAGGACGCAAGTGGTAATGCGGAGGTTGCAGTGGGCTTCAGCTTACGGTGCATGCACCAAAGAGATAAATCTGTGCTTGCCCTGAAAGCACACGATTTTCATCCTCACATCCACGCATGCGGTTGCAGTCTAAGTAGAGACTGGGAAGGCAGCGACGAACCATTGAGGGGGCAGCGGCACGGATTTGCGGTCCGGACAATGACTGGGGGGGATGGGGCTAGGCACGGCGGCTATACAACCCAAATAATAGCCCGACACGCGATACAACCCAAAAAAATAGCCAGACAATATCGATGCACCCACAAAATATTGTGGGCACATCACAAGGAGCCACCTGGCGAGCAGGGCGGCTTTGCTTTGTGCTCAATTTTTGCAAAACAGCAAATCATACCGAATTAGTCCCAGAGTGCGCTAGGGATGTTTCTGGGCGGTGACCGCGGATCTCACGGAACTGATCCATTTCATGAGAGTGTCACCATCACGTCAGTGCACATTAGCGGCGCGCGGGTGGAAGTGGGACGTCTGTTGCGCACTGACCTCTCACACCCAGGGTAAATCCAGTTACTGTTAGTGGTAGCTATGGGCATAAGAACAGTGGGGCAAGATACGCCGCCACAAGCAGTCACATGTATTTTTAGATTCTGGCAATAGCACAATGGGAAGCAGACAGACGCGGCCAGACTAACGCTGTGTCTGCACATAGGTTTCATCAGGTTCTGGTCAATGGATTGGCAGTGGCTAATTAATCGGTCAAAAGGTCAACCCAATCTAGTCGACATGTTCAAAAGGTTTTTGGATTTTTGAACATAATGGGTGAAATTTAATAGGATGAGAGATTCAGAAAGTGAGAAATTTGGTAAGAAATCTCCAGGTTTTTTTTAAAGCGGCAATCATTTACACTGCAAAATCAAACTGGTTTTGCAGTGTAAATGATTGCCGCTTTAAAAAAATTGGAGATTTCTTACCAAATCTCTCACTTTCGGAATCTCTCACCCTATTAAATTTCCCCCAATGTTTTTTCAACTTTTGCCATCCACGTGCAATTGCCAGAAGTGTGGCAAGCAAATCAAGCCCACGCAGGTCTACGTTGTTACTAATCGTGGTCATGGACTGTGAAATAGATACATTTTGGCCAAAAACGATAAAAAACACGTTATGCCACATAGTAGTGCACCTTATACGCAATAGCCACAGTAGTGCCCCCTTCACACATAGTGCCCACAGTAGCAGTGTTGCTTTTACACATAATGACCAGAGTAATAGTGCCACTCACACACATAACGCCACAATAGTAGTGCCTCAAACACATAATGTGTAGTAGTGGTTCCCTTTATAGACAGAGACACCTCACACAGCTCTCCTCAATATATTGTTATACCTTTACTGAGTTCTCCCCCTGACACTGCGTATTTTTTTCATGTACTGTATATTCCTCATGCAATGTCCTCCTCACACTTCTAATAGTAAAACTGCAGCAAGGTATGCTGGGACTTGTCGTTTCACAATAGCTGGAGAGCCACAGGTTGGTCGATGCATACACTTTTTGTTTTTTTATTTATTTAACTTTGGCTTGATTTACCATCCACATGGTCTGCGATTGGTAAATGCAGCCTTCCTGAAGCGTGACCACTTATGATGACAGCCAAAAACCATGTCAACCTTTATTTGTGTCGGCTAACCTTTTGACCGTCCACCTAATGCCCGTCGACCATACAGGGTCTACCTAAGGACTGTTTATCTAATTACTGTAGATCTTCTTTACCACACCCGATTTCACTGTATTTACGAACATATGCTAAAAGTCACACTACACAATGGAAACACTTTACAGCTAGTGGGTGGTTCTGTACCATTAATGGCAGGAAATAATCTCCCCTATCGCTGGTAAAAAGAATACACCATCAGCCATAAAACATCAATGAACTGGAAACATCGATAGCTGATGACCTACTGTACCCCCTTCAAAAAAGAAAGGCATTGTGGGAAAAAACACGCATGCGCACTACCGGGAATGCATGTTGTCAGTGCCAGATTAAGCCTTCGGGGGGCCCGGGGTACTTTAGCCAGATGGGCCCCCTTGCACTTGTCATTACTGGCTGCACACTGCATGGGGGAATATTACACTGTCAAAACACTGAGTAAAGGCAGAATTAACTTGGTCAATGGTTAACTGCATATATATATGTAACACCCCCTTCTGTAGTATGCAAAGTGAGGGTATATATGTACCAGATGATGTAGGTGTATCTCACCTCTGAACTTTATTGGCAGTGCCTCCACCCGAATCACGGCTTCTCTTCTGGGTAGTGTTCTGGAAGTACACCAGGGGGAGATTCGGGAAACCCCCTGCCCAGTACTAATACGATGTGACACACTGTGTGCTGCAGAAGCCAACTTGGCACATTTATTTAACTGGGGCAACTAAATGCAGCTTTTATAATTTTATATGAAAATCATACATTGGAATGACATGACAGAATGACGGGAAAAATACAATAATAGGACATTGGGGATGAAAACATAACACCAGCTCCTAGCTTATACTGTGGACAATCGGCTAGCACAATAACTCTAAATGATTCCAACTGTCTCTGACATAAACATCACTTGTCATACACTTTTACACTGTCTTAGTATCTCAGAGACTAACCTTACAGGTGCTGGCTAATGGGAATAACCACATGTGCTGTATGTAGCATATTTACTTATAACTCTACAATACCTTCCATGCACAATGATACCACACACAACCACACAAATGGAGCAGTGCACTGCAAGTTGGGGCCCTTCTATATTGATGTAAGCATGGCTTGGAAACACTCTCTGTCCAGTTTACAGCTTTGCAGGAGTTGTTAATCCTTTGCAGTAAAGTAGAACAATCCCAGTGTGTACACTTGTATGCAGCAACAAATAGTAATTCCTCAGCTTGTATCCTTGCTTAGGTGTATCCTGAGACTTGTAGTTCCACAGCTTTTATTTATCATCAGGGGAATACCATGGAGTATAAGTTCAAATGCATGATGCTTGCTGCATATTTACCTGCCCTCCCATCTATCCCTAACTCTTCAGCCCTTGTGGCCATACACAGTCCAAACCCCACTTAAATAACAGTTACTTATCTGCACACATGGGGATCACAAGACTTGAACTTGATTCTCACTCAAGATGGCTGACTAGCAATGTGTCCTTCCTCAGAGGTGCATGCAAGCCTCTCCCTGGTGCTCCTCACTGTCACTTCACAGCACTCCCTCTGGCTCTGGAATCCTTCTTCAAACTGTGAGTTCTGTCTATATCAAGAATATTGTGACTTCTTGTACAGGGTCCCCTCTCCTGGACTTCTCACACAGCACAGTCTCTCTCTGGATACTCTTTGATCTCCTCTCCCTCATGCACTGGGGGATTCCAGTCCTCCCACACACAGATCCGTTTTTAGCTCCTCCCCCTTTTTACAGTGGCCTCCTGGGAGGTGTAGTTTCTCTTCCTGGAGTGTTAAAAGACATTGTCCATCTCTCTCCTTATTTGTGTAGAAGTTATTAGTAGCCTCTGGGTGCTCAAGTCCAACTGCAGCACTCCCAGGGGTTACACACTCCCCCTGTGGGGCAAGTCCATAATGAACAGATGATGCGGCTTGTCCCACAACCTGAAAATTAATAGGGGTTAAGACATCCTGTCTAAATAAACTTTCACAGTCATACTCAACAAGCCCTGTCGTAATAGATATGGGAGTTACATAAGGCCACTGGTAGACCCAGCAAGGATGAATCATCCTAGGAACCTCACTTATTTGACCTGGACTATCATAAGTCAGCATCATTGGAGCTCTAGGTGTCCTTTTAGGCCGACCTTGAACTGCTGGGGTCCCTTCCTCTCCCCCTGACACTCCTCTGGGGCATTCAGTATTCTTCACATCTGGAACAACCACATCCCTATCAATGTTATTGATTGGTTCAAGTCCTTCCTCTGGATGCTGGGAATCTAACCTTCCCGATATCCTTGGGTTGATGCCTATTTCATATGGTATGGAAACCATAGGTATACTTTCTTCTACTTGTGGATGTCTCATAGGGGCCCCCTCGGTAGACCCAGTGAACCTTTGGATATCTTGTATGCAATTAATTTCTCTTGATGGCCCTGGAGCATCATAACCCCAATCATCTTCTTCCTCATTATCTTCTGTGAGAGGCTCTCTGAATCTTTTTGATCTTCTGCTTGTGGACACTTTAGGCACATCTTTTTCTTGCTCTTCCCAGAACCTGGTTTCAGCTTTGAGGGGGAGCAAATGCTGTCGGTGGTAGGTCTTTATAGGGCCTGTCTGTCCTTCAGGTTTTATCGTGTAGGCTGGGATGTCTGGCAATTTTGCAATCACAACATGAGGATCCTTTCTCCACCGATTGGCTAACTTGTGTTTACCTGGGATGCCCAAGTGTCGAAGTAGAACCCTATCACCAGGCTCCAGAACATGCTCCTTGACCCGTAAATCAAATCGACGCTTGTTTCGTTGTCCAGCTTTGGATGCAGCAGCTTCAGCTATTCTGTAGGCCTCATTTAGTTCCTGTTTCAGCTGCTGTACATATTTTAAATGGGGCCTTTCTTTAGGGTCAGCAGTGTCTACTCCAAAACAGATGTCGATTGGTAATCTAGCCTCTCTTCCGAACATTAGGCGATATGGTGAGTATCCTGTGGACTCGTTTTTCGTACAGTTGTAAGCATGCACCAACTGGCTGATGTGCCTACTCCAATGTGCCTTTTTATTAGTGTCCAGAGTGCCCATCATGCCCAAAAGTGTCCGATTGAACCTTTCTGGTTGGGGATCTCCTTGAGGGTGGAAAGGAGTAGTTCTTGATTTCTTTATCCCGCACACAATACACAGTTCTTTTATGAGCTTGCTCTCAAAGTCCCGACCCTGATCTGAATGAATACGGGCAGGCAATCCATAATGGACAAAGAACTTCTCCCATAGGATTTTGGCCACCGTCACAGCCCTCTGGTCTTTTGTTGGGTAGGCTTGAGCATAACGAGTGTAATGGTCTGTCACAACAAGAATGTTACAAATGTTGCTCTCATCTGGTTCCACTGACAGAAAATCAATGCAGACTAACTCCAAGGGGCCATTGCTGGAGATGTTCTTTAACGGTGCTGCCTTCTCTGGGAGTGCTTTACGGAGTATGCATTTCCCACAAGATTTACAATAAGCTTCAATGTCTTTCTCCATTTTCGGCCAATAAAATCTATCTGAAATTAAAGTCATGGTTTTCTCTATTCCCAGGTGGCCGTGGTTATCATGCAAAGCACGGAGGACCATGGGACGGTGCTTCTCGGGTAATACAAGCTGGCTCCTCTCTCTCCCATCTTTGTGACTGGTTTGTCGAAACAGTATCCCCTGCTTTACCACCAAGGACTCCCTCTGTCGGTTCAGCAAGACAGCTTCCTCCGTTTTTAAACTCTCCTGGAGGAGTCTTTGTCTGTGTTTTACAGACCACCTAACTGCTGCTATAGAAGAGTCATTCTGCTGATCTTCTCTGACTTGGCATGGACTCAGCTTTTGAAGATCACTGAGCTCCAATTGACTCAACCAGCAATATTGTCTTGGTAGTGCATCTATTGTGGCACCTAAGGCTGTTAGGCACTCTTTGACTGGGGGCACCACAACTCGCCCCTCGTGGCACATCCCCTTCACATCTGGAGCAGGCACCTCTATCCATTCATCTTCTTGAGACTCCACAAACCTGCCCGGTAATCTTGACAAAGCATCTGCATCTACATTGCTTTTTCCTGGTCTGTACTTTATGGTGAAATTGTAAAGGGCCAGGGCCGCCAACCATCTGTGCCCCGTTGCATCTAGCTTTGCTGTGGTTTGCACATAGGTAAGAGGATTGTTGTCTGTGTGCACTTCAAAGTGTACTCCATATAAATAGTCATGAAGTTTGTCAACAATTGCCCACTTAAGGGCCAGGAACTCCAACTTGTGCACTGGGTAGTTTCGTTCACTGGGTGAGAGGCCTCGACTGATGTAGTAGACTGGTCTCAGCTTTCCTTCTTTCACTTGGTATAGCACTCCTCCAAGTCCCTCGAAGGAAGCATCTACATGAAGAATATATGGCAACTCTGGATCAGCATATGCCAGAACGGGTGCTTGAATCAGGCAGTTTTTCAAACTCTCAAATGCTTGTTCACACGATTCATTCCACCTTTCACCAAAGGTATCATTTACCCGGAACAATGGTTTTTCTTTCTGGTGAGAGCCTCTTGGAGCTGGGTAACCCCGAGTTAGATCTGTAAGAGGTTTGACAAGTTTACTGTAGTTGGGGACAAACCGTTTGAAGAAGTTACCAAACCCCAAGAATGACCTTAAGTCCTTCAGTTTTGTTGGTCGAGGCCACTCTATCACTGCTTCTATCTTTGCCGGATCTGTAGAAATTCCATTCCTGTCCACAATATGTCCCACATACTTGACTTTGGCTTGGCAGAAACTACACTTGTCAAGAGATAACTTCAACCCCTTCTTCATTAAGCGATCCAGCACCTTGAGGAGTCTTTCATTGTGCTCTTCTAATGTTCGGCCAAATACTATCAAATCGTCCAAGTAGACCAGCACTTCTCTGAAGTTCATGTCACCCACAACTTCATCCATGTATCTTTGGAAAGTGGCTGGGGCTCCTTTTATTCCTTGTGGCATTCTTTTAAACTGAAAGAATCCAACTGGACAGATGAAAGCGGTTTTGTCAGCATCCTTCCGACTCATCAATATCTGATAGTATCCACTGCGTAGGTCCAGCACAGAAAACCACTTGCTTCCCTAAAGACAGTCAAGGGCTTCATCTATCTTAGGGACTGTGTACTGGTCCGGAATAGTGCGCTTGTTTAAAGTCCGATAATCCACGCACATTCGTATTTTCCCATTCTTCTTTCTAGCTACTACAATAGGGGATGCATAGGGGCTCTCTGATTTCTCAATTACATCATTCTCGAGCATCTCTCTTAAATGTTCTCGAACATCATCCAAGTCAGCAGGTGCTAGGCGTCTTGACCGTTCTCGGAAAGGCCTGTCATCTGTCAGCCTGATGTGGTGTTCTACCCCTTTGGCTTGGCCCAAATCCCAGTCCCCTGAGGAGAAGGCAGCCTCTCTTTGCAGCATCTGCTCAACAAGCCATTGTTTGTCTTCTTGACCAGCATCACTTCCAGCAAAGCAGTGATCAAAACTTTGCATGTGTAATTTGGTATCTTTTGAAGAACTCTTTCCCTCTTCCTTCTTCTTATAAGCATCCAAACACATAGGGTGAATTTTAAGAGTTTTACCATAATTTGCCCCTCCTGCCTCTTTGCACCATTTGGCCAGTATCTCAAACAAGTGGGAGTTTGTTCCAATAATCACTGGGACATCTCGAGGTTCTCCTTCACTATTAGGGCAAACAAGTGCAACCACCTCTACCTCCTCTTCTATTCCAGCTATTTCTTTTGGGAACTTCAATGGTACAGTGATGTATCCGAGGTAGGGATAACTCTTGTCACTCAAGCCCCAGATAGTCAGTCCACATAATGGCTTGATGGGGAAGTCAGACAGATTCTTTCTGTACCAGTTCTCAAACACAATGGACACTTGAGAACCACTATCTAGCAAAGCTATACATGATCTTCCATTCAACGATGCAGGAACATGAGGCGTAGGGCCTAGCAATCCTTCAGGAAAATGGCTCCATCCTGGGTTAGAGTTCCCCACAGTGTTAATGTTCACTTTCTTTAGAGGGCCAGTGTGGGGTATCCTGGTCCTCCCCCTCAGTTTTCCGCTGGCTTCCCATTCCTTGGGCATGGTGAAGGAGACCTCCTCTTTCTCCACCTATGTGAACATTGTCTAGCGAAGTGCCCAACTTCTCTACAATTGAAACACTCTCCCTGCCTCCGAGCGGAGATATCTTCTGACATGGGTAGTCGTTCTGCAAGGTGGCCTTTCTGCATCTGGGACTGGATCTGTTTCTGCATCTCCAACAGCTGGGCAATCTGTTCCCCTTGTTTCTCCACAATCTTCATTAGCTCAGCACCGGGAAGGGCAGCATCAGGTTTTGGCTGTACAACCTTGACTTTCTTGGTCACCCTTTCTCTGGACTCGACTATAGATTCCTCTTGCTTAACATCCTCTATTAGCTGAAGGAAGGTAGGTGATGTTTTCCCAAGTTGAGAATTTCTTATATTCATTGCTACTGGGTCAAGGGACAAAGCTCCCCTTAACAACTGTTGCATACGCATGTTGTCCACTTCTGCTAGGGATATCCCTTTCTTTGATACGATAAAATGGATAAGCTTGTCCAGCCGATAGATATAACTGGACAATTTCTCCCCGGACTCCTGGTAAGTGTGTCGTAGCTGGTATAGAAGATCAGTGGCATCCCCTGCTATCCCATATTCCCGGTCCAGAGCCGCTAAGTACTCTTGAGCAGTGGCTTGGGAATTACTTCTCCTTACAGCTTGGATTAATTCTCCAGCTGGACCTCTCAGGCTTTCCACTACCCGTTGTCTCTTATAGGGTTCTGAGCAATGCCATTCTGCCAGGTATTGGGAGGCCATCTCCCTCCAAGCTTCATAAGTTTCTTCCCCAGCAGGGACTGGCGTTAGTCCTGAGAAGATTCTGAGCCTTCTGTAGCTCCCATCATGCTGTGACTTTCCTAACTGTTCCACCAATTGCTGTACTGCAGTGAGGAACAGTTCACTTTGACCCTTGTCAGTTTCACTAGTACAGGAGGACGGCATAGGATTTTCTTCCCTGGTGGCAGAGAATACTTGTTGGCTAATATTTCCATCAGACACTTCAGCAATAAGAGGTGTTGTAGCTAGGGGTGTTGGCTTCAAAGGAATAACAATGTTCCATCTTTGTTTACTTGGCCCAACTATGATGGAGGGAAGAAAATCTCTATCCAATTTTGCTTGTGTCTCACATAATATCAGGCTGGTCTTGTCAGCATCTATATGTTTCTGTCCAAGTATTTTAGGCTGTTCAATCCCATAAACCCTGTGAAGCACCTGCATGACTTCATCCTCGGTCACACCTTGAGAATCCCCATAGATCCCTAAACATTGGGTTGGGTCTGCAGCCTGCTGTTCACACCACAAATACATTTCCTCTCTTATACTATCCATGGCGTCTGTGCTGAGTGGTGTTCACTGAGGGTGTCTTCAGAATCTCAGCATGTGCCTCCACTGTAACACCCCCTTCTGTAGTATGCAAAGTGAGGGTATATATGTACCAGATGATGTAGGTGTATCTCACCTCTGAACTTTATTGGCAGTGCCTCCACCCGAATCACGGCTTCTCTTCTGGGTAGTGTTCTGGAAGTACACCAGGGGGAGATTCGGGAAACCCCCTGCCCAGTACTAATACGATGTGACACACTGTGTGCTGCAGAAAATCATACATTGGAATGACATGACAGAATGACGGGAAAAATACAATAATAGGACATTGGGGATGAAAACATAACACCAGCTCCTAGCTTATACCAGGGGCGGATTGGCCCACCGGGAAACCGGGTATTTTCCCGGTGGGCCGGCTGATTTAACTTCAAATGCGGCCGCACATCCTCCCCGCTGGGCCGCGGACCGCAATCTATGCGGTTAGCGGCCGCGGCCGCAGCTCTATGTATGCCCTCACTAAACATGGCCGCCCGCAGCCAGCCCTGGCTCCCCAAACTTAAAATGGCCGCGGGAGGGCTGGTGCGCATGCACACAGCCTCTCCCGCGGTACTCGGAGTCGGAGGAAGTGGCCGGCTGAAGACGCCGGCTGCCGGCTGGTGACGTGATCCCCAGCAGGCAGCATGCAGCGCACAGGACTGGGGATCCGTCTGATGGGCGGCGCTGGGCAGCGCTGAAAAGCAGAAGATTACGCAGCAGCTGAGCACACAGTCAGTAATGTATTAAAATCAATGATAATAGTCTGTCTGCTGTGCCGCTTCTATATGTATATTTATTTATATGTGTGTGTATAAATATATATGTGTGTGTGCGTGTGTGTGTGTGTGTGTGTGTGTATAAATATATATGTGTGTGTGTTTGTGTGTGTATATATGTGTGTGCACATATATATACACAGGGGAGGGGGTGCGGGGGCACAAGGACGCACTGCTGTCTGTTATGGCAATAATCGTAAGCCTTCACCCATTAACCCATTCCTTTCCAATCCAATATTAATTCACCCTACCAGCACTCATTAACACAGCATCTTTTCACCTGGGAAACCTATTAACCCCCCTCACCTGCACACACAAACACATTCAGTACTGATTAACCAGTTAATTGTATAATGGGCATCATGTGCATGTGGCATATGTATAATGGGCATCCTGTGTGTGGCATATGTTTAATGGAGCATCACGGTGTGCGGAATATGTACAATGGAGCATCAAGTTGTGGGGAATTTGTATAATGGAGCATCACGGTGTGTGGTATATGTATAATGGAGCATCACGGTGTGCAGCATATGTATAATGGGCATCATGTGCGTGTGGCATATGTATAATGGGCACCCTGTGTGTGGCATATGTATAATGGAGCATCACGGTGTGCGGCATATGTAAAATGGAGCATCACGGTGTGTGGCATATGTATAATGGAGCATCACTGTGTGTGGTATATGTATAATGGAGCATCACGGTGTGTGGCATATGTATAATGAGCATCACGGTGTGTGGCAAATGTATAATGGAGCATCACGGTGTGTGACATATGTATAATGGGTATCACGGTGTGTGGCATATGTATAATGGGCATCACGGTGTGTGTGGTATATGTATAATGGAGCATCACGGTGTGCAGCATATGTATAATGGGCATCAGGGTGTGCAGCATATGTATAATGGGCATCATGTGCGTGTGGCATATGTATAATGGGCATCCTGTGTGTGGCATATGTATAATGGAGCATCACAGTGTGTGGCATATGTATAATGGGCATCAGGGTGTGTGACATATGTATAATGGAGCATCACGGTGTGGGGCATATGTATAATGGAGCATCACGGTGTGGGGCATATGTATAATGGAGCATCACGGTGTGCGGCATATGTATAATGGAGCATCACGGTGTGTGGCATATGTATAATGAGCATCACGGTGTGCGGCATATGTATAATGGAGCATCACGGTGTGTGACATATGTATAATGGGCATCACGGTGTGTGGCATATGTATAATGGGCATCACGGTGTGTGTGGTATATGTATAATGGAGCATCACGGTGTGCAGCATATGTATAATGGGCATCAGGGTGTGCAGCATATGTATAATGGGCATCATGTGCGTGTGGCATATGTATAACGGGCATCCTGTGTGTGGCATATGTATAATGGAGCATCACGGTGTGCGGCATATGTATAATGGAGCATCACGGTGTGCGGCATACGTATAATGGCATCACGGTGTGCGCCATATGTATAATGGAGCATCACGGTGTGTGGCATATGTATAATGGAGCATCACGGTGTGTGGCATATGTATAATGGGCATCACGGTGTGTGGCATATGTATAATGGGCATCACGGTGTGAGGCATATGTATAATGGGCATCAGGGTGTGCAGCATATGTATAATGGGCATCAGGGTGTGCAGCATATGTATAATGGGCATCAGGGTGTACAGCATATGTATAATGGGCATCACATTGTGCAGCATATGTATAATGGGCATCACGGTGCGTGGCATATGTATAACGGAGCATCACGGTGTGTGGCATATGTGTAATGGAGCATCACGGTGTGGGGCATATGTATAATGGGCATCACGGTGTGGCATATGTATAATGGGCATCACAGTGTGGCATATGTATAATGGGCATCACATTGTGCAGCATATGTATAATGGAGCATAACGGTGTGTGGCACATGTATAATGGAGCATCACGGTGTGGGGCATATGTGTAATGGGCATCACGGTGCGGGGCATATGTATAATGGAGCATCACGGTGTGTGACATATGTATAATGGGCATCACGGTGTGTGGCATATGTATAATGGGCATCACGGTGTGTGTGGTATATGTATAATGGAGCATCACGGTGTGCAGCATATGTATAATGGGCATCAGGGTGTGCAGCATATGTATAATGGGCATCATGTGCGTGTGGCATATGTATAACGGGCATCCTGTGTGTGGCATATGTATAATGGAGCATCACGGTGTGCGGCATATGTATAATGGAGCATCACGGTGTGTGGCATATGTATAATGGAGCATCACGGTGTGTGGCATATGTATAATGGGCATCACGGTGTGTGGCATATGTATAATGGGCATCACGGTGTGAGGCATATGTATAATGGGCATCAGGGTGTGCAGCATATGTATAATGGGCATCAGGGTGTGCAGCATATGTATAATGGGCATCAGGGTGTACAGCATATGTATAATGGGCATCACATTGTGCAGCATATGTATACCGGAGCATCACGGTGTGGCATATGTATAACGGAGCATCACGGTGTATGGCATATGTGTAATGGAGCATCACGGTGTGGGGCATATGTATAATGGGCATCACGGTGTGGCATATGTATAATGGGCATCACAGTGTGGCATATGTATAATGGGCATCACATTGTGCAGCATATGTATAATGGAGCATAACGGTGTGTGGCACATGTATAATGGAGCATCACGGTGTGGGGCATATGTGTAATGGGCATCACGGTGCGGGGCATATGTATAATGGAGCATCACGTTGTGGGGCATATGTATAATGGAGCATCACGTTGTGGGGCATATGTATAATGGGCATCACAGTGTGTGGCATATGTATAATGGGCAGGTGTGGGGCATATGTATAACGGAGCATCACGGTGTATGGCATATGTGTAATGGGCATCAGGGTGCGGGGCATATGTATAATGGAGCATCACGTTGTGGGGCATATGTATAATGGAGCATCACGTTGTGGGGCATATGTATAATGGGCATCACAGTGTGTGGCATATGTATAATGGAGCATCATGTTGTGGGGCATATGTATAATAAGCATCGTCTGTGGCAAATGTATAATGGGCATCACGGACTGCACTATTGGGGTCATATGTGTATCTGGCACTATTGGGGTCATATGTGTATCTGGCACTTTTGGGGGCATATGTGTATCTGGCACTGCACTATTGGAGGCATATGTGTATCACACCCCCATGTAGCCTCGCAGGAGTTCCATGGTAGTAGGTGAACGCTCTAATTTTGGGCGCAGAGCCTCTTCTCTTCTGCCTCCAGTGTTGGGAGGTAGGTTTGGGACATATTGGACATTGCAGTGCGTGGCATAATGTGTCAGGGGCATTACGGTGTGTGGCATAATGTGAAAAGGGCATTTTTGGATATTATGCAGATTTTTTTTTTATTTTAGTAGCTTTTCGGGTGGTTTATTTTGTTGCGAGTAGCTCCCGCACCAAAAAAGGTTGGAGACCACTGTCCTATAGTAACCTGCGGGCTACCTTTTTGCAAACTGAGCATGTGCAGTGTGTGGCAGGGACCCAAACCAGGAAGTAGTGTTTCTCCTATTCAAGGATGGTAATGGGTAACCATGGCTATGTAACACTGACAGAGCCAATCCGCCCCTGTCAGAGAGAGCTACTAGCCATGCCCCCACAGCGGCAAAAATGGCGTGTGACCTCGTTGAAATAGGCCACACCCCCATATCACTAGGCCACGCCTCCGAAAAAATTTGGGCGCGTCTCCGGCGCGCAAAAGGTACCCGCCCCCCGGGCTGCTTCAAATTATTTCCCGGGCTGCTTTTAATCCCCAATCCGCCCCTGGCTTATACTGTGGACAATCGGCTAGCACAATAACTCTAAATGATTCCAACTGTCTCTGACATAAACATCACTTGTCATACACTTTTACACTGTCTTAGTATCTCAGAGACTAACCTTACAGGTGCTGGCTAATGGGAATAACCACATGTGCTGTATGTAGCATATTTACTTATAACTCTACAATACCTTCCATGCACAATGATACCACACACAACCACACAAATGGAGCAGTGCACTGCAAGTTGGGGCCCTTCTATATTGATGTAAGCATGGCTTGGAAACACTCTCTGTCCAGTTTACAGCTTTGCAGGAGTTGTTAATCCTTTGCAGTAAAGTAGAACAATCCCAGTGTGTACACTTGTATGCAGCAACAAATAGTAATTCCTCAGCTTGTATCCTTGCTTAGGTGTATCCTGAGACTTGTAGTTCCACAGCTTTTATTTATCATCAGGGGAATACCATGGAGTATAAGTTCAAATGCATGATGCTTGCTGCATATTTACCTGCCCTCCCATCTATCCCTAACTCTTCAGCCCTTGTGGCCAGACACAGTCCAAACCCCACTTAAATAACAGTTACTTATCTGCACACATGGGGATCACAAGACTTGAACTTGATTCTCACTCAAGATGGCTGACTAGCAATGTGTCCTTCCTCAGAGGTGCATGCAAGCCTCTCCCTGGTGCTCCTCACTGTCACTTCACAGCACTCCCTCTGGCTCTGGAATCCTTCTTCAAACTGTGAGTTCTGTCTATATCAAGAATATTGTGACTTCTTGTACAGGGTCCCCTCTCCTGGACTTCTCACACAGCACAGTCTCTCTCTGGATACTCTTTGATCTCCTCTCCCTCATGCACTGGGGGATTCCAGTCCTCCCACACACAGATCCGTTTTTAGCTCCTCCCCCTTTTTACAGTGGCCTCCTGGGAGGTGTAGTTTCTCTTCCTGGAGTGTTAAAAGACATTGTCCATCTCTCTCCTTATTTGTGTAGAAGTTATTAGTAGCCTCTGTGTGCTCAAGTCCAACTGCAGCACTCCCAGGGGTTACATATATATATATATATATACACATATATACATACACACACACACACACACACACACACACACACACACACACACACACATACACATAAATACATACCATATGAAAAGCCTGTGTTTGTCCCTCTGCACCTTACTCTGTAGGAGACCTCACAGTCCTAGTGCTGCCTTTGATTATAAACCCTCTCATGACTAAGCTGCTGCTGCTGTTCTCCATGGGCATGTAATCCACCAATTAGAGCTCAGCACAAACCTCTCAGCCTCTGCACTCTGGTTTATAGTGTCATGGGACTTAGACAACTCCCAGTAATGCACTGCACACTTGTGCAATCAGTGTGCCTTGGCTCCCGATGCTCAGCACCATTAATCACTGTCTCATTGGCAGATAGGTGAAGCTGCAGCACTACCCCACTCCCATGCACAAAACCTTTAGCTAAAAAAAATTGAAAAATACATGCCAACCACAGGGGGCCCCTAGCTAGTGGGGGGCCCAGGGGCACTGACCCCTTGTGCCTCCATTATAATCCGGCCCTGCATGTTGTGGCTGAAAAAAGCCACAACTCATGTTTGTGTCTGACTCTGAATGAGGCCCTGAGTGGCCATGATAAATAAGGTGTAATGACTGAGAATATGCAGGTGTAATGTAATGGGGGTGAGGGGTGCTGAGTGTGGCTCTGTTCGGAAGCATTGGATGTTATTGCTAGGCGGGACATATGTTGCTGTGTGCCCACTTAATACAATGGTATCCTAGATGACTGTCACCTGATCTCCCTCGCTGAGCTTGTTGTCAGAGATCACTTTCAGCTCATCTTCACAAAGCTTTCACCTCTTACCCGGTCCCTGTCTTCTCCATAGGATTTGGAAAAGCTAACGGCCATGTCCCAGAAGATGAAGGGAGGCGGAGGTGTCCGAGGGAGGGATGGCAGTGAGGACCCCGGGGAATCCAATATGGCAGACGAAGGGTCCCACCACACAGGTGAGTCTGGATTTACCCTATGATATTGTCGGATTGCATTATCTACTGTCCTCCTGTCAGACGCAGTGTTAGACGTGAGGTGGAATCAGTCAGGATATGAGTTTTCTCAACAAATAATCCAAGAAAGAGAACTTGTTGGCTACAAATTAGAGATGGACAGATATAAACCTATATTTATGGATTTTTTGGCATCACTGAGGCATTACTGGGGTACATGTACAGTATGCCACAACATGGCTGCCTCTGCTGTGTCTGTGTGTGTGTATTGGAGCCTGGTGCATACTTGTCTACCCTTCGGGAATGGCTAGGAAGCTACTGGAAATCGGGTGGCACTCCCAGCCCCCTGGAGAGGTGGGTAAGTATCCTGCTTTCACCCTCCCGCACCACTAACTCAGCCACCTACAACATAGTACATGTGGGGGATCCGAGGGGACCTGATGAAGTGAATCGCCCTGCCGCAGCCCTGGCCACAGCTACACGGTGCCTACTTTTTTTTTTACTGTATAGTGGGGGCTGTACCACGATGAGGCAATCATGATGCCATGCCCCAGCCAGCCTGCCTTCCCATCTGGCCATGCCCTCTATGTGCCTACCATGGTGCACCCTCTTGGAGGAAGCTCCAAAAACTCGGATGCCACTACCACCCTTCCCCCTGGGAAAGTGGCCAAGTTTGCTCTCTTTCCTTACACAGCCCACGCACCACCTCCTCCATATGCGCCTAATTTTCCAGTTCCTGTTAAAGACACACAATTTTTAGGGTATTGCCCTGCATCCCTAGAAGAGTGGGCACCATTACCCCGCATTATGTCCACTTCCTAGTGAATTAGACAGAATGCAGATATAACACAGTGAATGTGCAGTCCCTGAGGATGGGGCGGGGTCTATATCTGCAATTCTCTGCTTATTGTGTCATGTTAGCCTCCTATGCAAATAGGTCCCAATCATTGTAAATGTAGCGGAACCACCGTTCGGTGGGGCGGCAGGTGGCACTGACCTGTTCACTGGGCTGCGAGTATAAGCAGTCTAGCAGACAGGTCTGAATCAGGCCCAAAGTTCCAACCAATCAGCTTCTGTTATTTTACAAGCTGTTTGAAAATGACATTTAAGAGCTGATTGGTTGGTACTCTATATCCAAGCTTTTGATAAACCAGCAGGGCTGCTACCACTAAGTGTAGACAGTTTACCACTATATACAAAGGCCGCAGTCACTAGCGCTCTGTACACATTGACCTCTAAGGTTTTGGAGCCCAGTTTGATACCATTAGTACCACTAGGGGAGGCCAAGCTATCAGTGGTGGGGGCCATTCAATCAGTGGTGGAGGCCATCCAGTCAGTGGTGGAGGCCATCCAGTCAGTGGTGGAGGCCATGCTATCAGTGGTGGAGGCCATCCAGTCAGTGGTGGAGGCCATGCTATCAGTGGTGGAGGCCATGCTATCAGTGGTGGAGGCCATGCTATCAGTGGTGGAGGCCATACAATCAGTGGTGGAGGCCATACAATTAAGCCACAATCTGTAACCTTAAACACTTCCTTCCTTAGGAATGGAACAAAACATGTACGCTCAACAGCAAGCTTACATCAACCAGCAAGCGATGTTACTGGTAAGTCTGCCCGGCCGCACCCGCTGGCGTGTCACACCTCTGCAGTACACTGGTATGTTCCTTCATTTATTTATGTGTTTATGTAAATAACTCTACCCAAAAAGTAAAAATGAAATATTATACGTAGGTCATGTTAGAGTGGAACCTGGTGAATTCCATTTCCTGTGATCTGCGCCCTTATGTTGTGCACCTGTTCAGCTCTCCTGAGCCCCACAGACAGGAGTGATTGGCAGTGATCCTGTACAATCATCATTGATCATGAGAATGATTGTATGTATGAGAATCATTGGACCGCTGATCCATCTAGTCTCTCGGGAATAGTCAGAGCCCCAGATTACGAGACCAGCACTGATTAGTGATCCATGCACTATGGAGCCGATTCAGACGTCCCCGAATTTTTCATTCGCCGGGGCACTCGCTGCCTGATTGACAGGCAGGGGGCGTTCCGGAGTGGACATCCAGCGTTTCATGGGCTTGCCCACAAAAATGGTGGGCGTGCACTTAGAAGCGCTGGGTGGGCCCCAGGAAATGCAGGTGTGCCCCTGCCTTCTCGGGGGCGGGTGAATGATGTCACATGACGTCAGTTCCCACCCCCATCTTGCAGGAGACCGCACATAAGCCCTAGATTTTTTCTGTGAACAGAGAAAAATATCATTGGATGGTTAGCAACCATCCAATGATTTCTCCTCTGTGCGGGCGCATGCGAGCGAATGTGTAAGCATACCGGGTGGGTGGGGTCATGCGTTCGGCGGAGCAGGCAGCAAATATAGGCAACCTAGTGAGCAGTCTGAATCAGGCTCTATGAGCCGGGGCATGGAGAGCCACTTCCGCTTGTTTGAGTCAATGAACGGTGTTTAGGATATGCAGGATAGGTAGGGTCCATTGGAGGCTTGCAACTTGACGGATCAGACATACATCATCTCAAAGGTAAATAATACTCCAGATTCCACTCTAATGTAACTACCTGCATCTAATATAATGGCCTAAGCCAGCAGTCTGGAAGCCAGGTCCATTCTCTGTTTTGTCTAAACTTTACCTATTTTTACCTCCAGGCCCAGCAGATGACTATGCAGGCCATGGCAATTCAACAGCAAATGGTCAGCAATTCTGCTGCCGAAACCCCACGTTCCACCAGCCCACAGTCCCCTTCCGGCAGAACCAGTTCTTATAGGGTGACCCCTGCAGTGGCTCCAATGCCCAGAACTGGGGTTCCTGTCCAGGTAACGCTAGAGCTCTTCTCATATTACTATGAACATTAGAATTCTGACTGTTATGGCGTCATCCCGTGTACAGAGACACTAAAAAAACTATTTAAAGATCTGTCTACACATTTATCTCTGTAAGGTTCAGTAACTTTAAATCTGGTGTATACTGACTTCAGTAACCTGTCTGAAGTGTCTCGTGTGAAGTGGTACACTAATTTGGGCAACGTGGTTGAAAATGGTAAATAGCCCCCCCAAAAATATTTGAGTTTGAGCCATTTCTAGATTAACTTTTGAACTGTGTTGACCAATTGATCTTTTGATCTTTGGACCCTATCGACTATTATCGAAGACCATCATAGAACCGCCTCACTTTCTGGAAGCACTCACAGGTCTGTCAGACACTAGACTGACAGACCTTTCCAATTTCCCCAACTGAGTGGTGGAACTGGCCATCTTGTGATACATAGCGCTACTTGAGCATGGAACATCCTTCTCAGACCATTTGCTCCTTTTATGAAAGGATTCTGTAAAGGACAACTACTTTCAGAAGGGAAGAAACATGGCCACCCTCATACATTCAGTTTGCTGCTTTTAATGGAACCAATATTTTTTTAAACTTTATCCCTATTTCTTTCACAGAGGAATGTTGTGAATGGATCGTTCTACAGGACACCTACAGCTTCCACCAGGGAGAACTCCATCATTTCCAGGCCTGGTGAGTTATCTTCTACCATTGTGTTGTGTCTCTGGAGGACCACAATGCAATGCAGTTCTTTTACCCACAATGCAGCATGTTTTCTTCTACACAACCGCCTAACATGTAGTTCTGGGCCAGGCACTAGGTTCACCTACCACAGAAACACTCTGGAGTTCCATTATAAAGGGTCAAATGCAGTCAGGTTTTGATGAATCACAGGGAAGTTCACTAAGCCTTGGAGAGAGATAAGGCTTGGGCCACACATAGTGGCCAATTGGGTCATGTTCAGTGTGGGACCACATGGCCATAGGGAGGAAGGAGGTCGCGCAAAGCGGTGTGGCCGGATCCTGCAGAACAGGATCCAGTCACTGATTACTAGTGCTACACAGTGCGGCACAGCAGTTTCTACAGATATAAACTCCAGGAGTGTAAACCTATAGCATTACGCGTCTATTATATATTTGGCTTTTTTTGTAGGTCATTCCAACCACCCCAGGCCGGAAGATCTCATCCATCACAGCACTCTGAATTCTGAGCATTTCATTGAGCCAACACACAATATTAAGGATATAATTAACCAGTATAAGCAGCCAGGTGGGACCAGACCTGTGGCCGCTCCTGTAAGGTGGGTTTGTGCAGCTCTATATTTGCCCCCCCTTTTTTTTCCTTCTGAGTGGAGTGTTTCTCCATTATAGTTATCTATGGGGTAATCTAGAGTAGACCATATGGCTGTATCTCAGCCTCTCTCACCTCAGCTCCTGTTAGTGAGCAGCAGATAGGTGTCCAGAGTGACACATGCTGGTATAATGGTGGCAAAGTACATGTGGGACAGATGCAGCAGGTGTTGTACAGTTATACAGTAGGTGGGAGCCAGGCCATCAGTGATAGGTGGGAGCCAGGCCATCACTGATAGGTGGAAGCCAGGCCATCAGGGATAGGTGGAAGCCAGGCCATCAGGGATAGGTGGAAGCCACGCCATCAGGGATAGGTGGAAGCCACGACATCAGGGATAGGTGGAAGCCAGGCCATCAGTGATAGGTGGGAGTCAAGCCATCAGTGATAGGTGAGAGCCAGGCCATGAGTGATAGGTGGGAGCCAGTCCATCAGTGATAGAGTGATAGGCGGGAGCCAGGCCATCAGTAATAGGTGGGAGCCAGGCATCAGTAATAGGCGGGAGCCACGCCATCAGTGATAGGAGGATGCTAGGCCATCAGTGATAGTTGGGTGCCAGGCCATCAGTGATAGGTGGGAGCCAGGCATCAGTAATAGGCAGGAGCCAGGCCATCAGTGATAGGAGGATGCCAGGCCATCACTGATAGGTGGGAGCCAGGCCATCACTGATAGGTGGAAGCCAGGCCATCAGGGATAGGTGGAAGCCAGGCCATCAGGGATAGGTATAAGCCATGCCATCAGGGATAGGTGGAAGCCACACCATCAGGGATAGGTGGAAGCCAGGCCATCAGTGATAGGTGGGAGTCAGGCCATCAGTGATAGGTGAGAGCCAGGCCATGAGTGATAGGTGGGAGCCAGTCCATCAGTGATAGAGTGATAGGCGGGAGCCACGCCATCAGTAATAGGTGGGAGCCAGGCATCAGTAATAGGCGAGAGCCACGCCATCAGTGATAGGAGGATGCCAGGCCATCAGTGATAGTTGGGAGCCAGGCCATCAGTGATAGGTGGGAGCCAGGCATCAGTAATAGGCGGGAGCCAGGCCATCAGTGATAGGAGGATGCCAGGCCATCAGTGATAGTTGGGAGCCAGGCCATCAGTGATAGTTTGGAGCCAGGCCATCAGTGATAGGTGGGAGCCACGCCATCAGGGATAGTTTGGAGCCAGGCCATCAGTGATAGGTGGATGCCAGGCCATCAGGGATAGGTGGGAGCCACGCCATCAGGGATAGGTGGGAGCCAGGCCATCAGGGATAGGTGGAAGCCAGGCCATCAGTGATAGGTGGGAGCCAGCCCATTAGTGACAGGTGCGAGCCAGGCCATCAGTGACAGGTGGGAGCCAGGTCATCAGTGACAGGTGGGAGCCAGGTCATCGGTGACAGGCGGGAGCCAGGCCATCAGTGATAGGCAGGAGCCAGGCCATCAGTGCTAGCTGGGAGCCAGGCCATCAGTGATAGAGTGATAGGTGGGAGCCAGGCCATCAGTGATAGGTGGGAGCCAGGCCATCAGTGATAGGTGGGAGCCAGGCCATCAGTGATAGGTGGGAGCCAGGCCTTCAGTGATAGGTGTGAGCCAAGCCGTCAGTTATAGGTGGGAGCCAGGCCATCAGTGATAGGCGGGAGCCAGACCATCAGTAATAGGTGGGAGCCAGGCATCAGTAATAGGCGGGAGCCAGGCCATCAGTGATAGGCGGGATGCAGGCCATCAGTGATAGGTGGGAGCCATGCCATCAGTTATAGGTGGAAGCCACACCATCAATATTAGGTGGAAGCCAGGCCATCAGGGATAGGTGTAAGCCAGGCCATCGGTGTTAGGCGGGAGTCAGGCCTTCGGTGTAAGGTGGGAGCCACGCCATTAGTGTTAGTTGGGAGCCACGCCATCAGTGTTAGTTGGGAGCCACGCCATCAGTGTTAGGTGGGAACCAGGCCATCAGTTATAGGTGGAAGCCAGGCCATCAGTGATAGGTGGGAGCCAGTCCATCAGTGATAGAGTGATAGGTGGGAGGCAGGCCATCAGTGATAGGCAGGAGCCAGGCATCAGCAACAGATGGGAGCCAGGCCATCAGTGGTAGGTTGGAGCCAAACCATCAGTGGTAGGTGGTAGACAGACCATCAGTGGTTGGTGGGAGCCAGGCCATCAGTGGTAGGCGGGAGCCAGACCATCAGTGCTAGGTAGGAGCCAGACCATCAGTGCTAGGTGGTACCCAGACCATCAGTGGTAGGCGGGAGCCAGACCATCAGTGGTAGGCGGGAGCCAGACCATCAGTGGTAGGCGGGATCCAGACCATCAGTGGTAGATGGGAGCCAGACCATCAGTGATAGGCAGGAGCCAGGCCATCTCATGGATAACAAACATGGTAGTATTTACAGCTCCCAACTTTACTCCCAGTACAGTTATTAAGCTGCATACTGTAGGTAGCAGTTTCACTAAGCATAAGAGCTGACAATCTTTTGCAGTACGACACTCTTCCTCTTTGACTCTCCTGTCTCTTCTCAGTATCACCGGCATACTCATCTGCTTAAAGGTACTCATCATGACTGTGGCTACATTTAGGCTACATATAGTCTTTAACCAGACAATCAATTCCCTTCCTCCACCCCCACTCTGTTATTTATTCCCCTCCTTCACCCCCCCCCCCCCGCCCTCCTTTACTTCCCAATTCTGTAACTCGTTCCACCGTCACTCATCCCTGACCATTAATTCATTCCACCTTTGCTCATACCCCATTCCTTCTTTGTCCCTCCCTCATTATTTACCATGTCACACATTTCCCCCTCCCTCATATCACACACAATGTAATTGGTTCCCACTCCCCAACACAAAACCCTGGTAATCATTCACCTTACATTTACAGAGTTAATTCCCCAACCGCTTCCTCTCCCTTGCTATCTCTTTCATTGTATGGTGTCAGGGCGAGGAGGACCACTCACATGGTGTCAGATGCTGCTCCCCTGTGCAACTGAGTTGACCATAGACCATTGATGGTCACCAACCATAGAAAATTTACAGTCAATGGTTTTACCATTGATGGAGCGCCTGCAGGGATATTGAATCATCAGTATTTGACCCTCCAATAGACAATCTTAGCCTTCATGTATATCACTAGGATTCTGGTGCTCAGTGTAGCATCATTAAGTTAGAGAGACATGATGTGACTCATACAATATTTTAGGCCCCCCCGAAATGTTGGCGCTCTGGCCTGCTGCCTAGTTGGCCTAGTATCTCCGGCCCTGCCTGTACACTCGCATTTAACACTCCCGGCTCTCCGCAGCATCACCAACCCATCTCTGCGTTCCGATGCCTCCCCCTCGGAACTCAGACAATCTCGAGTATCAGCAGCCTTTACTCGAGACACAAGCTCCGCAGACCGAACTCGGACCCATGCGAACGTCGGGTTCACTCGGCAGAACTCCATCAGGTAAGCGTTGAAGGCTCCACGCTTGGTTTGGTGAGCACTCCTATCCTACATGCCATGCGGTTACTTACGCTGTAGGGGGCAGCCCACATACACCACTGATGAGATATTTCGTTACCAGCATATGCCTCAGTGAGTCCATAGAATACGTTTTCCCCTCCCTCGTCCCACACACTATCGACAGTAATCAGGTCGACCATTCTTGGTCAACGTGCCATAGGACCATACATGGAAAAGGTTGACACATGCAATTGGTTAACATGGGAACGGTCGACATGAAAAGCGACACATTTTTTTCCAAAACAGGTGGTTTTTCACACTTTACTAACCTAGCCTGTCGACCAAAAGTGGTCGACTTTATTACTGTCAACTACACAGGGGCTATATAGCTAATTTAAATTTAATATGTGATAAAATGGGAATGCCCTTAGTATTGTAGCAAATGTCAAAGCACCAATATAACATATATACATATTTTTCAATATGTCATTAGTAGGGATACAATGGGGGAAATTTAATAAGATGGGAATAAGACGTCACATGTGACATTGCTATGGGCAACCAATCAGATCCTGTCTACTGTCTTCTAGAGCAGGCATTCCCAACCACGGTCCTCAAGGCACACAAACAGTGCAGGTTTTGGTGATATCCAGGCTTTAGCACAGATGTTTTAATCAAAATCACTCAGGTACTAATTAAGTCACCTGTGCTCAAGCCTGGATATCACTAAAACCTGCACTGTTGGTGTGCCTTGAGGACCGTGGTTGGGAATGCCTGTTCTAGAGCAGGGGTAGCCAACTCCAGTCCTCGAGAGCTACCAACAGTTAATGTTTTCCAGATCTCCTCACAGAATCACAAGTGAAGTAATTAGCTCCACCTGTGGATCTTTGAAAATGTTTCAGCTAGTAATGAGTGCACCTGTGCAGCAGCTAGGTTGTCTGGAAAATGTGAACTGTTGGTAGCTCTCGAGGACCGTGGTTGGCTACCACTGTTCTAGAGGGTGCTAAAGAAATAAAAAGTAGATTCTGATTGGTTGCCCATAGCAACATAACATGTGAAGTCCTCTTCCCATCTTTGTAAATTCCCCCCAATGTCTTCCTGTTTGTAACTGTGGTACCCCTGGCAAAATCACCGTTTTGTTTTGTATGGTTTGCAGGAGGGAGCCGGCTAAAATTTTTGGGCGCAAATTGGACCCCCATGAAGAAGCCCTGAAAATTCTGAAAGGACAAATGTCTAATCGGCCACTTGCAGGACCAACACCGGTTTCCAACATGTCTTACGTCCCTAAGGTGACAGAAGTCCCGCCCCTCTTCCTTGACTACTCCCCCCAAATTTAGTAGAAGAGTAGGCCATTGCATGATGTGGTTATGATGACAAGAATCACATCATCATGCCCCCATTTCTGCTCTTTGGACCCCTGCTTTGGGATTTTCTGGAGGGAAATCTTTTTAGGGAGCAGCAAAGTGTAACATAAGTCGGCCATTTTTGTTCCCGCATTGCATGCACACAACTAAATGAGTAGTTTCAACTGTAGGTCACCTGACACCATTGGCCGGCTGAGTAACCAATGAGCTTGTGCAGATCAGCCACCATAGCTCTGTTTCTGGGGCCAGGAAATTTCCATCAGAAGGCGGAGACCCTGGTATTGCCACTCCCACAATATATTGAAACGGAGACTGACCCATCCTGTGCGCGCTCAGTACAGGCCAATGCATGCGCAAAATACCGAATTTCAATACATTGCATGATTTTATTTTTCGTTGGGATAAGACCTGAATCAGGCCCTGTATGTAAATACTACTGAATTGCATCATGGTGTGACTGAATTGTATACCACTCTGTATCACCCATAATTTCCGCCAGAGTGACCCACCATTTTTATTTATGTATTCATATAATTTCCGTGTATATTATATTTTTGGTTTTACTGGTACTTTAATTTTTGTTCCTGGCCTGTCTTTTATTCTAGACTTCTAGAGACACCGTGGCTTTGGTAAAACCTGTTCCGAGCATTAAAACAAAGAAACCTGCCAACCTTCCACCCGTCAGCTGCGTCAGGCCCACCACAGCAACCCCAGGTAGTCCATGTGTCCACATACATTTTACAATTTTGTGCGTAATATGTCATTGGTTCCTGCAGGATTCTCTCCAGAGACAAAGCATCGAATCATTACTTGAACATCGGTCCTCCGAGATTGAAAAAAAGTCTCTAGTTGCGTAAAATCCTAATACACACTAGACGAGAAAGTAAAATATATCTCTCGGAAGGGCCCATCTGAGCGATATCTTTTACTCTCTGGTCTTGTGTGTTCAGTACAGACAAGGGCGAACCTCATTAACGAGGGCCGCATGGCCCCACCTCCCCGTCGCTGACCCCCCTGCCGGCATTGGAATGTGTATATGCAGGGTACGCACACCGCCTAGTGTGTAATTGGCTTAAGACCCAGGGATCATACTTGCCTACTTTTTGAAACGGATTTCAGGGAGATTCCATACCTCTCAACTTGTGACCTGCCGCACCGGAGGCGCGGCCAACCCAGAATGGGGGGGGTCCACAGCAAAGTGGGCGTGGCCTATTAGGCATGATCATGTCCCCATTGCGGACAGACTCGCACTGTGCGGTTTGGATTTTTAGCTGGGAATTGAGTATTCAGGGGTATTGGGAGGGCTTTGCAGGGAATTGGGGGACTTTCGCCTAAAATGGGAGCCTCCTGCAAAATCCGGGAGTGTTGGCAACCTACTATCAGCCTAAACAAACACAGGGGTCACTACCAGCCTACACACACACACAGACACACAAAAGGGTCACTACCTGCCTACACACACACACACACACAGGGGTCACTACCTGCCTACACACACACACACACACACACACACACACACACACACACACACAGGGGTCACTACCAGCCTACACACACACACAGGGGTCACTACCGCCCCCCCCCCACACACACACACACACACACTCACAGAGGGGTCACTAGCGGCCAACACACACAGGGGTCACTACCTTACCATTCCCCCCCCCCCCCCCCACACACACACACACAGGGATCCTACCTACACATATTAACAAATGCTCAGTGACAGCCTAAAATTCACAGGGATCGCTGCCAGTAAACGCGCACACACACACACACACACACACACACACACACACACACACAGAACAGTGTTAGGCTATAGACACACAGTGCATTCACACACAATGACACACACATACACACACAGTGCCAGGTTTAATAGATACACCCATAGGTCACCTACATACACACATTAAAGTCAGTGCCAAGCTAAAAAAAACACAAAAAACAAACAGATCACGTGACATAGCTGCCTACACACAGGACCAGCCAGCATGGAGCTTCTGTGGCATTAGTATTAACAAATAACACAGACTTAGTTTCAAACACAAAAGTAATTGAACAATTAGGGAACAGTGATCACAATATGGTTTCACTGGAAATCAACTTCAGTAAACTACATCAAAAAGGATCTGCAAAAAATACTAAACTTCAGAAAAGCAAACTTTGAATTATTCAGGGAAGCCCTAACAGGAATTGGGTGGGAAACGGTTATGGAGGGAAAATTGCAGAGGAAATGTGGGATACTCTATAAAAGGTGCTTGATTCACTAACTATGGAATACATTCCTAAAGTAACTAAAGGTAAATTCAACAAAAAAAAGCCACCATGGTTGGACAAAGAAGTAAGGTCAGCTATCAACAATAAAACCAGAGCCTTTAAATTCTATAAAAATAACTTGAATGAGGAGGCGTTCGCAAAATACAAAGAATCAAACAAAACTTGTAAAGGGGTAATCAAAGCAGCTAAAATATTATATGAAGAGTGCATAGCCACTGAAAGCAAAACCAACCCAAAGAAGTTTTTTAAATACATAAATAGTAAACGTTTAATTAAGGAAAACATAGGCCCACTAACTGATACTAGTGGAAAAAGTGTTACTGAGGACAAGGGAAAAGCAAAACTGTTAAATGAGTTCTTCTCATCAGTATTTACTAAGGGAGAGCAGACTGTGGAACGAACATTTACCACAAACAGGACAAATAAGCCAGATCTCATTGTGGATTTCACGCCGAAGGAAATAATACTGAGGCTAAGCAAACTCAAAACAAATAAATCACCAGGGCCAGATGGGATTCATCCGAGGGTATTAATGGAATTAAGGGATGAACTAGCTACCCCCCTACATTATATCTTTAGCAAGTCACTATCGTCAGGTATAGTACCAAAAGATTAGAGAATAGCAGAGGTAGTGCCAATATTCAAAAAAGGAAAAAAGGAAGATCCCGCTAATTACAGACCCGTTAGTTTAACATCAATTGTGGGTAAACTATTTAAAGGATTTTTAAGGGATGGTATCCAGGAATATTTAGATCATCACCGTCTACTCAGTACTAACTAACATGGGTTCGTGAAAAATCGTTCATGCCAAACTAATCTACTAGGGTTCTATGAAGAGGTTAGCAAAAACCTCGATAATGGAAATGCTGTAGATGTGATTTTCCTAGATTTCGCTAAAGCATTTGATACTGTCCCACACAAGAGATTGATTAATAAAATGGAGAACCTAGGATTGGGTGAAAATATCTGCAGATGGGTAGGGAATTGGCTATGTAATAGAGAACAAAGAGTGGTTGTGAATGGTGCCGTATCAGATATGATACCGGTACTAAGTGGAGTGCCCTAGGGTTCGGTTTTGGGGCATATTTTGTTTAACATTTTTATCACCATGCTTCAAAATGATCTTGCAATTCTAGATGAGTGGGCAAAAAAAATGGAAGATGAGGTTCAATGTAGATAAATGTAAGGTTATGCACCTTGGGAGACACAACCAGTGTGCAAGTTACAACCTTAGCGGAGAGGAACTGGGTAATTCCATACTTGAAAAGGATCTAGGAGTCCAAATAGACGGCAAACTGGGATGTAGTGCCCATTGTAATGTAGCTACAAAAAAGGCCAACAAATTTCTGGCATGTATTAAGAGGGGAATGGAAACTAGGGACTCAAGGGTAATTATGCCACTGTATAAAGCATTGGTGAGACCTCACCTCGAGTACGGAGTGTAGTTCTGGGCCCCACACTATAAAAAGGACATCATAGAATTAGAAAAAGTCCAAAGGCGAGCAACAAAGCTTATTAGGGGAATGGAGAATTTAAGCTACGGGGAGAGATTAAGCAAGTTGGGACTATTTACATTAGAAAAGAGATGTTCAAGGGGGGACATGCTCAACATGTACAAGTACATCAAGGGCCAATATAAGGCACTGTCACACACCCTCTTTTCTACTAGAAAGGAATCTAGGACACGAGGGCATGAGTATAGATTAGAAGAAAAAAGATTTCATTCAGCTAGTAGAAAGAATTTCGGTACTTATGTATTATCTGGGCTCCCATGTTAAATGCACCCCATTTTTTCATACCCCTACTATCCAACTACGCATGGAGTTGATTTTATATAGTGTGGCGAGCGCTGCGAGCCACCGTGCCCGAAGCGTGGCGAGGGGACGCGGTCTCATAAGAAAAACGGGAGCCCAGATATTACATACGTACCAGAATTTCTTTACGGTCAGAACAGTCAAACTCTGGAACTCTCTTCCCAGAGAGGTGGTAACGGCTGGCTCATTAAATGCGTTCAAGGAAAAGTTGGACAAACATTTACTGGAGAAAAACATCCATGGGTACAAAAGAGAAATATAATTTGTCTGTAAAATATCAGAACCCCCCAAATCAGCAATGGATATCTATACCAGGTTGAACTAGATGGACGCAAGTCTTTTTTTAGCCTTACCTACTATGTAACTATGTAACAACATCATGTACTACTACTAACCTGGGAACGGAGCACTCCTGCTCCTCCCCCAGCCTCTCCTCCGAGCTCCCAGCTGGCAGGTCTGTCAGTTTCCACACCAGCTGCTTTCTATGCTGGTCCCCGTCTCTTCCCCTCCTCTGTGTCTCCAGCATGCAGCATCAGCAGCTCTCCGATGAGGCAGAGGGGAAGAGGTCAGAGGGGCGGGCTTCACTCACTGCTGCTCCTAGTCTCCCTGCTAGCAGGGTCTCACCGTCACGTGCGGCTCTCACACTGATGTTGCGACGCGTAGTACTTCCAAGCCCCGACCACATCGCGCCGGACTAGCGCATGCGCAGTCCGTTTTTTTTAGCTCAGCTTTGAAATTCCGGGGGATTGGGGGGGCTTTGCGGGGGACCTGGAGAATGGTGTCTAAAGTGGGAGGCTCCCGCAAATTGCGGGAGAGTCGGCAAGTATGACAGGGATAGATATACCAAGTTTCAAAAACTGATGAAGTGGAGAGTGATAAAGTAGCAGCCAACCAGCTCCTAACTGTCATTTTTTAAACACAATCTGTAACATGGCAGCTAAGAACTGATTGGATGGTCGTTTATCACTCTCCGCGTTATCACTTTTTGAAGCTTATTACATCAGGGCCTTCACTCTGAATATAGCCCAAGGTGCAGGGGCAGATTGGGATCGGGAAATTTCCTGGAAGCAGCCATCATGGAGGCGGGGTCTGTTAAGGGGGTGGGGTCCGTTAAAGGGATGGGATCCCTCCTCCTCAGAACAGTATTTTCCAGTTAAATCTAAGCCAGTGTTCTGTCATTGTCTTCAGTCTCTGTGTCTCGGGAGCTGTCTGAAGACCAGGAGAACATTCAGACCCAGCTACATCGCCAATACAGTGAGGAGCACTATACCTACAGCAATGTGCCCTGGAAGATCTACATCAGGAAGGAGGTGAAGTGGTCCGCTAAACAGTATTGTATAATACACCTAAGGTTTAATATAGAAAGACCAGCACAATATATGCTGCAGTGTAGCAGGACCAGCACAATATATGCTGCAGTGTAGCAGGACCAGCACAATACTGTATATGGTCATGTAGCAGGACCAGCACAATATATGCTGCAGTGTAGCAGGACCAGCACAATAATGTATATGGTCGTGTAGCTGGACCAGCACAATATATGGTGCAGTGTAGCTGGACCAGCACAATATATGCTGCAGTGTAGCAGGACCAGCACAATACTGTATATGGTCATGTAGCAGGACCAGCACAATATATGCTGCAGTGTAGCAGGACCAGCACAATACTGTATATGGTCATGTAGCAGGACCAGCACAATATATGCTGCAGTGTAGCTGGGCCAGCACAATATATGGTGCAGTGTAGCAGGACCAGCACAATACTGTATATGGTCATGTAGCAGGACCAGCACAATATATGCTGCAGTGTAGCTGGACCAGCACAATATATGGTGCAGTGTAGCTGGACCAGCACAATATATGCTGCAGTGTAGCAGGACCAGCACAATACTGTATATGGTCATGTAGCAGGACCAGCACAATATATGCTGCAGTGTAGCAGGACCAGCACAATACTGTATATGGCCATGTAGCAGGACCAGCACAATATATGCTGCAGTGTAGCAGGGCCAGCACAATATATGCTGCAGTGTAGCAGGGCCAGCACAATATATGCTGCAGTGTAGCAGGACCAGCACAATACTGTATATGGTCATGTAGCAGGACCAGCACAATATATGCTGCAGTGTAGCTGGACCAGCACAATATATGGTGCAGTGTAGCTGGACCAGCACAATATATGGTGCAGTGTAGCTGGACCAGCACAAAATATGGTGCAGTGTAGCTGGACCAGCACAATATATGGTGCAGTGTAGCTGGACCAGCACAAAATATGGTGCAGTGTAGCTGGACCAGCACAATATATGGTGCAGTGTAGCAGGACCAGCACAATATATGCTGCAGTGTAGCTGGACCAGCACAATATATGGTGCAGTGTAGCTGGACCAGCACAAAATATGGTGCAGTGTAGCTGGACCAGCACAATATATGGTGCAGTGTAGCAGGACCAGCACAATATATGCTGCAGTGTAGCTGGACCAGCACAATATATGCTGCAGTGTAGCTGGACCAGCACAATGGCCCTTATTCTGATTGACGCGGACTTTACCGCATTCTTACGGATCGCGTATTTTCGCCGTCTGCGCATGCGTGGAGAACGCAACGCGCATGTGCCACGCCTAGACTCCGTACCAGTTCGGCAAAATCCCGTCCAAAACTGTTGGCCGCAATCAGTCGGGAAATATGGGCGTATTATGGGCGTCATGCGGAATGGCACATGGGCGTAGTTTCAAAGTGGGCAAAACGGGGCGGAAACATGGGCGGACACGGGGGAGTACACTTATGTTGGGGGGCGTACATTCGGAAACCACTCCGAATGCACGCGATCAAAAAGGCCAGAAATGTGCGGTGTCCACAAGTGTACTATTGCTTTGCGTACACCACTCGTTCATGCGGTAGGCGAACGTACGCCTAATGACTACAACCATTAACACCTGAACCCAATAGAATCTACTCCTTTACTCATTACTCACTAATAGGACGCTTGTCAGTGCTTTAATTGAAACCATTGCTGCTTCAAGGAACCCGTACTAAACACCCACATATGCTGTACTTGTCAGACACTTTCAAACTGCTAACAATGGACATGACAGAATATTAATACTAGCAATACACATGTGTATTTGACATGTACTCATGAAACCACACATTTTGGGTAAAGTAAACACATTTATTTATATTCATGTCACAGTCAATGGCAGTGTGATGCAATGACCATAAAATAATACATACAAACAATAAACAACATGGCAGGAATGCCGCAAAATAAATAATAATACAAAACAAATATAATTGCACACAGATGGACTCCAGCACCTCCTATGTGCCACTGCACATGCAGCCAGTGGGAAATGATGAGGCTGCTGGCCCTTCTACAGCAGGGCAAGCTGCACCTGACCATTCAACAGCAGGGCACCCTACACCTGGCCCTTCTGCAGCAGGCCAACCTGCAGCTGGCTCATATGCACCATCAGCAGAATCATTTGGAACACAACCGGGGACTTCACAAGATAGTACCATGGCCATCACTTCAAGTACAGCTGACAGTAATGCCAGGCAAAAGAGGGCAACAGGGGAACCACAAAGGACATATGAAGCAAGGCCTCAGCTGGTTCCCCTCAGCACGTGATTGGACACAAGAAGCTGACACACACAGCACAATGGAAGATTTGGGAACACATAACGGCAGAGATTAATGCAGCCACAAGTTCATTTCCGACCACGTTTGGCCTTGGTAGGCTCCTTGGCCTGTGCAGCAGCTCTTCGGGGACGGCCAGATGCTGGGGCAGGTGGAGCAGATGATGTGGAGGGGTTGGCTGGTCTACCCCTCCTGCCAGCAGGGAGTGTTGCCGCTGGTAATGCACCAGAAACGGATGCCATTAGGACCCTGTTGCTGGTAACCAGCTCCACCATAAGCTCATTATGGTGGAGGAGGAGATCATTTTGGCGGGTGGCTTGCTCGGCCAGCACCTGAGCACTTGCAGCCATGGCCTGCATGCTCGCAGCCATGGACTGCTGGGTGCTGACCAAGCTCGCCAGGATCTCCTCGGTCCTACGCACCCGTTCTGATGCCAAGTCTCCCTGCTGGTTGATGTCCCCAAGCACCTCGGCCAAGGCGGCCAAATCGGCTTGGCCCGATGCCTGCTGCTGCACAGGCCTACCTCTGGGGCCAGGTGGCACGGACTCCTCCACCTCCTGAACAGAGTCGTCACCAAGCGGTGGGGTGTCTGTGGGCAAAGATAAACACAATTAGGAGACATTCTACGATAATTACTTGCCCAAGTTTATGGCATGACCAATATTTACCTTCCAGAAAAGACGCAAACACTTCAGCTGGGGCCTCGCTATCCATAGTGCTCACCCCCCGGATCTCCTCAACTGATATGCAGCTCTCGGCCATCACCTCCAGGGGGGTGAGCTCTAGCCCTGATGGCATGGGGCCGGCCCCAGATGTCTGGCTGTGGTCCCACCGCTTGGTCAGCTTCCTCTTCAGGTTGGTTTTGAAGTCCTGCCACCTGCAATGTAAGTTGACATATTAATACATGTCACTCCCAATGTTAGCTGTTGCAGCCATTGCTCTGTGCTACATATTACAACATGTGATTATTGTCCCATATATAATATTACATGCAACTATGATATCAACCGTTACAATACACATTCACAATCACCCTACTCTAACTCACAATGAAATTACATGGCAATAATGTATGTGTATCGTAACAACCTCACGGGCCATTTGCTAAATGCATCTAAGCATCAATTCAATCATTACTTGGCTATTACTGGCCACATGTATCACAAAACAACTTGCCTCTTCTTCACATGGTCCGTCTCACGAACTTGTGGCGCTACTTCATTAATCTCTGCCGTTATCTGTTCCCAAATCTTCCATCTGCGTGTGTGTGTCAGCCTCTCGGATGGACACTCTATCCAATCACGTGCTCGGGGAACCAGGATGGCCAGCTCCTGTGCTTCATATGCCTTATTTTTTTTGGGTGGTTCCGCTGTTGCACTGGCTCGCCCCTTGCCACGTCCCTGGCCACGCCCCCTGGCACCAGTCGCTGCACTTGAAGTGCTGGCCATGGTACTACCTTGTGAAGTCCCCTGTTGTGTTCCAAACAATTCTGCTGATGGTGGATATGAGCCAGCTGCAGGTTGGCCTGCTGCAGAAGGGCCAGGTGTAGGTTGCCCTGCTGTAGAATGGTCAGGTGCAGGTTCCCCTGCTGGAGAAGGGCCAGCAGCCTCCTCATTACCCACTGCCCGCATGTGCAGTGGCACATAGGTGGTGCTGGAGTCCATCTGGTCAAATAGTTGCTGCAGCACTGGGTCCACCTCTGGTTGGGATCCAGACATGTTAGCAACAACATTGTCACCTTCTAATACACCTTTATATACTGTTTGTGTAATCTGTTTGGCGGACATCAGCGGCAGCTGCGTTCCGTGCGTGAGCGTACGTCGCTGGTTTTTCGCGCCGCATACGGTGGCGGAAATTCCATTGTGTAAAACCTGGCGAAAGTTCGACATGAAATACTGGTCACCAATGCTAACATTGCATAGAATCTTCTGATACACCTGTGACTATTGCTCAATACACATGCTATTTGCTAGCATGACATGACATTTCATTCATGACTACTGTGGTATTGTGGCGTTTTAGTGCAAGCTAAAAGTAGCCCATTCCCTTAGAGAATCCAGGCCACAAGTCATGCAATACTCATCTCTACTGTTATAGACCACACATGTGAGAGCCCTATAAATAATGTCTTCCTGCTAGAATCATTTGTCTTCAGATCTGGACTTGTCAGGGTCTAAGGTAAGCTCTTCCATGCTCCTTGTAGATATGATATCCATTAACAATGTAAGTGTATGAATGTATGCACTATTGCCTCACTGACTACAGATTGTTGGGCCAGCAAAGTGGTGTATTATTATTGCAACATGTCACATGTTCACTATTTCACTCACAGGGCTTAAACCTGTGTGGGTTCATCTATTGCAGGACAACATGTCCCAGCAATAGATGAAATGTGTCATAGTACATGATGTCGGCAAAAAATGCTGACACCTTTATCTGTGTGTTTTGGACGGTGTGTATTGAGTTCATATTATTGTGTCATCATTAGAGAGTCAAATGGATCTGCGGGATTTCATGGGGCGCCCATCTATTGTACGTATTGAAGGCTACAAATCTATTTGTAGTGGGATATGGCCATTATGTGCATAGGTGCATCAGTATTTATGTTCATTTCTTTATAGGTTGCAGAAGCTATTATGCGCTACATGGAGAGGAGGCTAAGGGCACTTGCGGCTCTCCCCACTCGTCGGCCAAGGAGGCCAGGACGTGCTAGAATCTATCGCACACGGGTGACTCTGTTTGCTATGCCCGATGATGAGGTACTTACTAGGTACCGGTTACCGCCACATGTCATTCTGGATCTGCTCACCTTAATTCAGAGCGATCTGGAACCTCTACACGGGATCACGACAGCAATTCCGCCTCACACACAGCTGCTGGCGGTGTTGCATTTCTGCGCCTCAGGATCATTCCAACAAGTAGTGGCAGTACTTGCTGGAATATCTCAGCCGGCCTTCTGCCGAATCCTGAGGCGTGTGACGTCGGCCATGTTCAGGCGCAAGGGGCACTTCATGGCCATGACATTTGCCACCGAGACCCTGCGCAGAAGCCAGCAGGCCTTCCATCAAATTGCTGGCTTCCCTAATGTGATAGGGGCTGTGGATGGCACCCATGTACCATTTGTGCCTCCATCTCGAAGTGAGAAGATATATAGGAACCGCAAATTGTTCCACTCACTGAACGTGATGGTGGTATGTGGCCCATCCATGGAGATTCTCGCCTTCAACTCGAAGTTTCCCGGAAGTGCCCATGACTCTCATGTCATCCGACAAACCGGGATATGGCATAGACTCCAAGAGCTGGAAGGCCGTGATGCGTGGGTTCTGGGTGACTCCGGTTACCCATGTACGCCCTGGCTACTTACGCCGTACAGCTACCCAGCACCGGGCCCACAGGAGGCATTCAATCGGGCGCATGTTGCCACCAGGCAAGTGGTGGAGCGCTCAATTGGCCTTTTAAAAGGTCGATTTAGAGTGCTCCACCGCACTGGTGGTGACTTACAATATGCGCCTGAAATGGTGTCGAGGATCGTGGGCCTGTGTATATTTTTCCACAACATTGCTGTGCGGCGTGAGATACCCTTTGATGAGTGGGAGGTACCATCTGAGCCGCAAGATCCGCCCATGCGCCCATCCCGCGCCCCTGAATGCCGGAGGGGATACCAGCTGCGGGACTCTGTGGCGCAAAGATAAAAATAGACTAAAAACATACTTATTTACTCAAGCATTTCACTGACATCTACTGTTAAGCTTGTTTTGTATTTCGAGCAGTAAAGACAATGTGTGAAGCACTTTGAGTCCTATTGGGAGAAAAGTGCTATATAAATATCATTATTATTATTATTATTATTATAAAGATACTTCAGGTACATGTTATTGAGTTGACATAACACACCCATTTTAGTCACAATCACCCCTTCAAATAAGTCCAGTGTGTTAGTTGTCAGTGTTACAAAACGAACATTAGCCAGCCTGCCCTCCTAATGGCAAAGAAATAGGAGATATTTAGCATATGTGTTTAGTTTTGGGGGAAGTTCAATATAGGTGCTAATTATTATACCTTGGACAAGGGATCTTATGTGTTTGTTATATCTTCATTATTGTAGTTGATACTATCCCTGATGACTGGTGAGTACATTGATTTATTCTATCATGTGTTGGGGATTATTTCCTGTGTTGATGTATGATTTGTTTGCATATATAGATATATATCTATATATGATGTTGGAATTTATTCACATGTTTCAACATTTCAAGGAGCATGCAGGCAGGCAGGCAGGCAGGCAGGCAGGGCTGGTGTATAATGCTGGTTTCAGGATACCTGCAAGTGTGTGTATGTGTCTTTTACACATAAATGTACGCATACACATATATGCATAGAGTAAGTAATGCTAACTACAGCTATGCCTTGCTAAGCTATAGCACGCGTTGCTTGGCGGAGCGCGGCCTTATTGGATTTGCTAAGGGCATACACACTGTGTTTTATATATATCAGATTTGTTCATTGGCATACATCAACACTACGGTTTTGAAGGCATGCGAATTTTTCACCATTTGTGTTGGCGCAGAGACGCTGTTAATGTAAAAATGAACAATAAAGTTATTATCACAAATAACTGTGATCAACCAATGCCACCACCTGATTGGTTGATAGATGCCATTGTCAACATGGCGGAGACACGAAGGGCAGAACCCTTCACGCATGAGGAGCTCAGGGTTCTTGTCTCCGTCATGGAGACAAGGCTGGGCCGTGCGGGGCCCTTCATAACAAACCGCCATAAGCGGAGGGCGTACACAGCGGCAGGGCGCCGAATTTACGCCCACACTCGGGTGCGGAGGTCCCTCGGGCAGCTGGAGAGGCGGTGGTCGGACCTCCGCAGGCGCCAGCCCCAGCTGCTCACACAAATAAGGGGCGAAATTGCTGAATGTGAGTATTTTAGCTATGAAATTTCGCACTTACAACATAGCATATATAAGCAATAAAATGTGTCTCATGATAAGTGGGTGTCCATGGGTTTAAAAGTCCATAGACTCTTATGTGTGCTTCTTCCTGGTTAACATGCAGTCATGTGCCTTTTATATGTCATGCCATAGCATTGAGGATTCTGATGCATACAATGTGCCCAATCTAATATGTGTTACACATTGATAAATGCCTGGGTTGTAATGTGTGAACAAATGACTAACAATCACATAATAATTTAAATGTCACAATTTGGAGTCCATTAACAGTAAGGAGCTACTTTCCTGCATCGTTTGCCATCATTATCACCCTTCCATGTATGTCTTGTTATGGATGAATAAATGTGCCCCAATGAGCCGACATTGACCATGATGTTTTTTTCTACCACACAGCACGAGCCCGAGCCCGACAGGCCCGTGAACAGGCGGAGGCAGGCCTGGCCCAGGACGAGGCCCAAGACCCCCAGGAGGAGGTGGCGGCAAGGGTGGAAGAGGAGGAAGTGGAGGAGGAGCAAATGGTGGAGGAGGAGGTGGTGCGTGAGGAGGTGGAGGAGGAGGAGGTGGAAGAGGAGTTTGTGGCGGAGGAGGAGGTGTTGGTGGCGGAGGAGGAGGTGGAGGAGGAGGTGCTGGTGGTGGTGGAGGAGGAGGTGGAGGAGGAGTTGGAGGAGGAGGTGGAGGAGGAGTTGGAGGAGGAGGTGGAGGAGTTGGAGGAGGAGGTGGAGGAGGAGTTGGAGGAGGAGGTTGTTGTGGTCGAGGAGATGGCGGAGGAGGGGGCTGAGGAGGCCACGGTTGCCCCGGACACATCAAGTTCCGAGGGGGAGGAGGCGTGCCAGGCACCGGACTCGCCGCAGATCGGTATGTTTACATAATGCATCATTCATGAAGTAGTTGTACTGGTATATGTTATGTAGCACTGGTGATTAAAAATTTTGGGCACATACTAATCATATAGACCCCAAAGTGGGTAGCTACAGATACAGGTACGGGTTAGATGGGGAGTCCAAGGCATCCCTTTCATCCAGGACACCTCTCAATTACACAGGTTTGTGGGATGGGTTGGAGGTCCATTTGGACTGCCACATAACCGTTGTAGTTAAACAGGATCCAGGAGTAAAGGGATGAGTGGATCATTTGTGGATTAAAATCACCTGCTGCAAGCGTAGATTATGACCCATCAAATAGTGGCATCGATATTGTTGGTGAATGTTATTTATAAACTGTAGGATGTATGCTCGAAATGGAGTATGGGCCGGCCTACCTTGGAATGGCGTCACAAGTTGGCAGTGTCCCCGGAGCCTCCTCTACCTAAACCCCCCCTGTAGTTCTGATTTATTTTTGTCACTCACAGAATTGTAGGTTGGTTTAGACAGAATTATGATTTAGAGGATGTGTATTGTGCATTCCTGACATTTGCATAACTCCCATGCCACCAACCATCACTGAACTTAGACTGAGCAGATTGTGACAAGTTGTTATTGACGTAGGCCATGACCTGCTTGACATTGGTTAGTCATGGGTGGGTTGTGACTGAGAAGAAACAATATGACTGTTATGTCTTCTGCAGAGTTAAGGGTCGAGGGCAAAATAGACAGTATGTAGTAAATAAGTTTGCATGTATGTATATATGTATGTGTCATATATATTTATCTATGTGTGTCTCTATCTCTCTACATAGATAGATATATATCTCTATATATATATATATACACACATGTCACCTAGCATTTGTGCAATTTATGTCGTAGTATGTGAAATGTATGCATGAATAACATGACTAATTTTTGCCCCTTTGACATGCCCACAGATGACACCACACCGGCAGATGAGGGGGTGCGTGGGGCCCTCCTGCGAGCAGAGCACCATCTCCGGCTCCTTCAAGCCGACTTGCAGGACCTAAAAGACCTGCTCATTTAATGTTTCCTTTTTTTTTTTTTTCATTATGTTAAATAGATATTTTAATAAATTCTTTATGCAAGTTCACAGTTGTTGGTTTTATTAGCACTTTAAATAGTATATGTGTAGAATGTTTATAATGTTTGACACAGGGTGTAATAGAAACCATTGCACTTACATTGCTGTAAGGGTTAATGTGTGCTATGCATGTGTTAGGCATGCTTGTAAGGATATATTGGAATCTAATTGATTCCAATTACAAATAAGCTGTTTTTTATGAGGGTAGGTAATTGAATAAGTGGGTCATGTGATGTATTGCAGAAGATACTTCATAGTGGGTTGTTTGGCGTAAATACTCCGCTTACGTGCGGTAGCACCGCTTGGCTCCCGTTCGGATGCGGTATTCCCGAGCATACTCTGTAATACTCTGTAATACCGTGCCGAATCGGAGTGTTTCTCCCGCACACGCATGGTTTGTATGTCGTCCGTAAACACGCCCTGTTCTTAAAGAGTGAGTCCGTCCGAATGCGGAGGACACGTGGGCGTTTCTACGGACGATGGCCGCACGCGGCAAAACACCGTGGCGTGCGGACCGCACCGTAAGAATGCGGGAATATCCGCACCGATCAGAATAAGGGCCCATATATGGTGCAGTGGAGCTGGACCAGCACAATATATGGTGCAGTGGAGCTGGACCAGCACAATGTATGGTGCAGTGTAGCAGGACCAGCACAATATATGCTGCAGTGTAGCAGGACCAGCACAATACTGTATATGGTCATGTAGCAGGACCAGCACAATATATGCTGCAGTGTAGCTGGACCAGCACAATATATGGTGCAGTGTAGCTGGACCAGCACAATATATGGTGCAGTGTAGCTGGACCAGCACAAAATATGGTGCAGTGTAGCTGGACCAGCACAATATATGGTGCAGTGTAGCTGGACCAGCACAAAATATGGTGCAGTGTAGCTGGACCAGCACAATATATGGTGCAGTGTAGCAGGACCAGCACAATATATGCTGCAGTGTAGCTGGACCAGCACAATATATGGTGCAGTGGAGCTGGACCAGCACAATATATGGTGCAGTGTAGCTGGACCAGCACAATGTATGGTGCAGTGTAGCAGGACCAGCACAATATATGGTGCAGTGTAGCAGGACCAGCACAATACTGTATATGTTCGTGGTCCCGAAAATTTCATATAAGGGATACTCAACCTGTACAGTGTAGCAGGACCAGCGAAATATATGGTGCAGTGCAGCAGGACCAGGGCAATATATCGTACAGTGTATCAAGACCAGCACAACATACTGTATGGTACAGTGTAGCAGGACCAGCACAATATATGATGCAGTGTAGCAGGACCAGCACAATATATGCTGCAGTGTAGCAGGACCAGCACAATATATGCTGCAGTGTAGCAGTACCAGCACAATATATGGTAGAGTGTAGCAGGAGTAAAACCAGCACAGGATTATTGCCAGCATACATTATATAAACTCTACCCATATGCAATAATGACATAATGCTATGATTGAAGTGGAATGCTATAGTATCACCTGTTAAGGTTGCCATGTAAGATAACCTATGGTGCCACCATCTGTCCTCTGGTTCTCCAGTTAGACTTCTCTCAACTAGATGACCATCCATAGCCATCCCATAATTCATTGAGAAAGGCTGATGGTACTGAATGGTATGCTCCCACTATTATTTATATACTTCTCCTTTAGGAATTATACATTTGTACCAATATTAGGAGTTGGGAGAATAGGGAACGTATTTCCTTTCCGTGTGGAGGTTGTATGACTCTGAGGAACCTCATTATAGCCCTTATTGTTTGATTGCAAATGAAACGCTATTTGTCACCGTAGCTTCCTGCTCCAAAGCCCAGACCCAAATACTACATCAAAATGTTGTATAAACTGAGTGCGAAAGTTGCTGTAGAGATGGCCCACAGTAGTGCAGATGTTGAGCATTACTATGGGTCAATGGACCAATGTTTTGGGATGGTGCCTTACCATGTGTTGTATCTGTCGGCAGGTGTTCTATCCAAGAGACAGCTTCAATAACCCTCTCATCCTGGACCTCATCTTCAAGCAGGTGAGGGCCAAATGTTCAGACATCTAAATAACCGCAATGAGATGCTGCAAACGTTTAACCTTAAATCTCTGCTTCACCTCTCATCTGCACCGATTCCCGTATCTGCAAATAGTTATTTAATTTGCCTTAGTTTCTGAGTGGTGAATGGAGTGGTATCCACCAGCTCCTCCCCCTGCCCATAGGTGCCGATTCTGTGGGTGCTCAAGGGCCCGAGCACCCACGGAAATTGATGAGCACCCACTGGACCGAGTCCCGCTGCTGGGCCGCCATATTAGCTTGCTAATTTGCGGCTGCAGTACCCACATTGCCGGATCCGCCACCTGGGAAACAGTATGCCGGGAAGAGTGTATTCTGTCCGTGGAGTACCTGCACTGCGGGGGCATTTATGTACCTGCACTGTGGGGGAATTTATGTACCTGCACTGTGGGGGCATTTATGTACCTGCACTGTGGGGGCATTTATGTACCTGCACTGTGGGGGCATTAATGTACCTGCACTGTGGGGGCATTAATGTACCTGCACTGTGGGGGCATTTATGTACCTGCACTGTGGAGGCATTTATGTACCTGCACTGTGGGGCATTTATGTACCTGCACTGTGGGGGGATTTACGTACCTGCACTGTGGGGGAATTTACGTACCTGCACTGTGGGGGAATTTATGTACCTGCACTGTGGGGGCATTTATGTACCTGCACTCTGTGGGCATTTATGTACCTGCACTCTGTGGGCATTTATGTACCTGCACTGTGGGGGCATTTATGTACCTGCACTCTGTGGGCATTTATGTACCTGCACTGTGGGGGCATTTATGTACCTGCACTCTGTGGGCATTTATGTACCTGCACTGTGGGGGCATTTATATATGTGGAACTCTGTTGCCGTAATTTGAATATTACTGTGCTCAGTAATATAAATTGGTATTATTTTGTGGCCACACCCCTTCCCCATGAAGCCACTCCTCTATATTTTTGGCTTGAGCACCCACCAGCAAAAACAAAAATTGGCACCTCTGCCCCTGCCCATTCGTTATTAACCAATGTCCCCCTCTATTACTTCAGGTCATCAGTGACACTCTGTCTGAGAGCTGCGTCAGGATCACCAAGGAGGAGAGGCAGAGAATGAGGTCATTACTAGGTGAGCCGGGCCTGTCCGTTACACATCACTGTCCTGGAAGGGGTATACGGCCGTTGGGTCGACACACATGTCACCACTTTCTAAATGGTTACATATTACCCCTAATCTCAGTAAGGGCCAGATGTATCAAGCTTCAAAAAGGGATCAAATGGATAGTGATAAACAACCAGACAATTATCTCCTGCTTATCATTTTTCAAATACAGCCTGTAACATGACAGTTAGGAGCTGATTGGCTGGTTGTTTAACACTTACCATTTTATCCCTTTTTGAAGCTTGATACATCTGGCCCTTACTGAGATTAGGGGTAATATGTAACCAGTTAGAATGTTAGATGGCCACTGCGCTTCTGAAGTGTATCGTGTTGCATACCACTGACTATGGGGGTATGTATTACAAAGTTTGGAGAGTAATAAAATGGAGAGAAATTACCAGCAAATCAGATCCTAACTGCCATGTTCCAGACTTATGGGCCCATTTACTTTTGAACGTTTGCAGCTAATTCCAAGAAAACTTTATGGGGGTTAGCCGTAAATATTAAGTACCTCCCAAATGTAAGACGAAGGGACCGCAGTCCGATTCTTCTTGTGAAATGCCATAGATATGATCAGAGCTTTTCTGACTTTCATCTCTGCAGCGGAATACAGGGTGGACTCCCTAAACGCCATCGCAGATGAGACCGTGAAAAAGAAGGTTGTTACGGCCGCCAGAGAAGAGTGGGAAGTGTATTTCTCGAGGCTCTTCCCGGCTGCGGTAAGAAGACGGAGAGAGGGAGATTTACTCTACATAGTGCATAGAGCCCTCATTAGCCATCAGTTAATGAGATAACAGCTGGCGGGAGGGGTACAGGTTACACCAGTGGTAGCCAACTCTAGTCCTCGAGAGTTACCAACAGTTCATGGTTTCCAGCTCACCTCACAGATACACAGGTGCACTCATTGCTGACTAACACATTTTAAAAGATCCACAGGTGGAGCTAAATACTTCACTTGTGATGCTGTGAGGAGACCTGGTAAACGTTAACTGTTGGTAGCTCTCGAGGACTGGAGTTGGCTACCCCTGGGTTACACCAATCGAATCACTTGGCTGCTATAGTTTACATCATTCTTGGGCCTTGTCTACGCTTTGTAATCACTATCAACCAATTTGTGGTTGTTAGTGTTTTCATAGAATGAGGGAACATTGATGTATGGCGATGTATAAATGACATTGATAATGATCTGTCCCGTGGTTAATAGAAGTATCCAGACAATTAATGATAGCATTTTGGATTTAATATCCTCATTTTCAGCCATAAGGAAGTATCCTCCGCACCAGCCCACAAGTCTACATTGATAGTTAAAGTGACCACTTGTGTTCCCGTACAGGGCAGTGTTGGTACCGGTGTACAGATTCTTGGGGTGTCTCATACCGGGATAAAACTTCTGAAGATGCTGAAGAGTGGTGGCTCCACCCCGGAGCAGATGAGGGTCTTGAGGAGTTACAGGTGCATGCGATTTTCATATCTATCCAGGGGTTCCAAAAGTGGGGGGTGATGATGATTATATAGGTCCCTTGTGTTTGGTGGGGAAGGGGGCCAGTTCGCCCTTAAGGTGGGGAAGGCCTCAAATATCCATCTGTGTGGCTGCCAGTGGCAAAATTTAAACGTTGGCCATAACCGGATTTGGTTGTGTTCCCCTCAGTACCCATGCCTGTTGCTGTTCTCTGTGGCCTTGTACCTATCTACCAGTCCTAAGGTCAGTGTAGATCAGTGTTTCCAAAACACGGTCCAAACAACCACTACATCCATTTTTGAGCATAGTTAGCTAAATAATAAATGTATGAGCTATAAATAAAACCACTAGTGCTCAAGCATGGATATACTTAAAATTAGGATTGTTAAGTTACTCAAGTGCAGGGGTAAACACTGGAGTGGAGGGTTTAGCAAGATAGAGGTGATCATCATGAGAGGGCATAAATGCCACTAAAGGTTTGACTCCTTTTGCCCAGCTCCTTCTCATTCCATGCACTATTATGCCCAGGGCCATCTTAACATTGGCGGAGGCCCCTGGGCAAAACATTAGTGCAGGGACCCCACATACACCACCCAGATACACCCCCCCACCTATATGCAGAGCGGTCCGAGCAGCGGCGGCTGGGAGCCTGTAGCGATATTGCTGGGCGGGAAGAACTGCTGATTTTGAAAAGACTGTCTGGACACTGATTGGTTAATTCTCTCAGTAGTCAATCAGTGTCCACGCAGTCTTTTAAAAATCAGCAGCGCTTCCTGCCGCCTGTCAAATAGTGCTACAAGCTTGAAGCTTCCAGTCACCACTTCCTGGACCCCACAGTGGAGTCCGGGCAGCGGCGGCTGGGAGATTGTAGCGCTATTTGCTAGGCAGCAGGATGATAAGCGCTGCTGATTTTGAAACGACTGGCAACCAATCCATCTTGGACAAGCTTCATGGGCTTCTAGGTAGACTTCTGATAGAATGGGCCCTTTGCTTCAGAAAGCTTTGCAATGAGCATTGGGTCAGTATAGGTCCAGATACAAACCGATTTGCCAGACAGCCATCCGCATATGGATAGATGGATCTGGCATAAACGGGCAGATACTTGTATTAGCATGAGGTAGCAAAGAGGACACCTGAGCTGGACTTAACAGTCGCTGGGTCCAACTCAGAATCAGAGCATAGAGCTGATTTCCAGCAGTACAGAAGTACAGATATATTTGTCTTAGCACCATGTAATGTATGTTATGTCACATTTGTTCCTTTTTTAGGCTAGTTTATCATTGTTCTGTCTGTGCCTTTTCGGTTGGATAAGTTGCAGAGAGGAAATCCTTACATGTATTCCCACCACCTGACTGTTATCTCCTCATAACATATAATGTCCTTATATTATTTCCCTTGTAGTTACACAGACATCATGTTTGTCACAGTTCTCTCCAAGAACATGCTGGAGTTCAACCTGACCAACGAGAAGCTTATACTCTTCTCCTCACGGTCCAGTCAGGTGAAGAGCATGATAGATTGCTTCTTGATGGAGCTGAAAAAGGTGAGCAGCTGATATTGGGCTCGGTGCTGAGTCGGTGTCTCAAATCCAAGGTGTCATCCTTACTCTAGGATGTCTGGCGGGAGGTTCCTGAGCTGTATGGCTTAGAGATACTTCTCCGAGCTTCCTCTGTAATTGGTATAGGGAACTTTTAGACACCATGCTCGGGCTATAAAATCCACCTCATACTTCCTTCCCACTTATTCCAATACATTGGGTTCCTCCGGTTATATTATAGCACAATAGTTGTGGGTGAAAGACTTTGGGAGGAAAACAAGGGGACCGTAATAAGAAAATCAAGACACATGTCACTCAGCATCTGTCCTTCTCCAAGATGGACCTTCTGCAGGAGAACCTAAACATTTTTGTCCATCATACTGCCCATTCATTTAAAAAAAAAACAATGTCTGTAATTTTTTGTTTTTATTTTTTCTATTTCAGGATTCCAACTATGTGGTCGCTGTCCAGAATTATGTAACGGAAGACAAGAGTTTTCTGAGTTTCCATAAAGGAGATATCATTCGTCTGCAGACGCTTGAAGGGCTAGAAAAAGGTCAGTGCTGGTGGCAGACTGTATACATATGGAACTTTGCTAATAAAAAGGTTTATACTGACAGACACCAAAATGTAGACATAGTCAAAAGGTTGACAATTCATTGGTTGACAGTGGGTAAGATCAAAAGGTTGATATGACAATTGTTTGACCAGAGCTGGCCCTAGGCATAGGCAAGCTAAGCAAATTAGGCAATTAGAATACCTAGGGGCATGCAGCTCATATTACTGAGCCAGCACTAGCAGGAGCACCCCTGCAGGGATCAGAGACAGTGGAGACTGGTGTCAATCTAGTCATTGTCTATCTTTTATCTGTTGATCTTGTAATCCACCCCCGTGGCAGACTTGAGCGGTGATTACATCCAGAATGTATTACCTACCAGGTGCTGGGTCCAGAGATGTTCAATGTTGGGCCTAATTCAGATTGGGACCCAGTTCCCCTCTTCTACTGCCTCATTGACAGGCAGTAGCATTGAGGGGTTGGGCAGGGGGCAATCTGTGTTCCCAAAAATGGTGGCATGCCACCCTGGTTTCTGGGAGGTGAGAGTCCAGGGTCTAGGTGTTACCATGCAGACGTCCTGGCCTTGCAGCCCCCGCTTCTGTTGGTCAGCTGAGTAAGCTTGTGACATTGGTCGCAGTGCTGGGATCACAGCTGCATGTAGGAGGAGTTTCTACTCTGGAGAGCTCTCCTGCATGCCCCTCCTTCAGTTCGGATGGATTCCTTAGCCAGAGATAGGGTAAAGTATATAGTGGGAATGAGATATCAAGGTAGGGTGGTGCAGTGGGCGGACTGAGGTGACTTTACTTATGTATGTATAAGTCAGTGGTGTCCCTACCTTTATAGACACCTAGTGTGCTGTCTTCAGAATGCGTGACAGAGTTGCGCATAGGCAAAAGGGGTGTGGCCTCTCTGGGTAGGGCGTGGCCTGAATCCCTGTTTTAGTCACTTAGGGGGTCTGGGAGATGTTGGGCTGCTCCCAGAGAGTGCCTCGGCACCCCTGTAGTGATGCCACTGGTATAAGTGTCTGTTTAACTAAATGTAACATAACCAAATCTTTGCCAGGAATTGACCAAACGCCCATTTATTTATAATTACTTTGGGAACGTGGTCTAAGACTGTGGACCGTGGCTATTGGGCATGTCCAGATTAGATGCATGACCCATTTTTTCCCCAAAACTTCTGATTAAGATTAAAAAAGACCAAGTGCTGACCTTAAGTTCTATAAGATGAATACGTCCCAGCTATGGGAGGGTCAGTGAACCTGGCTTCAGAGACCTCTAACTCTCTTTGTGACTTTTCATGCTGCATTATGGATCGGATAGGCCAAAGCTATGGCTGTGTTGTAAGGAAGAAAGTGATGTACTTGGAGGAACTGAAACGTGGCACCCAGGATTTTGGTGGGTTTACGTGGCATGTCCTGCACTTTTCCCGTGCTAAGATCTTACCCTCTTGTGCATGAATGACATCTGCCATTTCCTGCCCCATCACTGTCTGGACAGATGTTTTATTCTCTGTGATCCATTTATATTCCATCTGTCTTTACATTTATATTCCATCTGTCCAGGACACCACATATCCACTGTCAGACAAGACCAACCAATACCAGTTGTCCTCTTGCAGGTTGGAAGTTTGGGGCCATCCACGGCCGGGCAGGTTTGTTCCCAGCAGAATGCACTCAGCCAGTTGCAGCTCCGGATTTTGTGAACCTACCAGCTGATAGGAAGGAGGAGCCACGCAACCGGCAGAGCCGAGCGGCAGCTTCGGCGGCAGTGGCCGTGGCTGTTGCCTCAACAGCTGTAGCTCATGAGTTTGACAAGAAAATGGATGTAAGTTAAAGTGACTCTAAACTGAACCTTATATCTCCTCCGATTCTGCTAGAATGTATATGTAATTTTCCTCCTCTACTACCACCAGTGCTTAAAGAGAGTTGGTGGATCTCATTTCTGCTGCCAACTCCCCCCCCATTAGGCGGAACCACCGCCAGTGCTAGGGGATTTGGCAACCACCTGCAAACTATACATTTGGGCCCTACTGCCCAAACCTTAATAAGGCGACAGTGTGAGTACCAGGAAGGGTTGGCAGCAGGTGGAGGTAAACCAGGAGCTGCTAGGACCCAAGGAAGGGGATGGTTTCTTCAGCTCATGAGTGACACCAGACCTCATCATCTATTGACATGGGTGGTGAGCTGGGATCTTCTGTTGGAATTACTGTGCAGGGCCATGGTGGAGATGGAACTAGATCCACCTCACATTACAGATGGTGGAGCTCAGTTCCACCCCATTCCCCTCACTTTAACTCCTGACTACTACAGTCTATAAGGGAGTCTCATCCTGCTGCAACCACTAATAGATATAATATTTGACAGCTTCTATTTCATTTAATACAATTTATATACAAGTGTTTGTTCTCCCTTCGGGGCAGTTGTGTTAAGCAGAAGTAGACCAGTGGACAAGTTGCCCATAGCAACCAATTAGCATCTACCTATCATTTTATAGACTGTAATTGATCAATGCTACATCGAATGGTTGTATTGGGCAATTTGACCACTTCACGCTCTTTTTCACTGCTTGATACATCTTCTACCTAACATAATGTATCGCTTTCAGGGCTCCCCCACTCCGAGTGAATATGCCGAAAGTCTGGATGAGTATACAGAGGCGGACACCTCGGAGGTTACGTTACAGGGCACTGGATATAACATGATGGAATTTGCCAAGAAGTACTTCCGAGAGGGTCTGCGGTTGGTGGCACAAGAGGAGCAGGCAAAGAAATCCTCAGGGTGTGTACAGATAGGACCACTCAAAATACGACCCGGTGGTAGGTCATTCCGGTGACCGGTATTATTGCTTCTATCAATGAAAACGCTATAATACCCTTATCTTACTCTAGGGAGCCTTCCAAAGTCGGTTCTAAGAAGAGCCATGAATCCAGAGACCCTGCTGACATGTTGAAGTTTTCCAAGGTCAGTGAGGCTATTGTGCTGAGCGATGTCTTCACATTCTGTGTCCGATCTGTGAGGGTACCGGCATGACGGTATGATGTCTAGATACTAATGATGACAGCATGGTTAATGTCAGCATATTGCATATTGTCAGTGCCCTGCTCGACCTGCGAGTGTTTATGGGAGCTGTATACCCTGCTGCAGTATTCTAGGATTACCTGCTAATAATGGGGCAGATGTATTAAGCCAGGCGAAGAGATAAACTGGAGATAAAGTGGAAGGAGATAACACACCAGCCAATCAGCTGTGTTTGAAATATGACAGTTGGGAGTTGATTGGCTGGTGCGTTATCTCCTTCCACTTTATCTCCAGTTTATCTCCTCACCAGGCTTAATACATCTGCCCCAATGTACTTCCTCATCTTTGCGGCCACTACGCTACGGAACTTACATAGCACCATTGTCCCCTCACGGGCTCGCTCCGCTCGCCATGCTTCGGGCTCAACTTTACTAAAGGTAATAGATGGTGACATGGACACAGGAGGGTGGGGTGGACAAAAGAGGGTGGGGTACTCCTGCACCGAAAATCCTTACGTAACGGTTAATTAGTGGCTAACGTAACTGGCGTAGCGGTGGCTGCAAAGATGAGGACGTACCCCTAATAATAATAATAACACTGACAGTGTTTGGACTGATCGCTGCTGTTCTCTGTCTCTGTAGAACCCCATACAGGAGTCACTTATCGAGTTCAGTGACAGTGGCATGAACAAAATAGCCTCAGACCTCTTCCTAGGTAAGACTAAGGCACTGCTGAAGAAAATCACAGAGCCACAAGTTGATTTAAAAAGAAAAAATAATTTACTGTATTTAAATAAATCTTGGTACTTTTATTAATTAGTTAAGAATAAATAATAAGGTTTTGTATTAATACATTTATACAGAATTGCCGGCTTGTTGTTGTGCAGCTGGAAATTAGCGAATAGAAATGACACCTGAGGGGAGAAGGGGGGGGGGGGGGGGTGAGGATATTGCAGCTGACATCGCATGACATCAGTTCCCTCCCCCTGTTCCGCCATCTCAGGCCCAGATAAAAGGCAGATGAAACTGACAGACGAAAAGTCATTCGATGGTCAGCAACCATTGAATTATTTTTTAGCCTGTACGGCCGCATGTAAATGGATGTGCCAGTATACACATTCATGCGCATGCTGAGATGGACATTAGCACGGCGAAGGCAGGTATTCACTTGCCCGGCAGGCGTCGTTTCATTGCTCAGTTGACAGTGACTTCCGCTGCTTACCGAGCTAACCTGAATCACTGCCCTTTGTAATTTCGATTTTACAATACCAATAGTGTTAATGTAAGATATGTCAGAAGTGAGTGAAACGCAATAATGATGAGTCTCCCATATTCAAAATGACGAAATACGGAATATTCCATAACTTTGCCAAATGCACAAATTTATTAAAGTTATTGTATAAAATTATCTTCAGGCGTAATGTGTATAGGAAACAACTGGCAGCGGCCTACTCTAGCATCCTGAAGAACCGTCTGCTGTTAGAGGCAGCCATTTTGTGAGGGTCATTTTCGTTAGCAGGAGCGCTGGGACTGCAGACAAGTAGATCTTGTCAGCAGGGTAAGAAAGGGTTGGGGAGGAGGGGGTGGGGTGTATGGGACAGGCAGGCTTTATTTTATGGGGGGGGGGGGGGGGGGGCTTGTTTTATCGTTATGGCACTGTCCCCAAGATATCTCATTATGATAGGCAAATAGTCCATTTATGAAATACGATATATTAAATACTTCTATCCCCAAGCATTTTAGTTATGGGAGACTCACCCTGTACTGTGCATGATATGACTGAACTATGCAGTATTATGTTATATATCTGTCAGTGCTGTCCGCATACAGTAGAATCTATACAATAATACAAGTATATAGTACAATAATCTGTCACTTCTATTTCTTTCCTAAAGCTGTGATGAAGTTCATGGGAGATGCTTCACTTAAGGGCCAGTCCGAGCAGGACGTGGTGTCCTCCATCCTGAAGGTAGCAGAGAACTGTATATACTTTGGGCACTTGTGTAGCTTCACGGTGGCAGTTACGTAGTCAGCGTAGTGTCCCTGTAAGAATCAGCGTAGTGTTCCCGCAGCCCCTGTCAGAATAAGCGTAGTGTTCCCCAAGCCCCTGTCAGAATCAGCGTAGTGTTCCCGTGGCCAGCGTAGTTATCGTAGTCAGTTTCCCTGTCAGTATAAGCGTCGTGTTCCTGCAGCCAGTGTAGTCGGTAAAATAGAAACATAGAATGTAACGGCAGATAAGAACCACTTGGCCCATCTAGTCTGCCCCTTTTTTAAACATGTTACCTTAAACCATATTTGATTCTTATTTCTTTGTAAGGATATCACTATGCCTATCCCAGACATGTTTAAATTGTACTACTGTATTTGCGTCTACCACCTCTGTTGGGAGGCTATTTCACTTATCCACTACCCTTTCTGTGAAGTAATTCTTCCTCACATTTCCCCTGAATCTTCCTCCCTCTAGTGTCAGTGCATGTCCTCGTGTTCTGTTGCTCCTCTTCCTGTGAAGAATGTCTCCCACCTGTACCTTGTTAAAGCCCTTGATATATTTGAAAGTTTCTATCATGTCCCCCCTTTCCCTTCTCTGCTCCAAAGTATACATATTAAGATATTTTTGTCTTTCCTGGTACGTTTTGTGATGTAGGCCATGCACCATTTTAGTTGCCCTTCTTTGTACAGTCTCTAATGTATTTATATCCTTCTGGAGATATGGCCTCCAGAACTGAACACAATACTCTAGGTGAGGTCGTACCAATGACCTATACAGTGGCATTATTACTTCTTTCTTTCTACTGCTGATACCTCTCCCTATGCAACCAAGCATCTGACTTGCCTTCTTCATTGCTTTGTTACATTGCCTACCTACCTTTAAGTCCCCTGAACTAGTGACACCTAGATCCCTCTCTTCCTCAGTAGTTTCCATTGTAGTGCCATTTATACTATATTTAGTCTTTGGATTCTTGAGACCCAAGTGCATGATTTTGCATTTTTTGGCATTAAACTGTAGTTGAATGCAGTACATTCGCGGCTAGCCGGAGCTTACGTAGTTAGCGTAGTCAGTCAGCACTTATCACAATGGCCCTTATTCTGATCGGTGCGGCCGGATCCGAATATGCGGCCAGGACCGTGCGTGCGAAACCCCGCCTTCCATACGGATCGCCAACTCCGTCCGTACGCGGTAAGAAGCTGGCCGAACGGACCGCACGTGTATTTTTCACAGAAAACGCCTCCTCCATCTCAGGGAACCTCCCCCGTCATTCGATGGTCGCAGACCATCGAATGCAGGACCGAGTGCTCCACCAGCTCCCGCAACCTCAGACCACACGGACATTTTTCCGTGCAAAAGCAGGGATCTGGGCGGGCAGCTGACATCCGGCGATGTCATATGTCCGCCCCCTACACGTGCGTCACGGCCGCATTACCATACGTTAGCCCAGCGTTTGCATGGGAACGCCCATGAAACGCGGGGCATATGCATATGGTAATGAGCCCAAATAGCCCTTCACGCCCCTCTCCACCCCCTGTTCGGAGTGTTCACATTTCATGCGGGACAACCATGTCCAGTGACCTAAGATGGGGATTAAACATAACCACAAACATCAAAAAGGCCCAACAGCGCCTGTTCTTCCTGAGGCAACTCAGGAAATTCAACATCCCACAGGAGCTGCTGTGCGTATTCTACACAGCCATCATGGAGTCTGTCTTATGTTCCTCGATCACAATCTGGTACGGTGGCGCAAGCGAGAACGATAAACAAAAACTGCAGAGGGTAGTGAAGACTGCGGAAAGGATCATAGGGACCGACCTCCCCGCGATAAGGGATCTGTTCTCATCCAGGGTAAGGAAACGTGCTGAGAAGATCGCAAACGACAAGCTGCATCCTGGTCACAACCTGTTCGACATCCTACCATCCAGAAGACGGTTCAGGTCCATCCCAGTCAAAACGTCCAGATCCGCAAGAAGCTTCTTTCCATTAGCCGTCCATCACCTGAACAATCCAATCAAAGCGAATGCAATCCCAATATCAACAGCCAAACAACGTGTCCCTACTTGGCGACCTGACCACCATAGTCGTAGCTAGAAATTAAATGCTTGTAATGTCTTTATGTAATATATGTAATGTCATCCCTGCTTGATGCTGCACTGTAATCCACAAAAAATTCCTAGTGTGCGCAAGCATACATGGCCAATAAAGTTGATTCTATTCTATTCTATTCTATTTGGCCGTACGCCCCGCTCGCACATGCGCAGAGACGCCTCTGCACATGCGCAGACACAAAACATCGGCGGCACGAACGCACGCGGATATTACCGCACCAACCAGAATAAGGGCCAATGTGTGGGAACCATTGACCATTTTAACCTGCCTGACATGACAGGTGTGAATGTGTTCCTGAAACACCCCCACTATCCACGTCAGCCCGAAGCTGCGCTCGCCATGCATCAGGCTCGTTTTACGCGTCCCCTCGTGGGGCTTGCCTAGCTTTGGGCTCGGTGGCTCGCTGCACTCGTCAGACTTAAAATCAACTCCACGCCGACGTGGATAGTGGGGTATGATAAGGTTGGGAGGACGCGTAACGCGTCTGCTCGCCACGCACTGGGCTGGCATGGATAGTGGTGGATTGAAAAGGAGGCATTTGCCAGTATGTAACATGGAGCACTGGCAAATGCGTCCTTTATTGTGCATGAGACCCCCCTTTGTGTGCGAGATTCACGTGCTACCGAAACCCCTAACCCCGTCTCCCTGAAGTGGACATGGGCAGGGTAGCCGTACCCTGCCGCAAGAATTACTGAGATGCACAAGCATCTGAGACGCTCATGCGTCTCAGGCAGATGGAGCGACTCTCCGCCGGCACCCGCATGATCGCCTCTCTGCCGGTGTCCGCCAGCGCAGGGGATCTGGCGGTTACCGACGCTGTGTGAGAGGGGCTCACTAGGCTTGCCAGGTATGCCGGGGACAGAGCTGCAGATCGCGGGAACAGTACGGTGACTATGCTGCCTGACTGGGACACTACGCTGACTATGCAGGGCTGCCACGGGGACACTACGCTGACTACGCTAGGCAACCATTGGGCTATGCTGACAATGTAGCTTAGTCTACGCTGAAAACGTAGCATAGCCTGCCGCTGCGAAACTACACAAGTACCATACTTTGTATCACTATCTGCTGGGTATACAGCATCTATAATGGACATTTAAAGTCACGGGGGCAGATTTGCTCTTGGTTATCGCAATGGTGGTTGATGACTGTTGGTCACTTTAAATCGCAGCTCTGTGGGGACCACGAGGTGCTGAAGGATGAGGGGTATTGCCAAATCATCAAACAGATTACGGACAACTCCAGCACCAAAACGTAAGTCGGACACTTACAGTTCGGGGTGGGGGGATTCTCTCTTTTTTTTTAAAGAAAGAGAAAGTAAAGTAAATAATGCTGTACCTTAATAATAGATTATCCAGTTCTACATGAGTATAATAGCTAGTTCTCCATTCATACTGAAGAGCTGGTATCTGCACCCAGGTCACACCCCCTGGCATAACAAAGGATCAATCAGATTTAGTGTTTTTGCTCCTAGGATGCAGACATGGCCCCCTAGGTGGCCTGCCTTTTTGAATTAACCATGAAAGAGGACTTTGGGGGTAATTCAGTCCAGCTCGCTAGGCTGCATATATTTGTTGCCTATCGAGCAGGTAAACTCCACCCACCAAATGCACGCCCCCTGCCTCCTGAATCCCTGTGCTCCAATGCGAGCAGATGTGTCCGCTTACACATCCGCTTGCATGGGCCCGCACAGAGGAAAAATCATTTGATAATCACTTTTATGATGGCCGTTCTTGTATGAATTCAGGGCGGGAGCTGGCGTCATGTGGTGTCACCCGCCTGCCCCAATTAGGCAAGGCCACTCCTGCATTTGCATGGGCGTGGCCACCGTTTTTGTTGGGCACGCCCATAAAAAATGAGTGGACCCCAGCGGCGGCCTCCTGTCTGTCAACCATTTTGCGAGTGCCCTGGCAAGTGCAAAACTTACCAATGGCATTCGCTTCGGGGGGTTGCACATGCGGATAAGCGAATATACGCATGCGCACTCCCCCACCATCGGAAACGGGGCCGAATTCGGGTTATTCTGGGAAACTTTCCAGGCTGACAGAGCCGGATGGCTGCTAGTGCTCAGGTAGTGCACTGATTCCGCCAGTGTTGTGCCGGGGGCTGTGGCCGGTAGGGATGGAGAAAATGTTCTCGTCATGTTGCTTCTGGTAGCAATAAGGCTACTGCTGTGAGCCAAAATGAGCGCAACTAGAACCATTTTGTTGCCTACATTTTCAGGCTACAATTTCTCTGAATTAAGTTTACAATCCTAACAATAACAGTGTGACGTTGTGGTTGTCACAGTGAGGTTAGAGGCGTTGTGCCTAAAGCTACTATGACAAGTCTGTGTCAGTGATCTCCAGCCTGGTGTCTTATTTAGTGACAGCTGTCAGAGAGGATGGCGGCTCCTGTACATCCTTACTGCCTATCACAGATGCTCGGAGGTCCTGAAGCCGTACCTCTTCAAATTCCTCCAGGATACATGCCGAAGCCCGGGCTTGCACTTCCAAGGTAACTAACTGGCACATCAGCATTTTATCCTAAGCACTAGAGATAGTGGCAGACTATTAGTATTCAGGCACTACCGATCACTTTACAGGTTGCATAGTGAGACATGGCAATGTGGACCCTTATAAGTAAGGTTTAGACATTATGGGGGAAATTTACTAAGAATACGAATACAAAATATCGTATTAGTATTCTTAATATGAATGAATACGACTGCATACGTCGTGTTCCGGAGGGGAATTTACAAAGCAGTCAAATATGACTGCTTTGTAACCCTACGATGGCGTAATGATTCGTATTAGCGGCCGTATATACGGCCGCTAATATGAATTCCTGCAGGCAGTCTGCACGGATCAGTCAGACCCGTGCAGGCTGCAGACTGTAAAAAAAAAAAAGGTTAAATCAGTGTTGCCGACTTTATTATACTCCTCTCCGGGAGAAGCCCGGAGAGGAGAGGTTCAACAGCCGATCAGGGGGCGGGGGCTTAAGAGTGACATCAGTAAGCCCCGCCCCCATGATGCTAAACCAGCAAATTCACGGATCTCCATGGAGGGGGCGGGGCTAAAATGACGCGATTGTGCCATTTTAGCTCCGCCCCCTCCCCTCAGACCCGAGGAATGCGGCATTTTAATGCCGCGATCCAGGGGACAGCGGGGGTCCCCCCTGAATCCGGGAGGGTTGCCCACCCTTCCGGGGGGCCGAGAGGGGGACTTGATTTTCAAGAGACTCCCGGAAATTCCGGGAGGGTCGGCAACCCTGGGTTAAATACATAAATAAATGTAAAAAACAGCGTGCCCTCCCAGCCCCCCCCCCCCAAACACACACACACACAGCACCAGGCTGGAAGAGCCGGGCTGGTATTAAAAAATCAGGAAACCAACCAAATAGGGGTTCCCCGATTTTTAAAAACCAGCCCCAGGTCCAGGGCTGGTTCCCAAAATACGGGGGACAAAATGACTGGGGGTCCCCCATATTTTAAGAACCAGCCCCAGGCCAAACCAGCCAGCAGGGTAATGCCACAGCCGGGGGGACACTTTTTATACAAGTCCCCCCGGCCAAAGCATTCATCCCTACTGACCAGTCAGCCTGGCCAGGGGCCCTGGGGGAGTGGGGACCCCCCCAATAAAGGGGTCCCCCCCCCTCCAGGACTTACCTGACCAGGCTGAAGCCTGGTGCTGTCCCAGGTGGCCCTGATTCAGTGTAAAAAAAATAGAATAAACTATTGTTTAATACTGTGGAACTATGAGTCCCAGCAAGCCTCCCACGCAAGCTGGGACTTGGAGAACCACAAGTCCCAGCATGCGGGGCATTAAAGGGCCCGCTGGCACTTGTAGTTCCACAGTAGTAAAAATAGTCAAATAAACACACTGACACACAAGAAAAATAAAGCTTTATTACATCTAAAGCCCATACATACTGATACTTACCTATCTTGAGCCCGTAGGTAGCCCTCGGTCTTGGTCCGGTGTCGGCGTCTGTGTCGGCGTCCGGGTTCATATTTATTTTTCAATTGTTTACACACTGAAGCCTGCAAATACGACAGGAAAATAAAGTGTATTTTCCTGGCATATTTGGCCCGCCACTCGTGGGCGTTTTACGCTAATACGGCTGCTTAGTAAATCAGGAATCACCATTCTTTTGAATGGTGATTTCTGTCGTATTGTATCCATCGTGTAATCATTCGTATTTGTAAATACAAATACGAATGTCCCATCAATACGTATACGAAAATGCGTATTTTTGGCATAGTAAATGCCAAAAATACGTATACGCCAAAAATGTATGAGAAAATACGATTTTTTTCCACAATTTTTTCTTAGCAAATTTCCCCCTATGTGCCTTAATATCCAGGACATGAGTGCAATGAGTTGTCCACTGTGGTTGCTCTGCTGTGTATCTGTTACTATCACACTTCCTGTTTTGCTCCTGCGCCCTGACCTTTACTTTGGAATAATCTCCTTGATGCTGATGCAACCGTGTCTCTGTCTATGACTGTCGTTGACTTTAGCTTCAGCTCAGTCTTGCACTACGGGTACAGTAGTTGCTTGATGCAGTGTGTCTGTGGCTGCTGCAATACCGGGCCTCGCACAGACCTTACCTTCTGTGTCTCTGAGCTTAGAGCCTGTTTTACCCCTGTGGTTTCCTAGATTCGCTACCCACCTTGCTATAAGGGAAAGGGAGCACTGCATGAGTGACATCAACCTGGACACTGGTGTTTATCATTAGTAAAAATACTATCTATCTGGGTATGGGTCATGGGGTCGACTCAAATAAGGTCAACATACATTGGATTGACCACTGAAGGTCAACAGGGCTTAGGTTGACACCAAAATTAGGTTGACATGGCTAAGGTCGACAGGATTGGAAGGTCGACAACAGCATGAGGTCAACAATGGCAAGGTTACATATTCCAGTAATATATTTATTTATGTATTATCATTGTAAATGCACATTATATACAGTAACAGGGGCTGATGACCATAAAGCAAATCTCTGTGCTGGCCCCCTGCTTACTCTGTTCTATGTCACATGCTTATGTTTTCCAGGGATTGCAAAAGCTTGTGAGCAAAACCTGCGTAAAACTCTGCAGTACGGAGGGCGGTCTGAGTACCCCAGTGCAATGGAACTGAAAGCCATGGTGGTAAGTGGTCCCTTCATGATACTCGCCTGGTCGCAGACAAATGGGAAACTCTATACTGCTGCATTGTGATTTGTACTTTTATTAAGTTTTTTTGGTACTTGTTTCCTAGGAGGGTGCCACCGATTTTAATTGTATGAAATCGGGTCGCAAAAAATCGGGTCGATGGCATCGCATGCGACCAAATCGCATGCGATGCCATCGACCTGATTTTTGCATTGGAACCAATGTTAAATGGTCCCTGAGACCCGATTTTACATTGGCCCCAATGTTAAATGCTCCCCAGACCCCATTTTTCATTGTATACCCACCCTGATGGGTAATTACTATGTGAAATGCCCCCATTGTTAACGCCACGATCAACGCGAACCTAAAGTGTGGCGAGCGCAGCGAGCCCGCGAGGGGTGGCGGTACGCGTCCTCCGACTTTTTCATACCCCCACTATCCACGTCGGCGTGGAGTTGATTTTATATAGTGTGGCGAGTGCTGCGAGCCACCGAGCCCGAAGCGTGGCGAGCGGACGCGCATTACTTCAGACGTATTATGCGTCCCCTTGCGGGGCTCGCTGCGCTCGCCACGCTTCGGGCTTGGTGGCTCGCTGCGCTCGCCACACTATATAAGTTTAACTCCGCGCCGACGTGGATAGTGGGCATAAAAAGGTCGGAGGCGCTCGCCACGCTTCGGGTTGACGTTGAACGTGGCGTTGCGTTAACAATGGGGGGGCATTTCACATAATTAATCAGGGACCATTTTTACATTGGGTCCAATGTAAAAACGAGTCGGTCGCGTCGCATCGCATGCCATTATAATGGCATGCGATGCGACCGATTTTCAAAGTGCGTTAAAAACATCTTTAAAGCCCAAAAATCGGGTCGGTCGGGTCCCATCGCATACCTTAAGTTAAGGTATGCGATGGGACCAGTGTTCCCTCTAAGCTGTGCGCACGTGCGCGCGCACACAACTTGACGAGCGTGCGCACAGACATTACAACAGAGCGCACAAAGCAGCAGTGGTCCCTTTTTGCAGTTGTCGACTCAATTAATGTGTGTTTCACCCATTAACTACATTGTGTGCTGTGTTTTGAATGTTTAAATGTTTAATATAATTTTGAAGTAAAGTTAACACAAATGCTGAACGTCATTTTCCAGTTATATATAAGTGACGCACAAAAATTTAAATTTCCTTCCAAAGTTGCACAGCCAAAATCTTTTGCCGCACACAGCCTTCGTAAAATTAGAGGGAACATTGGATGGGACCCGACGGGCGCCGTGCTAAGAAACAAGTACCGGGTTTTTTTGTCTGCTTAGGACAGACTGACGCCATAACTTGTTCATTATTGGTTGTTTGTTAGATATCCATCCCAGCGCCAAGCTTAAAAATTTATTGAGTCAAAGTATCCTGGTCAAGTATGATACGTGCTATTTTGTGTTTCTGCATGTTATTTATTCATTTCTACAGTGCATTCTTGATTGCCAATCCACCTGCAGTACCCATGTGTGGGCATTAGGTGGTGCTCACGTTCTTCTGAAGTTTTTTTTTTAATAGCTGGCTCGTAATAAGTTTTCTCTTTACCCTCAGGCTGGGAGAAGCTCCAAGCGTCAGCTGTTTCTCTTGCCGGGAGGAATTGAGCGACACCTCAAGATAAAGACTTGTTCGGTGAGTGACATTGTGTATAAGGAAATAAAGCAAAAAAGAATAATAAATTAATTAGTATCCCCAACTCGGATTTTCTGCTGCCTTAAGTAAATATTAGTTAGCTCAAAATGGCTTATTCAATACTCAACATTAATTATACAGTCCATTGACTTGTCTCATACAGCGCCCACTTTATGTGTAGACTTGCATGTTTCTTAAAATGAAAAGTGAAGGAGTTGCTTCAGCGGCTTAACTATAATTTGGGGGCCCCCCGCCGATAATAAAGCACGCCCCCCCCCCTCCACCACTCCGGCCGCCCATGCCCCCCCCATCCCCCGCATATTTACCTGTATTCGCTGTGCTGGTCCCGGCTCCCCTCCTGGCTTCATTCTGATGCTAAACACGGACCATCACAAAATGGTCACAAGCGGTATTATAGCATGGATGGATGCACCAAGCGGTATTATAGCATGTACGGATGCTGAAAGTGGACACATGAGACCTTGGCACATTCGGCTGTACAGATCTACAAAGTGAAGGAGTATTTTGTGGCCAACCTACCAGGTAAATGCCGGGCACTCTCTCTCTCCGCAGGTGGCTTTCGACGTCATAGAAGAAATCTGCATGGAGATGGGGGTTCACCGGGACGAGGCGTATAACGAATATGCTATTTTCGCTGTCACCAACAGGGGTAAGTTCAAGCTTAAAGGCAGTCGGCCAATATCTCTGCCACCTTCTAATTGTCCGTAGTCTACAGAAAGCATTGGCGAGGTTTTAAAATACATATAATCATACATGTTCTACTGTAACATATTGTCAGTTGGAATACAAAACTAACTAAATAAATAAAACGATGACGTATTGTTACCAGAGACCTCGGCTCCAACCAAATATAAAATTCCTGAAGAACAACCCTTCCACCAATGGAGACGTGTCAGGGAAGTTTGAAGATGGGTTGTTGCTGGGATGGGAATATCTTCTGGAAGGTGCTAAATAACTTAGACATAGAATCTAATTTGTTGCTATGGGCAACATCCCATCTTCAATAGAACTCCGATCTTAGTAAATGTGCCCCATAGTATATGAAGCTGATGTGATCCCTTCTAGCCTGACATCATGATCCTTTAATCTGCTAGGTCAGAACGTAAGACCGCTGAACAGGAAAGAGTACATCCTGGACGTGTCGGCAGAAATGGAGAAGACTGACAGTAACTACATGTTTTGGTTCCGACGCGTCATCTGGGTGCAGCCGTTGAAGTTTGAGAATGAGCTATATGTGACCATGCATTATAACCAGGTATAAGGGAGGCTCAGTGGGAACGGGGGACATTCATGGAAACCAGCGGACGGACACTGTACGATGCGTACAATGAGCAGTACCCCGTCCCAACCTGATTCTGGCTAACTTTTTTTAAAGTACAGATCATAAAATGAAATTTAGCTCCTGGTTGCTATGGGTTGCTGCAGCATGTTTTCACTGCACCCTAGTTTTAATGAATATCCCCCTGTATTTTGCCAGCCAACCGCACTAGTATCTCGGCAATAACCTGTCCACCCTGTGTTATCTATTGATAGGTTTTGCCGGATTACTTGAAAGGACTGTTTAACGTTCTGTCCCACACTAAACCCACGGAGCAACAGTTCCAGCAGATATCCAGACTGGCGGCTCTACAGCACCGCGCCAAGGACAGTGTGTACCTCCCTACAGCGTGCGTACCCCTCCTCTGCATATAGCGTGTGTGTTACCCAGATACTTGGCTTTATCACACCTGGGATTTACAGAGAGACATATCCAGCTTGTGATACTGTATACTACACCCACTGCCTCCCTCTGCCTCTCTCTGTCACCCACTGCCTCCCCCTGTCACCCACTGCCTCCCCCTTTCACCCACTGCCTCTCCGTCACACTCTGCCTCCCTGTCACACTCTGCCTCCCTATCACCCACTGTCTCCCCTTGTCACCCTCTGTCTCTCCGTCACACTCTGCCTCCCTGTCACCCACTGTCTCCCCTTGTCACCCTCTGTCTCTCCATCACACTCTGCCTCCCCGTCACCCACTGCCTCCCCCTGTCACACTCTACCTCCCCCTGCTACCCACTGCTATATTGCATATTGTGAATTTGGTTGGGGTGGAGTAGGGGGGCCTAAATGATACTTTTGCACCTGGGTTCACCACCCACAAGCTCCACCGCTGCTTCTAGTAGATAAAGACATTTGGTCTAGAACTCTTGTGGCTTGTACTGATATCACCCAACCATTAGGGGGCGTAGTCAGCTGAGTTACCTGTGCTCCTCCTCTATATGTCACTTTCTGCTGCTACAGGCGAGAAGTCCAGGATTACATCCCCAGTCAGTACTACAAGGTGGTGAAGCCTCAGTCTTGGCTGAACATGGTCATGCAGCATATGCAGCAGATCCAGCCACTCAGTCCTCACCAGGGAAGAGCGCAGTTCTTAGGTAAGGAAACCACACCCTAAGTAAGCCGTCATTTATGGTAATAGAAATGGTGCAGGTTACGTGTGACTCCTATTGCGCCACTATTATGTGACTTTTATTGCTACTGATTTGCCAAGCTTTACACTAGTTCCCAAGTCTGAAATAGATGATTCTTGCTTTGGATAATGACAAAAGGTCAAGATACCGTGTTGCATAACCATATAACTATGCACCATTCTTCATGGCAAAGCGGCATAATTACTTATCAATTTGCTGAGATCTAAATATGAAATACTGGCAATTGTGGAGCCACTTTTTGGGTTAAGAGTCATGTTAGAGTTTCCCACTATGGTACGGGACCACACTTTATCAACTGCTTAAATATGATGTTATCCGCTACTGTCCGAGGGACCCTATGTGCTCATCCTGGTAGCATAAGACGAAACGTAGTCCACTTGCATATCATCTATATATATATATATGTCTGATGTGCATCAGACCTGACAGGAACATCAAACACATCCGATTTGGGCTGAATTCTTGGCCCAATACATTGTGAAACCCGCCCAAAGGGTATGGGGACCTTAAGGGTACTTCCAGAGAATCCCTAACGTAATCCGCCGCAAGCTTATAGCACAGGCACTAACTGCCATTGGGAACACCAACCTCCTGTCTTGAACACACCTGTATCAGGAAGCACCAGGTGCTGCTAATCAGCCAGTGATTCCCAATACATCCTAGGAAAACCTGGGTTGGATCTCCCTAGCCCTGCTGCTGCTCTAAATCCTGGACTGGATCTTCCACATTCCCCTCATGTGGAAGTATGCTGTCCCTGCCACAATATAAAACAGAAATGGGTGGCACTAGAAAGTGCTAAATAAATAAGCAGTAGAATCTGATTGATACCACTGAAACATTAGGACTAAATATAATGAACAGTACCATGCATCAGTAGCTTAATGTAGGTGTCATTGGGGCAGATGTATTAAGCCTTAACATGGATAAATGCAAGGGTTATAAAGAGAAATAAATGTCAGCCAATCACCTGCTAACTGCCATATTACAGGCTGTGTTTGAAAAAAGTCAGTAAGGAGCTGATTGGCTGGACATTTATCTCTCTTTATCACCCTTGCATTTATCTCTTGTTAAGGCTTAATACATCTGCCCCATAGTATCAAAATGACTAAGAAGTGGAATCATAACCGTGACTCGGTGCAATGATTGAATGCTTCATGTTGTGTGTATGGTGGCACTGCAGAGAACAAAAGGCCAGGAAATCACAGAAGGTTGGACTGTAACATACACAAATATACTGTACTGTATATAACTCTGATAGCCCTACCCCTATTTGCAGGTCTGGTCAGTGCCTACCCCATGTTTGGCTCCTCGTTCTTCTACATCCAGAGCTGCAGTAACAACATGGTCATCTCCCCGTGTATCCTGGCTGTCAACCAGAATGGGCTCAACTTCCTCAACAAAGAAACTCATGTATGTGTACGAGGCTATTTCTGGGGCCCCCCTTTGGGGTGATCCTCTCCCGGGGCAGTTACAGTCCAAGTTAATATTATCTATCTCTGGCTATGCCTAGTCTATTGTTACACCAAACTGATTCCTAGTGCGCCTATATAATAAGTAGTGTACACGCGGTGCGATTTACGTTCTATTCAATCCTGATCAATCGGGATCAAATTGTATGGCACCGTGTATACCTTCGGCTTAGACTATAGAGTACAGATCTAGTCTTGCCTGCACAGTCTATTTTTCCATTTGACTTCGATGCCACCGGGCCGCTTATATAAGCAAAATAAAAAAAAAGAAATAGACAAAATCGAACTGTGTGTGCAGGGCAATAGTACAAGGACAGACAGAACAGTACTCTCTGGTTTTGGGGGCACAACTTATTCAGAATTTAAAGCTTAACTTTTAATTATATCTTAGATAAAGAATAAAATTAACTTACAGCACATATACAGTGACATACAAATACATGAAACAAAAATTATAATCGCCACTCTTTATAAATATTGGACGGTTTTGGAGCAACTGACAGATAAATTAACTTTTTGAGTTTTGCGAAAATATATACTTTTTGGTTAATGTATTACTCCAATATTGCAAATATCCTCTTGTGACTTTCAATTTCCTTGACTGTGTGTAAAATCAATAATCAGGTTAGTCACAGACAGAATATTGGTGCATGCCCTGTGAGTTAGAGCACAGTGGGAGATAGCAGAATATCACTCCTGTGTTCAGTGACACTTTTCTATAAACTTGTGTCTCTGACTGCATATACTGTATATTAAAGAGTCAGGTTTGCAAATGCAAAGGATGAATAGATATTAGTGCACGCACTTTATGTTAGCGCACAGTGGGAGATAGCGGAATATCTTCCCCTGTGCTTAGTGACACCCTATAACAGATATTTCTGAACACTGTTTGATTGCAGTGTTAATTGGATAACAATATGGGTTGATTGTACTATAAAGGAAGAGGGGATGGGGATAAACCAGTGCACTAGCCCTAACTATAATAGACACGCCGGACTACAGCTGAACTTTGCTAACAAACGTCCGCTACAACAGCCTGCATTACACGCTGAGCCATAGCGGGCTCCGGAGACGCAATCCTGCCCCAGCAACTGGCGGATCAGTTATAAAACACTGCTAGTGACCTTACAGTGGCATACCCGGGCGAGGTCGTAGAACCTGACCCCCGGGGTGAAAAGAGAGGTAACGTTGGTCTCCCCTTCTCTGCTCTTCTCCATCCCTTATTCTTTCCTCTTCCCACCTTCTCATCTTTTTCTCATGTATCCTCTCATACTTCATTAACAGCTGGGTAAATATATATGTGTGATACTGAACGCAATACTCAAACCTATGTCCCAAATAAACTGAACAATTATATAACATCTTCAATTTGAGGCTACCTGCCTGTCTTTATACAATCTTTCACTTAACCCTTCTTCTTCCCCCTTCTTTTCTCATTTCTTATGCCAACAAATTGGGGGGTCCGCTCACCCGCGATACCTTAAGGCCCCTTAGCGTCAAGTGACACTAGTGGAAGCCGACAGAAATCTGGGCCATTCAAGTACACAGAGGGGGTGACCACTCTGAAGGAAACCCATGAGTCCCAGAATACTGTTGTAGGTATATGCAGCTGGGCAGCAGCCACCCCCCCTCCATCCCTCCCAGACCCCTAGGCCAAATTTTGAGGTCCGCTCACCCGCAATACCTAAAAAAGCCCCTCAACATGAAAACATGCTGCAGGGCCGTTTCTAGAGGCGGACAAGCCGTGCAGCAGCCCGGGGCGCAGCACGGCTTGTCCGCCTCTGTTGAATAGCCGGGGCGCCCGGCAGCTCCCCCCACGCCGCTGCCCCCACCTTACTCCGCCTCTCCCCGGCTTCCGACACTGTTGGATAGCCGGGGCGCCCGGCAGCTCCCCCCACGCCGCTGCCCCCCCCTTCCTCCGCCTCTCCCCGGCGTACGTACGCCGCGGCCACACCAGCAACAGATGATTTGAAAGGGGAGGAGAGGAGCGCATAGCGCGTCTCTGCCTTCCCCTGTCTGTGTCACTGGGCTGTTAGCGAATCATCTCGCGGGCCGGCAGCCAATCAGGAGCCAGCCCGCGAGTTATGATTGGCATAGTGAAGGGGAAGGAGAGATGCGCTAGAATGCGCTCCCCTGATCCCCTCCCCTCCCCTGGGAACTGATGAAGCAGCAACAGCAGCAGCAGGAGACCCGGACTCTGCTTTCCCCAGCAGCAGCAATGGTGAGTTGTGCTGCTGCTGGGATATAATATTCTAGCACTGTGGGGGCATATAGGTCTTGCACTGAGGGGGGCATATGTGTGGCACTGTGGTGGCATATATGGCACTGTGTGGGCATATGTGTAGCACTGTGGGGGCATATGTGTGGCACTGTGGGGGCATATATGTGGCACTGTTCGGGCATATTTGGCACTGTGGGGGCATATATGTGTGGCATTGTGGGGGCATAGCTGTCACTGTGGGGGCATAGCTGTCACTGTGGGGGCATGTTTGGCACTGTGGGGGCATATTTGGCATTGTGGGGGCATATATGTGTGGCACTGTGCGGGCATAGCTGTCACTGTGGGGGCATATATGTATGGCACTGTAGAGGCATATATGTGTGGCACTGAGGGGGCATATCTGCCACTGTGGGGGCATATATATGTGGCACTGTGGGGGCATATATGTGGCACTGTGGGGACATATTTGGCACTGTGGGGGCATATATGTATGGCATTGTGGGGGCATATATATGTGGCACTGTGGGGGCATATATATGTGGCACTGTGGGGGCATATATGTATGGCACTGTGGGGGCATAGCTGTCACTGTGGGGGCATATATGTATGGCACTGTGGGGGCATATCTGCCACTGTGGGGGCATATTAGTAAACAGCATCAGTTGTATGGCAGCGGCGTGTGGGGCATAATGTGTAATAGGCATTACATTGTGGGGAGTATTGTGTAATTGCCATCATGGTGTGCGGCATAATATGTAATTGTCATCACAGTGTGCGTAATGTGTAATTGTCATCACAGTGTGCGTAATGTGTAATTGTCATCACAGTGTGCGGCGTAATGTGTGATTGTCATCACAGTGTGCGACATAATGTGTAATTGTCATCATGGTGTGCGGCGTAATATGTCATTGTCATCACAGTGTGCGGCGTAATGTGTAATTGGCATCACGGGTAAAAAGTGTATAATGAATTAAGTAGCCAGTCATTGTTTGGCCTTGATCTGTGAGGCGTACTAGGTAACTGTGTGGGCCTTTATATTTTTATGTCACTGTGTCGCCTTCAGCCCGCCAACTTAAGTGCGGGAGGACAATGTCTAGACGTGCAGGTTGCAAAAGTGAGATGTAAGGTAATTGTTTCCTGATAGACCACGCCCTTATATTAAGCCACGCCCCCTTTAAAATAAACCACGCCCCCTATTTCGGCGCGCGCAATTTCTTCTATACCATGTTATGTGTTGGGGGGGGGGGGGGCGCATTTTTATTTCTTTGCCCTGGGAGCTAAATTGTCTAGAAACGGCCCTGCATGCTGACGGAAGCTAACAAAACCTGGGCCGTGTGAGTACACAGAGGGGGTGACCCCACTGCAGGAAATCATTGCACCCCTCAAATTGTTATAGGTATATATAGCTGGGCAGCAGCCACCTCAAAGGGGATCAACAGGGAATTTAGGTTGACTTCCCACAATACCTTCAAAGGTCCACTGTATACAACAAGTGGCAACTGGTATGGCGAAACACGACCAGTAACATTCAGGGAGACCTGAATATGAACAATCGTGTTCACTGCCATACTACAGGTATATACAATCGGTGAACCGTCACCTAGGAGTTCTGTTCGGCTCTCTATTCTCATAACCCTCTCTCTTCTCTGTTCTTTCCCTCCCCCCCCCCCCCCTTTTTTTTTCTTTCCTCTATCCTTTTTCTGAGGGTGGAGACCAATTATTCTAGGCAATTCTTATCTTACTGCCATTTTGGCAATAACAGTCACAATAGCAATTCATATTTCGCGAAGCTTAAAAATAAACTTTTTGTGAAAATTATTATACTTACAAATACAGTACTCCTATCATAACCGTGATAATGATCATGTTCAAAAGTACTGTTATTGTGACTAGTCTCTCTATTGCTGTGTACACACGGGGGCGATAGGGGCTGAAATCTCTGGGAATATGGTCGCTGAGCGACCATATTGCCAGTGATTGGAGTGTGCACCAGCGATAAATCGCCGGGTGCGCGCTCTCGTTTTCAGCCCCTGAATGGTCGCTGGTCGGAGGAACATGCTCCTCCGACCAGCGACTTCCACTGCCTCTTCACCCAGCTGTGTTTAAATTTTCATCTGCGACCATCTCTGGTCGCAGATGAAAACGGGACACGGGGCAATATGATTGCTGAGCAATATATTGCTAGCAATATATTGCCAGCGATCATATTGCCCCGTGTGTACGCACCTTATCTGATTAACCTGATCATCCCTGATTAAATTGGACTATTAGTTCAAACACGCACACGTTAATTGCTAGTGCTGTCAGTGATACTAATGTATGCAACTTAAATGAATATATTTGTTTGGAAATTGCAACATTGGTATTCCTAACAACAACTATGTACTGAATGTCCCATAGTTACAACAGGCATTACAGCCACAGCATTTTCTTTCCTAACATAGGATTTGTATACGTGATTGTTCCCAGTGTGTGCTTATCATTGTAAGAGAGAGCGCATCCTCTGTAAATTATATCAGAGGGATCTTATCCCATAGATATTTGGAAACTCTGGGGTAATAAGTATAAAATACTTTTTTCACAACCTCTTTATGTTACTTGTTTGTGTGTCCATGTCTAGTGTTCATTTTAAAGATATTCTAATTAAAAGCTAAATTTTATCTAATTAAACTTTCATTACACATCAGGGGAATTCCCTGAACATACCATAATTGTGTTACTAAACCTTACAACCTTTGCATATTTGAGGACCCCCCGTGTCACCCCAAAACTATTATTCTATTTACCTTTCTTTCATAATTCCCAAAAAATATTTTGTATAAAGAGTGCCCCGACAAAAAGAGAGTCTTTTTCCTTCTTTTCTTTAAAATATGGGTTGATTGCAATGTTAATTGGATAACAATATGGGTAATAGATTAATTATATTGAAAACCTGACACCGACACAAGAATAATGGGTACTTATGTATTATCTGGACTCCCATGTTAAATGCACCCCATTTTTTCATACCCCTACTATCCAACTATGCATGGAGTTGATTTTATATAGTGTGGCGAGCGCAGCGAGCCACCGTGCCCGAAGCGTGGTGAGCGCAGCGAGCTCCGCGAGGGGACGCGGTCTCATAAGAAAAACGGGAGTCCAGATATTACATAAGTACCGAATAATGATATATTCAAATTGCTTTCTGGTTAATACCAGTGTATAAGAAAAATGCCGCTGGTATGTCTGCGGTGCCTCTCAGAAAAGTGATAAATGGTGGGAAAACAACCCCCACCGGTTTTAGGGACTGCTGCTTCTTGTCTGGTATAACCATGGTTTTTACAAGTGAGCGAGTACCTTTTCCTGAATAATAGGGTAGAAATTAAGGTATTACTTCTGTCCCTTTCCTAAAAAGGAAATATGCCCTGTTGATACAAGTTCAGTGCAGGGTATTCACCTTGAGTACTTGGGATGAGTGCGTACCAGTGAGAAAAATAATTAGCTGTATAGAATTAATATAGAGAAAATAGCCAAGCCTCTTATCTCTCTAGAGCACGCTGCTGCTCCCCACTTGCCCTTGGGTATTGGTGGGGGGTGAGCGGTACTCCAAATAATAGCGGGGGCTGGTATATATAGAGAGAAAAAGTATGGGGGACTAGATTCTGCTTTAATGCGTTCCCGAATGCAGAGTCCCAAAGTTTATAGAAAGAGAGGCACAGTCGCAGAGTGATACCTTATTCCTCTGTGGTCGGAGACGTGTCTCTGTAGGAGCCCGGGGAAAGAGCCTGCTGTATGGATATTGCTCCGTGGTCCGGGTCTCCGTGTGTCTGTTACCAGCGGTCAGATGGTTCAGGTTTAGATCATGCCGCGCTCAGCGTGCCAGTGCACGCTGCAGCTGACGGGGTGCTGTAAAGTTCAGACGGACCGTTTCGCAAAGACTTGCTTCGTCAGTGTGCAGGGCAATAGTCTGATATCTATCACTGTATCTGATATCTAGATATTAAAACTAGTGATAATAAAGTCCAATCGGTGTACAGTGCTGACGTGGAAAAGAGAGACGGTTCTTATTCTAATCCACTCTTTCTGACAAAATCCTTCTTAGATGGGCAAAACCATGTGCACTGCAGGTGGGGCAGATGTTACTTGTGCAGAGATAATTAGATTTGGGTGGGGTTTTACTTCAAATTGAGATCTATATTGCAGTGTAAAAATAAAGCAGTCAGTATTTACCCTGCACAGAAACAAAATAACTCACCCAAATCTAATTCTCTCTGCACATGTTACATCTGCCCCCCCTGCAGTGCACATGGTTTTGTCCATCTAAGAAGGATTTTGACAGAAAGAGTGGATTAGAATAACCCCCTATATGTTTATACTTGACATCGAAGGAGGGAAACCATCTGGTTCTCCCCCTGTTGACTGTCGACCCAATGCTTGTGTCGACCTTTCAACCTTGTCGACCATAGCTCTGGATAATTTTATAATATGCAAATTATAGATGTTAAGTCAGTGCTGATTGGTTGCCTTTGGCCACTTCTCTGTCTCACTTCTCCTCCCTTATCACTGCCTCATACATCAACCCCTCAGAGCTGCCGTTTGCCTACTACTGCCTCAGAGTCTGCTGCAGGTGGCCTTGTGCAAACCAATCAGGCAACAGCATTACCAATAATCAGCGCTGCTATTGGTACGCAGGAGACCTGCACACAGAGCGACTGGTGCAACATTGTACCAGTGATACGATGAGAACAGTTCTCTTTAACTGAAATCATAAAACCTATTTAGCCACAGGCTGCAAATCTAGACTTCCTACTCTTTTATCTCTCTCAAGTCATTATTAGATATCGAGCCCAGCTTATGCTACTTTATTCCAGGCATAACTTAATTGCAAGCCTTGAAAATTGTCTCAATGTTTTTCTTCCTGTGACTATAACAAGATTTATTGGTTTTCTTACAGAAGCTGATGGTGACGTTCCCTCTCAAGGATATCCAGAGCACTAGGACCCAGCGTCCTGCAGCAGGGTTCAGTTACCCCTACGTTGATGTCATGCTGGGTGATATGATGTCACAGCGCATAACCCAACTACAGCTGGAGCAGGTAAAGCAGGGAACAACCTAGCGCTTTCTAGCTAGCATTTATCAAGTACATTCTATATAATGAGAGCCAGAAGCTGATTGGTTGCAAGATCTCAACATTACTGTTAAAAAGCTACATCGCTCCCATGATGCTGTGCTGACTGTTAACTCTTTCCTTCCGCAGGGTTTGGAGCTGTGCCGGGTAGTTGCCGTCCATATGGAAAACCTTCTTCACAGTCGTGACAAACGCTTGACGCTTCCACCCAGCGAGATCACCTTGCTCTGATCATTAATGTGGCAGCCTTTGTTGGCCTGGAGGGTTGAACTTATTTTGACTCCGCACTTTACAAAGCCCAAGTCCTGTTCCGTTACTCTTGATAAGAGAAACTATCCTGGTTGTTGTTTCACTGTGAGCGATACTCAGAGCCTTATAGCTAATTCTGTAAAGTATTGCAACAACTTTACCTTAGCTGTCTGACACCGTTAAAAAGTAACATGACAGCAGTTCCATTCATTAAATGAAATTAATTAATTCATGAATTAAATATAAATCCAAAATTAAAATAACTGAGAAACAGCATCGTTTTATACTGCTCCATTAATCATTATCAGGCCGATAATGTACTCTATATCAGAAGTAACAGAAACTTTTCTAACTTGCTGCTCTAGCTCCCTCTTGTGGTCATTAGTTTGACGCAGCTTGGCGCAGTATTCTGTTGAGTTTGGAAAACATTTTCAAATTCATAAACTATAGCGAGGTCTGGGTTGGATTTAGGCCCACTTGTGCATGGGGCTGAAATGATCAAAGGCCCACAGTGAGAGGCAGAGGAGGTGTGGCCGGTAATGCGTGGGTGGAGCCAGTTCCATGTGGGCCTGTACACCCCTATGACAGGGCCTGTACAGACCCAACATCTCCTTAATAATAGGAAAAATATGGCAACATTTTGTGAGGAAAATGGAAAAACTATTTTAATTCTTATGGTAAAGGGCTGGCAGTGTGGGCAGTTGGGCATCACCATGCTGTCATAATGATGCGCCTATTTTTAAGTGGAGGCCTTGAGCTGTAGTCCCAATCTGCTCAATTGTTAATCTGGTTAAGTAGGATAAAAATGCTGTTTGATTTTTTAGTGTGAGTCATTGGCTGACCTGTTCCCTTTCACCTCACAGTCCAATTATTAGGCCTGACATACCAGTTCTGTGTGATGTGGCAACAGAGACAACAGTTGTGTGTGCGTGCTTCTATAACAGTGATAATGCACACCCGGGCACATATTGCTGCATCTCTACCACACAATCACCCTGGCGCCTAGACACAACGGATTTTCCTCAGAATCAAACCTATTGCGCACACAACAAAGGGGCGTGGTCACAGCTCATGGGGGCATGCAACCAAACAGGGGAGCCTGGCCTCACAGCTAGGGTTGGACATCGTTGCCATTGATGGCAATAGTGCAACTGGCCATCGATAGTGATCATGGTCCATGGGCCAATCATAACATGGGAGTGGGGCTTCACGGGTGTCAGAGGTGGAGCTATGCTCTGTGTCCTGTCCCATTAGGAAAAAAAATTAAAAAAAATATGCGTTTATGCTTGACATCAACCAAGGGAAACCATCTGGTTCTCCCCTATCGATGACAAAACTATTTTACATCCGCCATAAGCCATTGATGATTGCAAAACATCGATGGTTGATGGCCATACCTACTCGCAAGATGTTCCAATGTCTCTAGGTTGGAGCATCTGGCGGAGATGCTGCTTGACCAGTCCTTGTCTCCGTGTGGCCGGCTGCTGAGCAGAGTGCAGGGAGGCTAGCCCCAGTCTCTATGTGGCTGGACAAGCCCACCAGACTTTTTTTTTTTCAATAATCTTTATTTGTTTTTCAGTCCTTCAGCCCTTTTCATATTTGCCAGATGGCCAGTCTGGCCCTGCCAGTTTACAAATAAAGCTTATTCCGTGTCTCTATACCTCATAACCTAACTTTGGGAGAAAAGGACCTTTTTCCTAATACAAAAGACTGACTGTTACCAGGAAACAGAAATGCTCTATATTTACTGTATATCGGATTCCATAGTCCCCTCAAAGTAACAGGACACTAAAAACAGACGTTCCCACATCTATTCTAGATGGAAACTTATGAAAAAGTGGCGATTCCATTGCAGCAATGGATTCTGGGTAATAGAATGGTGTTTCACATTGCTTTGTATAAATACATTTGCATTACGTTGATGTCTATTTTCTACTCTGCTTTTTTTTTTGTGTAATTGGCAATGTCTGTCCTGTTTTACAGACTTTTTGTTAAATGTTTTGTTGGTTTTATAGATACAACAGTTTCTGTATTTTATGCTTTTTTATATAAAAATAAAATTACACTGATTAATTGTCTTATTTTTATGATTAATTAATCATTATTTTACTAAAGGCATGTTGCTAATTGTTATAATTTCTTTCAAAAGTGCCGCCAAGTACCCAGCACTGTACAGAAGGGAATGTTTGTCATTTGTGTCAGTTCTACCTCATTGGAGGTTACAGACTCTAATGCTGGGTACACACCAAAACGATTTGGATTGGATGCAAATTGTATGCAAATTGCGTGATCCGATTTGCATATGATTTGCATACGATCCGATCCCATCTGCATTCAGATGAATGGATCTTTTACAGATCCTACCTGCAGCAGGTAGGATCGGAATCGGATCCAATTCAGATCTAACCAAACGATTTTGACCCAATCTGCATCCAATTGGTCTGAATTGGATCCAGATTGATAAAATTGTGCCCAAATCGTTTTGGTGTGTACCCAGCATAAGGCATTAATTCAGACCTGATTGCAGGACAAATTTCTTCTCAAAAGGGGCAAAACCATGCTGTACTGCAGGTGGGGCAGGTGCAACATGTGCAGAGAGAGTTACTGTAGATTTGGGTGTGTTTCTGTGCAGGGTAAATACTGGCTGCTTTCGCATGCAGCCCACAAATGTTACACAGCATTATTTCTACACTGCAATTTAGATTCAGACTGAACACACCCCACCCAATTGTAACTTCCTACCCATGTGCAGCATGGTTTTGTCCTGTTGCTTGCTCTTTACGCTAGGCTGATGGAGTCTAACAGATTGGTTGCATATTCTTGCCATTTGCATAACATTATTTAATTAGTATGATACGTGCTGCACATTGAAAACAAAACACACTTTGAGTCAATGTGGGTGAGGCGACATACCAGGGGTAAGCCACGCGAATGTTTGCAGATAATGACAGGTACAGGCTCATGCTGGTTTTAACCCTGTATTGCCAGAGGCTTGGGAGAAAATGACAAAAGGGTGAGCATGGAGGAAAACAGAACCTGTCAAAGTGCATTAGGCAGCAGGTCGTGTCTGCGTAATTGTACTGGCAGGCAAGCGAGGAGAAAAACCGAGAGGTTCAAAGCAGGACAAGGAGAGCGCACTGCCATGCTAGTCAGCCGAGACTTGGAAAGATCTGCTGTCCGCAACGACAGCACTGGAGGTGTCCACACACAGTCAGGAACTTCAGGCCTGATTCAGGTTCGCAGCTTACTGAGCCCCTTGTTGAGACATCGCCTTGCCAAATACCTCGCCGCCGTTGATTCCCCTCGGTACCGTGCAAGGGGATATGAAACAAAAACATATCCCTTCTCATTCCTCTGCTGCATGAGAAATCAGTTCCGTGTAGCTCTCTTCCTATTGTGTGTGACAACTCTACTGATTATACGAAACATTGGTTTTGTAACCCAACTTGTCATGTGACAACATGCGCTAGTGGCCGTTCTGAAACACAAGCTGTGTGTTACCTAATCTACTATGAATTGCATGTGTTTTTCAGGACTGTAAACTGATATATATGTATATTTATCCGATCAATACCCATGACAAAGCAATACCCAAGCTGTAATCCAGGGGTAGTTAATGTGTGGCCTACCCATGTCCAGCTCCAGGCAGGAAGTAGGCTGCGATCCACGGGAGCCGGCTGGCTGGATCTGCGGCAGGGTCCGGGCAGTAAAGGTGGGGAGCAGGGCTGCTGCAGGGTCCGGGCAGCGCGGGGGGGCAGGAGGTCCCTGCTCCAGATGGGCAGATAGCGACGGGGTCCCTGCGGAGGATGGGAACTAGTGCCTAGTTCCCATCCTCCACAGGGACCCCGCCGCTATCTGCCCACCTGGAGCAGGGACTGCAGCGTGTAATCAGGCAGGGAGACAGCCTATCACCTGCCTGATTACAGTAATTTGTTCTGCATACCGTTTCAGAGCTGTTCACACTACACACTGGATCGGCTCTGAAACGGGTAGGACACTGCTTTTAACCCGTTTTTGAATTACTGGTTTTCTTAAACCGGTAAATTCATAACGGACCTTTCACATTACAGCTAGAACCTTTTAAAGCCCATAGAAATCGGCAATATACCGGTTTTTAGCTGTAATGTGAAAGGGGTATGACTCTCTCTGCAAATGTTACATCTGCCCCACCTGCAGTGCACATGGTTTTGTCCATTTGAGAACGAATTTGCCTTTGCAAGTGAACCAGAATAACGGCCATAGTCTGTCAGGCCAAAGACAAAACCAAGAAAGGAAATAAGCACAGTGCACACAGCAGCTGGTGGTGTCATAAACCACACAGAGGTTCTTCAAGCCTCCACCGCATCTTCTTGTTTCACACGCCATATTCTTCCTCCAGGATACTGTGATACAAGTGCTGTAAGCACGCCATGATTCGGCTAATGGAGAGAACTGGCACACAGTCAGAAGCACACTGGGCCTTATTCTAGTTCACTCTTAGAGGCAAATTCCTTCTTAGCTGGACAAAACTATGTGCACTGCAGACGGGGCAGATGTAACATGAGCAGAGAGAGTTAGATTTGGGTGGGGTTTTTCTTCAAAGTGAAATCTATATTGCAGTGTAAAAATAAAGCAGCCAGTATTTACCCTGCACAGGAAAAAAAATAACTCACTAAATCTAATTCTATCTGCAAATGTGACATCTGCCCCCCTGCAGTGCACATGGTTTTGTCCAGCTAAGAAGGAATTTGCCTCTAAGAGTGAACTAGAATAAGGCCCACAGTCACAAGAATATGCCAACTGTTCTTCCCGGCTGCAGCAACGGGTCCTCCCGGAGACAGATTATTCTCTGCAAACACTGTTTTAGTCCCTGCAGGATACTATACACCACAGGTTCTCAAAGTCGGTCCTCAGGACCCCACACAGTGCATGTTTTGCAGGTCTCCTCAATTAGCTCCACCTGTGGATCTTTTCAAATGTGTCAGTGAGTAATGAGTGCACCAGCCGGGTGACCTGGAAACCGTTAACTGTGTGGGGTCCTGAGGACCGAGTTTGAGAACCCCTGTTATACATCATCAGCCTGACGAGCACCCACGCGTTTTGATTCTCCTTGTGTTTTTTTCTAGTTCAGCTCTTAGGAGAAAAATACAGTGTGAAACAAGAAAACCATCTTACCGAGTTGCTATGCCAAGTGCTGGTGTAGTGGTATCCCATCAAGTCTGTCAGGTCGTCAGTCACTCTGGGGGTTATTTTGGTTCACTCTTTCTAAAAAATTCCTTCTTAGATGGACAAAACCATGTGCACTGCAGGTGGGGCAGATGTAACTTGTGCAGAGAGAATTAGATTTGGGTGGGGTTTTACTACAAAGTGAGATCTATATTGCAGTGTAAAAATAAAGCAGCCAGTATTTACCATGCACAGAAACAAAATAACTCACCCAAATCTAATTCTCTCTGCACATTTTACATCTGTCCCCCTGCAGTTAATACAAAGAATGGTTTCCCCTGTCGCACACCGTGCTCACAACCTAGTGAGGGTATCTAAAAATAGTCCTTAGCGGATAATATGATCCTGTTCACAGGAAATCGAGGATTTCTTTTTTTCTATCTTTATTTTCTTTCTTCCTTCCTTTTTTCCTTCTCCGTAGCAGGAGTATGAAAAAGAAGCAGAAATGGGATATAGTGTAGTACGTTCTTATGAATATTAATAGATTGTTTTATGACCACCACCCTAGATAGAAGTGGATTTTTTATAGAACTAGAAGGGTAGCGTACCCTACTCACACCAAGATAAAGATGTGCTCCTCACATAAAGGTTTCTTTTCTTGCCTGTAGACAAGGCCTTTCCTGTCGATATTTCCTTTCCCAGAGAATTGGATAAACCTTCACCCAGTGTGTCTCAAAGAAGATAAGGCAGGGGACGTACCCCACTTACACAACACGGCGTAACTTCAATCCTATCTCGGTTTCTTTAAACGTAACCTCCTTCTGATTCAGATTTCTTTCTTATATCAATTTATATACCAAAAGAAAAGTAAAAAATACCGATATGATACGGATAACAAATTTATTTAAAAAGACATTTAAAATATGGGGCACAATGGGCCAGTACAAACCTGCACAGTACAGATGGAAAACAGGAACTTAACTTTGTTCAGGGGATCAGGACCGGACTGATACCCCTGAATTAGAAGTAAGGTGCATGCAACAGTACAGGTCTCCAAATAGGTCCCAGACTCTCCACCAACGCGTTTCAACCTTGCCAGGTCTTCCTCAGGATGCCCATGGTTTTGTCCATCTAAGAAGGATTTTGTCAGAAAGAGTGAACTAGAATAAGGCCCTCTCTGTCTGATCATTTAGAGTAGGGGTTCTTAAACAATTTTGCTCTGGGACCCCATCAGACAATAACAATTATTACAGGACCCCAGCAAGTTACCGCAGAACGGCCGCCACACATATGTGGTCAGCAGACAGCACATGAATGGCAGCATTGTGAGGGCAAATAACAGAAGTGAAGTGACCGCTTATGCAGTCACTTAATTTCTTACACAATTGCACAGATGTGCTCCTTTCGGAGTCCATGCCCTGCGAGTGATTTTTAATATATTCATGCGAATGTTAAATCTTATACCTGCTGAGATTTCTTTGGGGATAGCAGATAGGCAGGCAGGATGGCAGGAAGCCAGTGATGTAAGTCTGAAGTAGCAATGTGAGTCAGACAGACAATTCACTGGCTGAGAGATCATAAAAATCATCAGTCCTGACCCCATGCTGAGATGGTCGTGACCCACTTTGGGGTCAGGTCCCACAGTTTTAGAAACCGCTGATTTAGACTTCCTCAGTCTTGTGAGACGAAACATGTCGGGCAGCTTTTGAGTCCTTATCCTCATCTCCCAGTTAAGCTATACTTCTTTTATATCTAGTTACTATGATTTTTATATATCCATATATTTCATTTTTTATTCCCTCGTCAAAACTACCATCCTAGTTTTAACCAGATTCTAAGTTTAATTCATATATATTTTTTATTGTACCATTTTTTATGTGCTAGTTTTATCCAATTTATTGATTGCTGTGAAACCCCCCATCTCCTATCTTTTGTAATAAATAAACATTTTTTGACATAGTCAATTTGGTCCAGTCATATATGCTTAAGCACAGATCGCCAAGTTCCATACCCCTTTTTAAATATCCATTTTCTCTATAGAGACGGTCCACCACCGTCCCTCTTTTTGGTCTCGTGCAGACACCCATTGTTAGTGGGAAGTGCTTTATTTATTAATTTATTTATTATTTACGGACACCACTCTATTTCTTTCTGTGTATCACATCTTGGCGCTGAACCCCCTCTCTTTTGTGTATCCATATATATATATATATATATATATATATATATATATATATATATTATGCAACTGTAACTGAAGAAAATGTACAGCACAACGGAATATGCAGCGCTATATTTATTATTTATTAACAGTTTCTTATATAGTGCATACATATTCTGCAGCGCTGTAAAGATTATGGTTGAACATTCACGTCAGTCCCTGCCCCAGTGGAGCTTACAATCTATATTCCCTACTGTGGGGAGGAAACCAGAGTACCCGGAGTAAACCCACGCAAACACAGGGAGAATATACAAACTCCACACAGTTAGTTCCATGGTGGGAATCGAAACGCTATATATGGTACTGTAAATAATAAATAAATAAGAAAATGTGGCGGCACTCCACCTCTGGTGTAAATGATTTATATATTCATGATCATATTAATACTTGCATAGCTGTGACGATGCAAGGCTACCTAGGGGGCTCCACATTTCAATAGATGCTTGTGTGTACCGCATCACTCCGGGACTCCATAAGGCAATTTTTAAATAAAGTGAATAATAAATTCACTTTATTAAAAATTGCCTTATGGAGTCCCGGAGTGACGCTGCACACACAAGCATATATATATATATATATATATATATATGGGGCGTGGCCTAGCGTAAGTCAAACAGGAGTCTTGTGAAGCGGGCTGTAACCTGCTCCTACTTGCCGAGTGCTGTGCGCAGGCCGTTTATGACTTTTACTTGCGGTGTATGGAGCTGCCAACCTCGGTAATGTTATTCATTTTTTTATTGAGCGTGAATAAATAATTATTTTAATTATTTTTAAAAAACGTTACTTGCACTACTGTGCGCCCGTTCTGTTTGTTATTTGCTAGATACTCTACCTGTTGGATCAGGTGCCCAGAGGGGCGAAAAACGGAGCAGCCAGAGCTAATTACTCCAAAGTGCCTTTCCACTGAGCTGAAAAGAAAATCTTAACAGTGGACATTTTGGGACTTGATGTTCCACAAGCCTCCCTAATCGGATGGGAAGGATACGGACTATCCCCCACATTCACAAGTATTTAATTATTATCAGCGCTCTGTTCATTTTCCATTGTTAATATATATATATATATATATATATATACCCATGTGTGTAGAGATAGCACTCTCCAATTAATTTCAACTGCCGGGGTGCCATGTGCCAGAAAGTCACCACCATTTAGGAGCTTCCATATATATATATACACACATGCACACACACAGGGCTATTTTTTAGTAGGCTCCAACAGGAACTGAGGCCCTTATTCTAGTTCACTCTGACAAAATATTTCTTAGATGGAGACAAAACCATGTGCACTGCAGGTGAGGCAGGTGTATAGCCCCACCCAAATCTAATTATCTCTGCACAAGTAACACCTGCCTCACCTGCAATGCACATGGTTTTGTCCATCTAAGAAATATTTTGTCAGAAAGAGTGAACTAGAATAAGAGCCTCAGTTCCTGCTGGAGCCTGCTGAAAAATAGCCCTGTATATATATATATATATATATATATATATATATATATATATATATATATATATATATATATATATATCATAGAGCTGTCACACCAATGCTACACCACTTCAGCAGTATATTGGTGCTTTCCAACACATCTCCAGTAGTAAATAGTATAGATTGTCCTCCTTCTGACATTAACAGCCCAGGCCAGGTTTCTGACTTCTCTCTTATAACATATAGTCACGCCCCATTTTTCTAGTCAGGCTAGCCCAGGTGATCTGTGGGCGGAGCCTCCAGTCTGCCGGCCATTGACTTGGCACACCAGTAACCTGCACCCTGGCAACCATCTTGGTCCTCCAAACCGTGCCAGGTAAACGTTACTCTAGTCACGTCGACACTAAACTGAAGCCACAAAACAATAGGTGCCTTCGGCGCCTTACACAACTAAGTCGCTTCTCATACCTCCAGGCAAACGCCAGGGACACTAGCGACACAATGCGGCGACTGCTCTCATCCGTCCCCCTGTCTTCCCGTACCGATACTCACGCGGCGGTGACACCGTACCCCAGGCCGGGGACAGGCATATCCTAAGCCAAGCTGACCTCTTTGGGTCCTGGCGGCGGTTGCCTCGTCACCCTGTCGCCCCGCCCACCGACGTGATTGACGCGCCGTTGGGCCAACCGCAGCCGGGCTCTCCTCAGGTCAGGCCTGTCGGACGGTGCTTGCGCAGCGGGATTCTCCGCGCTCCCCCTCGCTCTCTCTGCGCCGGCCGTTAGGGAAGGCAACGGACCCAGCTCCCCCCACCCGGCCATGCCCGTCTCCCCAAGCCCCGGGTGACCTAGCAGCCATGTCCGTCAGCGGCTACACCGACCTGCGGGAGAAGCTGCAGTCCCTGTACCGGGATACCCCGAAGGAGCCCGCAGCTAAGAAGCGGAAGCTGCCGGACTCGGACACGGAGGAGGAGGAGGACGAAGCGACCGCTGCTGCAGGGGCTCCGGCCGTCGCTGCCGCCACCGGGTCCGAGCCTGAGGCGGGGGAGGAGGATGAAGAGGAGGCCCGCAAGGTGCGAGGCGGCATCCGCCAGCTCCGGCTCTTCTCCCCGGAGGAGTGCTCCCGCATCGAGGCCTGCATAGACGAGGTGGTGTCCCGGGCGGAGAAGGGCCTGTACCAGGAGCACACGGTGGACCGGGCCCCGCTCCGCAACAAGTACTTCTTCGGCGAGGGCTACACGTACGGCGCGCAGCTGCAGAAGCGCGGCCCGGGCCAGGAGCGCCTCTACCCGAAGGGCGAGGTGGACGAGATCCCGGCCTGGGTGCACGAGCTGGTGATCCGCCGCCTGGTGCAGCGCGGCCTCATCCCGGAGGGCTTCGTCAACAGCGCCGTCATCAACGACTACCAGCCCGGAGGCTGCATCGTCTCGCACGTGGACCCCATCCACATCTTCGAGCGGCCCATCGTCTCCGTGTCCTTCTTCAGCGACTCGGCGCTCTGCTTCGGCTGCAAGTTCCAGTTCAAGCCCATCCGGGTGTCCGAGCCCGTGCTGCTCCTGCCGGTGCGCCGGGGCAGCGTCACCCTGCTCAGGTAACTGCATGGCCTCAGCGGGAGAGAGGGTACGGGGTGCCGGGCTAGAGGACACCTGGCATTAGGGAGGCAGAGGCTGCCGGATATTGTTCATGTAGAGGGTTGAGACCGCAGGGTAGAGGGTATGGGACACATGGCATTATCAGGGTAGAGGGTATGCGACACATGGTATTAGGATAGTAAAGGCTGCCGGATACTGGTCATGGTGAGGATACAGAACACCTGGCATGAGCAGGGTAAGAGGGTACGGGACCCCATGGCATGAGCAGGGTAAGAGGGTATGGGACCCCATGGCATGAGCAGGGTAGGAGGGTACGGGACCCCATGGCATGAGCAGGGTAGGAGGGTATGGGACCCCATGGCATGAGCAGGGTAGGAGGGTATGGGACCCCATGGCATGAGCAGGGTAGGAGGGTACGGGACCCCATGGCATGAGCAGGGTAGGAGGTTACAGGGACCCCATGGCATGAGCAGGGTAGGAGGTTACAGGGACCCCATGGCATGAGCAGGGTAGGAGGTTACAGGGACCCCATGGCATGAGCAGGGTAGGAGGTTACGGGACCCCATGGCATGAGCAGGGTAGGAGGTTACGGGACCCCATGGCATGAGCAGGGTAGGAGGTTACGGGACCCCATGGCATGAGCAGGGTAGGAGGGTACGGGACCCCATGGCATGGTGAGGGTACGGGGACACCTGGCATACTGGGCATTTTAAGGGTATGGGACATCTGGCATTACTGCCTCACAGCGCTGAGGTGATGGGTTTGATTCCCATCATGGCCCTATCTGTGTAGAGTTTGTATATTCTCCCCGTGCTTGCATGGGTTTCCTCCGGGTACTCTGGTTTCCTCCCACAATCCAAAAATTTGATGGTAGGTTAATTGGCTCCCACAGAATTAACCCTAGAATGAATGTGTGTGTACATGTGATAGGGAATATAGATTGTAAGCTCCACTGGGGCAGGGACTGATGTGAATGTTCTAATATTCTCTGTAAAGCGCTGCGGAATATGTGTGCGCTATATAAATAACTGGTAATAAATAACAAATGTATACGAGAACTGGGAATGGTCATCAATGGGAGTAAACAGGACCCCTGACATTAGCATGGGGGGGGGGGGGGGGGGGAGAGAGGGAGGGTATCAGACTACCAGACTACTGATATTGGCAGGGAGGAAGGATACAGGAATTCCTGAATCAGTAGGGAGAGAGTAAAGGGCACTGTGGAAGGTAGGGACACCTTGCATTAGCAGTGGGCATAAGAGGGTAATGGGATACTGAGAGGGCTAGGGAACTTCTGGCTAGATCAGTTAAAGGGGGTTTGGGATACTGGGCATTGGGTGGGTGTGGGACCCCTCCTAGTATTAGCAGGTGGGAGTGTATGGGATTCCTGAAAAGTCATCAGATTGGTTGATGTGCTTCCATGGGGTGGAAATAGGTTGGCATTCTTTGCTTTAGCAGTGGTTGGGAGATTAATTATTGGGGCGGAATTAAATTGTTTTTGCCCAACCTCCCGTCTAAAGTGTGGATGGTGGGGACGGTATTAAATTGTGCTTTTTTTTTAATTGCACCCAGAGCGGTTGGGTGTAACTGTAAAGCAGCTAAACCTGACAAAAGTAAGTTTTTCTTCCTCTTACCTGCCTGGAGTGTTGCTCTCTGCTGTACAGGTCTGGTCTGCATATCATTGCTGAAATACAGACCACACTGTGTTAGAAGCACCACAGCAGAGAGTGAAACCCCAGGCAGGGAAGAGGAACTGCACTGGTTTGGAAATATGAGGGTGCTAGAATGAACACTACCTAATTTCATCTCCCCCACCCACCAGATGGGAGTGGAAGTTTAAATGCCAGTGCCACAATTGAATATCTCTGTTTGGCTGCCATTGATTTAAATAAATGAATTTGGTGTTAGTGTGTGTGATTGCAGGTTAGTATCTATGGTGTAAGCAGGAGGCTGTGGGGATCTCCATGACACTAGCTTGGGTGGAAGGAGGGTGCTGGGTCTCTCCTTAGTTGGGAGATGGGCCTTTGTTGCTTTCGTGCTTTACAATATGTGTCGAAATGTATGTGAACCTGTGTTTTATTGGGTTAGTATAAGAAGTGTTCATTCTAGCACCCACGATGTTTGAAAACCCATGCAGTTCCTCTTCCCTGCTTGGGGTGTAGCTGTCTGCTATAGTGCTTCTAGCACAGTGGGGTCTTTATATCAATACTTATGTGCAAACCAGACCTGTGTTGGAAATACCACAGCAGACAGCGACACCCCAAGCAGGGAAGAGGAACTGCATTAGTTTTCAAAGATCGTGGGTGCTAGAATAAACACTAATAAAGATAAGTCAGTCATTGCTTCTATAGGCAAATTGAAATCTAGATCGAAGACTTGTTATTTATGGGTAGATGTATGAAGCAGTGATAAGGGAGAAGTGATAAAGTGCCTGGTGCCTTATCACCGGCCAATCAGCTCCTGTTTAAGTTACAGGCTGGCTTTAAAAAGCGACAGTCAACAGTTGATTGGTCGGTGATAAAGTACCAGGCACTTTATCACGTCTCCCTTTACCACTGCTTCATACATATACCCCTTGATCAAGTGTTTCACGTTGGTGACTTTATAATAAACGTATTCCTGGCTGATCACTCTATAAAAATATATTTGCCGTCCATTATGGCATATTTAATGATTGTTAGCAAATCGTTAAGCGAAGTGTTCTACTCTGTGTATTTCATCATAACAGCCAGGGAGAAATATATTGCGTTACTAATTTCTGGGTTCTGTGCCACAGAGTTCTTCAAACATGTACTATATATCTGGGTGGGGGGTAGAATAGCATGCGTTAGTTACATCAGGATGGTGCGAGCAGAAACAGTGCGTGCCCGTCGGCAAAACTATTTTCTCTTATTGCTTACAGGAGCACCAAAACAGATGCTCACATATTGCCCATTGATTATAGTGATGACCGCAAGTTTTCCAGATAACTTGCTTAACTGGTGGGATGCAGTGTGTCGTTCCAGAGCCACCCATTTCTTCCACTGCTTAGAATTGGATTCTCGCTCTGAATGATTTTAGGACTAACGTTTTGTGCTGTCCCCTCATAGGACATTGTGGACACAGCACATCTCTGCACATGTAATCTCCTGTGTTCCCTCAGCTGGTCCACCCTGTGGATTCCATGACAGTTTTATGTAAACCCCTATAAGCTGTGTCGGAGACTTAAGCAGTGTGTGGCACTCAATGTCCCAGCATGGCCTCAATGTCCCAGCATGGCCTCAAGTGAGGCTTAGAAAGACGAATAAGAGAATAACTTGCACTAAAATACATAGAAAATAGTTTTTATTTTATGTGTAAAGGTCCTCTTAGCCAAGTTTGTCTCTTACTATGGTCTATTAAGTGATATTGGTTTGGTTTAGGGGTCACTGCCCTTGAACAGATCTTGTGACAAGCAACAAATGAGAAGTACAGTTTAGCAAAAGCTTCACCTTTACCTATAATTACAGGAGGAGTATGTTTGGGGTTCCACCAGTTTGGTCGCAGCACCAACGTTTTCTCTGTCTGATAATATTGCATTACCCATATCCAGCTTGTTCTGCATACTTAAGCTAATGTAGAGAGTTTTTATTACTTAACATTCTGGATTTAGAACGGAGCCGTATTGTCGCACATCATAAGAGTTTGTTGTGAATCACATCCCTTGTTGTGTCTGAGTCACTGCATTGGGCCTGGCAGGGCAGAAGAGCAGCATATTGCAGTGATAAGTCACACTGCAGACTGTGGGTATAGTCGCACCAGCCATCCTGATCCAGCCTTCTACAGGGTGTCTTATGCATGGGTTAGCAAAGTCCAAGTGTCAGTAACCTGGCTGTTGGCCAACTAGCTGGGGACTGATTTATTTCCCAGGTGTTGGGATCAGTCTTGTGGTCCTTTTTTTTTTTTTTTTTTTTTTTCTCCTTCAGTATAGAGATCTGTAAAAGAAGGTGTTAGAAATGTCAGTACTGATCTGTGACGCACAGAACAAAGTTGTGTTCAGGTGTATTGCCGAGTTCGGCTTCTCAGGAGAGAATGTCGCGCAAACAATCACAAGGCGGGATTCCAAGAGATCACTTACAGCGTCATTACAGTCTTTTCTACTGACAGGTTATATTACTGGCCACTTGCCTTAGTAGGAATAACCTTACTAGCATTTCTGTAATCCAGTTAAAGAGGGCATAGTCATTGGTTTATAAGCCAGGGATTTAAAAAATCCCCCCCCCCCCCCCCTCCACACTACACATGGGAAGATGAGCGGTGCTAGATCGCTCAGCACACAGTGATGTGCCGCTGAGGGATCTGTCAGGACCATGCATCGCCATTGCTATGCCCCTTCACAGAGCGATGTTGGGGCATTTTCTAATCGATCTGGTGAGATCTCTTAGAAAATGCCCAGGGATCACTGCGTGTGTAGTGATCCCTGGGCATTAAGGAGTTAACAGCCAGCGTCCAAATATAAACTTCCAAACTATTTGGTGTGTTTTATAAGCCAGGTACAAACGGGGCAACTTGGCCTAAGCACAATCGCTCAGCACACATTACGGGGGTCCCGTGATTCTTTGTGCTCATCGATTGTGCTAGTCGGGCTTTGCCTATTTTTGAAGCTGGCCATACATCCGGATGACCTGCATATGACCTGATTGTATACAAGGCAAGGAGCGGTCTAAAGAGCAATTGTATGTGCTTAAAAAGCCGGCAGATCAGATGTGCAGCATGTGTGATCTGCAAGCCGACTGGCCGACCCGTGGGGCCGCGCATTATACTGACATCCATCCACTGCACGGCCCGTCTAGATTGTGCGTTTGTGTCCAATGTTATTCTGGTGTATGGGGGACTTAATAGGCAAATCCTCACAATCTAGGGAAAGCCAGTGCAAGCACTGGCTTTACCTGCGACACGCGCAGGACTGGGCATTGCCACCACTGCAGGGCATGCACACGGAGTGTTACGTGCTATATTTGTAAGCGATCTAGTAAGATCGCTTAGAAAAGGGTCTGAAATCACCCTGTGTGTATTCTCCTATATCCTCGCTGTGCCGAGTTCTGCCGCGTAACCTTAGGGAAAGCTGGCTCTTGTGTGTAGGGTCACGTGACCACCCAAGCAGGGTTTCCAATTTGGGAAGCACTCCTTAAGTTTCCCGTCAGTGTCCGTAATAGGAAATGAGGAGCTGTGAAATAGGATCCCAGTGGGTCAGTGCTAGGGAAGCCATGCACAGGGTTTTGCACCGTCACTAGTGTCTATGTGATGCAGGCTAATTTAATGCAGCTGCATTGGCTCATAGCAAGCATCCATGTGCTCTGTACATTTTTAAAGGGGCACAGACATAACGGAAATATGGTTATTTGATATAAATGCCCTATAGATTGTAAGCTTGCGAGCAGGGCCCTCCTACCCAGTTTCTTTAATCACTGTTGTTTCCAATTGTAAAGCACAACGGAATATGCTGCGCTATATAAGAAACTGTAAATAAATGCCATAAATTTGTCCCCAACCCAGGACTTTAAAGGAGATTCTAAAATAGTTTTTTTGTGTGCACCCTTTGCTTTTCCCTACTGTAAGTGACCATTTTGGTCTGAATGAATGTTTGAGAATACAGTGTGCCCCGTTGCGGGCGTAAGACCCTAAGTGCTTGCGTTGGCAGCTAATATGAAGTAGTCCATTACAGAAAACATTATATCCTCTCTTGGCCAATTTTAAGACCATGCCACCGGACTCTGCATACTCCAGGGGTGGGCAACTTGTGGCACTCCAGCTACTGTGGGACTACACATCCCAGCATGACCTAACAGCAAAAAGGCTGCAGGGCATGCTGGGGTTTGCAGTTCCACAGGTTGCATGCAGCATGGTTTAAATCCTCAGCATTCATGTGTCAGCAAGGAGATGGATATATCCGGAATCTTGTATGTCCATTAATGTAACTTATTAGTTTTTTGGCGTAACATCGCGCCGTTAAGATTCAAAGAATCAGAGAAAAATTGAATTGGATCACTTTCTGTTAGAACAATGTTTGGTACTTGTGAGTTATCCGGGCGTCCGATTTTTTGATTGTATGCCTTAAGTTAAGGCATACAATCAGATGCGATGCGATATCGCATCGCATCACATCGCATCGCATGCGACCATCGGATGCGATGACCCGATTTTTCCATAGGAATCAATGTTAAAATGATTCCTATGGAAAAAGGGGTCCTTTTCATACCCCTACTATCCAAGTGGGCATGGAGTTGGATATAAACCTGTGGCGAGCGTAGCGAGCCACCGAGCCCGAAGCGTGGCGAGCCCCGCGAGGGGACGGTATTCCGTGTCCCCTCGCGGGGCTCGCTACGCTCGCCACAGGTTTATATCCAACTCCATGCCCACTTGGATAGTAGGGGTATGAAAAGGACCCTTTTTCCCATTGAATTCCATGTTAAAATGGACTCAGTCCATTTTAATATTGATTCCTATGGAAAAATCGGGTCATCGCATCGCATCGCATCCGATGGTCGCATGCGATGCGATGCGATGTCCCGATTTAAAAATCGGACGCCCGGATAACTCACAAGTACCCAATGTTTTATTCCAGCGGAAGGTAATTTGGAGCTAACAGACATTAGAGTCCATCAAATCGACGGACGTGATTTGCTGGAACAGCATGTCGTACAAGCCAGCATTCCAAACCATGCATAAGTTGCAAGATTGGCTGTGACGTTTAGGCGGCCCGTTATCTAGCATGCTGTGACTAGCCGGGCAGGGGCTGTGCACAGAATCGCATACATATAGACGTGCATTGACTTACAGTAGTGCATTCTACCTTTTATAGCTGAAACTGTACACTGGCATTTGTAGCAATTCGTTTTGTCTTTTGAAGCATGTTTCCTGCTTTGCGCACTTAGGAATAATTGGACCCATTCTTCCAGGCAGGACATTTCCAGGTTGTTGAGAGGATGGTTATACACCCCAATTTCCAAATAGGGCTCCAGAATATAAGAAACTGGACTTTAGAGGGTCAAATTCTATTCCCAGCATCAAGGAGACGCACAGTTCTGGGTTTCTACTGGTATCCCAATGGCATTGCAGATTTTCGCTTGCATTGCAGGACCAGGTGAGGGGGTGTGTTCCATCATTTACTGCTGGCTATGGACACCTGACTGAGCAATTCAATTGTCGCTTCATTCTTGTACAAATAGCAGTGGCTGCGTACATTACAGCTTGCTGCCCTCACAGGCGTGTGATCTGCAATGTGTGAAGTCAGTTGTTTGGATGTGAAAGCAGCAATTATTCCTATTTGTGCCCATGAGTTTAATTGGGCGCTATAATTAAAGGGTGCCAAAAACAATTGAATTGCAACATTAAGCGCTTATTAATTATCACAGCATACAAAACAATTGAAGTGGCTCCAAGACTGTGCCTGAAGTTCCATTGTTCTATTAATGCCATACACCTATGTACATCTTAGTGTCTTGTTCTTTTTATTAAATGTAAATGATTTTTCATTCCATACATTTCTCTTATCTTCTATGTACACCCCCCCCCCCCCAAAAAAAATCGATGTTCGCTTGTTTATTCCCCTCCCATAGTCACATTGCTGTAGATGCCACAAAACAAATCACAACATATGCTACCCCTAGGCCATGAACAGAGCCGCAGTCATATAGTGCGTCATGGATGTTACAGCATTGGGCACATGATAGCAAGAAATCAAACTGGAAAACAACTTTGTGCGTATTGCCAAAGGGCAAACCTACCATGATATGTGTGACAGAGGACTGTATGAAAGGCTTTCTTAGACAGACTGAGCTAAATATGGAATTGATTACAAGTGAATAGGAGAGAAGGAAAAAAAATACTACACACGAGGGTGGATCAATAAGTACCCGTGTTAAGAATGAAGACGAAAATTTTCCACAAAAAGTTTTATTTATTTTTCAACAATCTCCTTTCACAGCAATACGCTTTAAAACCCTTTAAAAGATATGATTTGTCAAACTCACGTAGGCTTCTGTCTCAATGATGACCTCCTCGTTTGAGCTGAACTTTTTATTTCCCCGCGAGCCACGTTTTCGGGTTAGGGAACAGAAAGAAGTCGCAGGGAGCCCCAAGCCAGGCGAGTATGGTGGATGCGGAAAACAATTCATAGCGCAATTCAGCCTCGACAATTCTAGATGAGGGAGCTGGCGCATTGTCGAGGTGGAAAAGAAAACTAACCGATGATTCAATCTGAAATTTGGGATGGCGTTGTTTGAAAGATGGTAGCACAGGACAGTAATACCAACTTTCCTCAGCAACGGCACCTGTCTTCAAACACAGATACTTATTGATCCACCCTCCTATGTCCACTCATAGACCCAACATAATCCTATACATTAGGTCCAGATTCTCTAAGCTTCAAAAGTGATAAAATGGAGAGTGATAAACAGCCAGCCAATCAGCTCCTACCTGCTGTGTCACACACTGTATTTGAAAAATGTCAGGCAGGCACTGATTGGCTGGCTGTTTATCACTCTCCATTTTATCACTTTTGAAGCTTAGAGAATCTGGCCCTATATCTTTCTGTAACTGATGTGTAAACATTGTCAATCATGTTTGAGTAAGTTTATCCATAAAAATGTTGAAAAGTGTAGGTTTTAATAGGTTAAATATTCTGATTATTTTGCTTCTGTCAAATGCACTTAATTTCCATATATCCTATTGGAGGGAAATTGAGCGGGAAGGGCTGCACTTATTTGCTTGTTACGGTAGTGCCTGTCTGTGTCGGCAGTTGTGTTCTTCCCAAGTCTGTGTTTTGATTTAAACTTTCCTGCTTCAATAAGCCGATTAGAACATCAGGGTACCGTTAAGGGGAACTACTGGTAATGAGGGGTAGATGTATGACGCAGTGATAAGGGAGGAGAAGTGGGCCATGGTAACCAATCCGCTGCTCTGTATAATTTTATGCAAATTATAGATGTTACTTCAGTGCTGATTGGTTGCCATGGGCCACTTCTCCTCTGGCTCACTTCTCCTCCCTTATCACTGCTTCATAAATCTACCCATGACTTTCTCCGCTTTGTATGAAAATACACCGCTTTCATTTTACTGTTGAAATGTCGCTGAGTTTGTTTAAATGTATGTGTGTGTATATAGCTGTATGTATCTATTTCACCTTGTGGGTTTATTAACATACGTATTCACTTTTTGTTTGGGTACCATAGCGTAGAAGGGTACAAGCTGCTCACACTAAGCTATCCAGGCACTTGCAGCGACCGCTATGTTCCATATCTATAAAAGCCTGCATGAGAAATACCTGGTTGGTTCTGTTATTGCTGTACAGTTACTGGTGGTATACACCTCATGTGTGAGTGTTGTGCTTCATATTTTCCTTATCTAGATTTAATCAGGAGCCAGTAAGGACAACTGCAGAGCAGCACCGCATTTGGTCTTCCGTTAGGATTGAAACGACCGATTACCAGGCTATTTATAGCAGGATGCTGTCTTGTCCATGTTTCACCCCGGTTTCGTGCCATCAGATTAGCTGTTTGCTAATCCTTTTTTTTTTTTGTTCTGTTTTTTCCTTCCTCCAGTTTGTTTTGAAATGGTAACTTGTAAAGGAAATTCTTATGAAAAGGAAATCCATTAATGGGTATTCCTACAGGGGAGTTGCTCTGTTTCCCGTAACATTTCTGGTGTTTTAGCTGCATTGCAAAATCCCTTAGTATATGTTTCCGTTCCTTTGTGTGTGTGTGTTTTTATTTTTTAAACAAGATGCTTAGGAGACATTTTGTATATGAATCCCGTGAAACATTAGTACATCTAAGTATACAAGGTATCTTTCTTGTAAAACATCCTTGGAGACTGTTGCGTGTTTTGGCTTCTAGAGTGCAGACCAATAGTGAAATTGCTCTATTGATGGCGCAACAAGATTAGCGGTGGTTGCCAGGGCGTAACCAAGCATCGATGGGTCCCACAGCAAAACTCCTTACTATGCAGTTGTATCTATGTAATAACCAAGGAGTAATCTGATCATTGCTCTGTACTTACCGCGGGTTCAGACCAGAATGGCAACACATAGCATTTCACTGCAGCAACTGCCCTGAGGAGCTTGCCCTGCTGTGGGACACCCTCCTTGTTATTAAGCATGACATTATGAAGCCATGTTGCGGTAAGGTTCTGACCCGGTGTCTCTCTTTCTTCCAGTGGTTATGCAGCAGATGAGATCACACACTGCATTCGGCCGCAAGATATCAAGGAGAGACGCGCTGTTGTAATACTCAGAAAGTAAGTCTTTACTCACTACCCCCCCCCCCCATTTATAAATGTTATATGAGAAGGGAAAGGTGGTGATCACTTCAGCTTTAGCTGTACTGTTGCACTAACTTGAACGCCCCTTTCCCCGCTTGAAGGGATAAGCAAAAAATCTTTTAAGTCAGCCTTTTGGTTGACCACTTTCTACAGCACTTTACATGGGTTTAGCCACTTTACGGGGGGTAATTCTAATGTTTAGTGGGTGCCCATAATTACTTATCACCTATCACATTAGACAGCCCATTATGCAATTGTTTGGGTATCCATAGTTTTATGTGAAGCGCAATGTTTGGGCACCCGAACGGGACCCTATTCTGCTCCACACATCAGGGCGCAGCAAACCGAGATGATGGCACGCCTGTGGCCAAAATATTTGATCATTTCTGCAAAACAAATCACTGCATTAAGCATTGTGCTAATAGAGGGGCAGATTTATTAAGCTCGGTGAAGTGATCAACTGTCTGGTTTTTTTATCACCGGCCAATCAGCTCCTACCTGTGAAGTTACAGGCTTGGTTTGAAAAATGACAGGTCAGAGTTGATTGGCCGGTGATTAAAAACCAGACACTTTATCACTTCACCGAGCTTAATAAATCTACCCCATAGTTACATTTCAGAAAGTGTGATATGTGCACTGGTCCTAGGTGTCCACTCTGAGGTGACACACAGTGGGTATATGTGCACTGGTCCTAGGTGTCCACTCTGAGCTGGCTCACAGTGGGTACATGTGCACTGGTCCTAAGGATCTTATGTTTCATCACAGAACAAGAAACGAGGCCCCACGATTGGAGACAAAATCCCTCGGAGGCAGTTACCAACTTGAGCGCCTGTCTGGTAGCAACAGACAACACGTCCTGAAACCAAAGCGTCCCCATCGCAAGGCAGATCCAGACGCGGCTCACCGGTAAGTGGCCTCTGTGAGGCGCGGGGCAGTGCCTCTGTAGGTGGATCGTTAATTACATAATTTGCATAAATAACCTGTAAAATCAATTATGCTTATTGTTAATCAAGAGGATACGATTGCAGTATTAATATATTAGCGAATGTATATATTTAGATGGTGAGGTGTGTGTAAAAGTAAGAGAAAAAAAAAAACCTTCTACCCTTACACAGTGCTGATCACACTCCTCCTTTAGGATGTGGCAGCTGCTGGTTTGAGTTCATAAAACATATTAATTACTGAGTAGACCATGGCACTGCAGTTTCATGACATTGACCATAAATTAGTGTACAGTCCCCTCACACGGCAAGGGAACTGCAGTCAGTGTTCATCACTCTGCTACTCCTGCGCCTGGGGCACTTTGCCGTTCCCAAAGTGCCGACTGAATGTCGGCCAGATGCCCTTCTGGATCCAAAGAGGTCAATTTTGTTATCTGCAATGATCCTGTGAATGAGTCAAGGTGGCCGGAATTAGCACAAGTGCTCCCCATAGAGCACCAAGCACTCTTGTGCAAAGTCAGTCTGTTGTTGTCATTGAAACACTATGCAACGGCACATCACACCCAATGCAAACTATAGGATTAACCCCTTTATCATGATGAAATAGTCCAGATTAAGGATGACCGTGGAACCCCCCCCCCCCAAAAGCTGATAGCATGGAAGGTTCTTATCAGTGACATTAGTAATCATGAGTGCTCCATATATAACAGTCATAATGCCACAATGATATCAGTCCAGGCAATGGGGCCTTGTGGCTGTTACCATTGGGTGTGTTGTGTATTAGCCTGCACGGTATGAAAAGATGTGCTTGTGTCTACATTTTTTTGCTTGCTATTTTGAAAGACGGTTGGATTTGTATTTTATATAATGTACTCCTTGTTATTTGCTATACAGTTCTGTATTGATTGTTTCCTACAGTTGGAGAACAGATTAAGAGTCCTTAGCAACCATAATGGCTGTTTGGATGTATCCTCCCCTGGCGCCAAAAATTGAAACGAGTGAAACTTCTGTTTCCATTTTTGGCGCCAGGGGAGGGAACATCCAATCATCTATTTTTCTTTGGTCATTTCGGGTGGTGTATGGGCACCACCCCGGATGCACCCACTTCCAGCTGCCTTGCGCGCACTTTTTTTTTCTCTCTCCTTTTTGTTATTAATAATGGCTGTGTGTTTACTCCTGCCTTTTCCTTCTCTCTTCTACAGACCTCGCGTTCTCGAAATGGATAAAGAGGAAAACAGAAGATCTGTCATTTTACCAAAACCAAGGAGACGAAGCAACTTCAGTTCTGAGAACTATTGGCGGAGACCTTATGATTACGTGGACAGCTATACAGATACGGGGGAGGATGAGGGAAGCCCAGCTCGGAAAGTAAAAATGAGGCGACATTGACGAAGCCCCCTTCCACAGACTCTGGTCCCCAGTCGGTGGACTGTGGAACAATTTTTTTTTTTTTTTTTTTTGGTTTTCCTCCTATCCATGGCTTAAATGTGCATTTGAAGGCCCAGCTCAGTTGTCACTTTAAATCAATTCAACATGTTTTGGATTTAGTCTTTCCTACTGTCCAGTCGTTTTTTTCCTTTTTTTGGGGGGGGGGGGGAGGGGGGTTTGTTACTGACATCAGGAGTCTTAATGCCAGCAGGGGCCCCCCCGATAGCCTGTTCCAAAAGGGGGTAGCCAACGGGTAACTGGGGACTCTGCAGCTTGTGTGACGGTACCTCGTCGTACCAAAGGAGAGTATAAGTATAGAACAAAATGGGAGGGGAAAAAAAAAACACCTTGCAAGGGACAGTTTGGTTTAGGATATTTTAATATTTTGTTTAGCACCGTTTTCTTTCATATTTTATTTTTGTTTCTGTCCCAGAAACTAGAGAAGGAAAACGTCACAGGTGTTCTAGGATTGCAATGACGACCGGCGCATGGGCGCGCACCATTCTGAGGCTGGAGCCGCTCGCCGCGTTACCTTGCGCCCTACTGTCCCACTTTATAATCTAAAATGGTTAGGAAATGTCTTCAATGTTTTTCAGATGATTAAATATGCTACAAAGAAATCCAGACATTTTATTTCTAGCAAATATATAAGCACTAATAATAAAATATATAAGCAGATTTATTTTATTCTGTATGGCGTCCAGTCGTCTGTAAATGATCCAATTAAATTCTGTTTTGCTGAAGTAGGGGCTGTTTATATGCGAGAACGATTGGATGCCTGACCATAGGAAGCCGATGCAAGGTCTACAATGTATGGTTACGAAGGATAGAATGGGGACCTAATGCACCCCCAGTCTGATCTGTTATGGATTATGTGTACTTGTAGATAAGATATTTGGTCAGTCACTCAATTCCAGCTGGCTTGCATAATACCTAAATTTTGCAGTTGATATCCGTGGTATTTGTATAGCCCAGTATAACGCTTTTGTATTGCCTCTGGCCATATATGGGTTATCCTGCTAAGTTATTATGAGACTATATTTGTGGCCAAAGCAGATAGGAGTCTCTAAATGTGTGCTTCCCTTTCTTTAACCACTGGCTGACTGACAATGGGAAATATACTGTGGGTCGGTTGCACTAGAATAAAGTTTTAGGCTTCTTTTTTTTTTTTTTTTTTTTTAACGTTGCCTCTTTTAGAGCAGCTGTGCTTTATCTTCCGTGTCATTGTCCCCAATGGCACTGCAGATGAAGTAGCATTCATGCTAGCCCTCTCCACCTGTGCAGCTACTCTTTCCTGTCTGGGGTGTCACACTCTGCTCTGGTGCTTCTAGCACACGTTGGTCTGTATCTGAGAGCAGAGCGGCACCCCAGACGGGAAAGAGGAAACTCCATGGGATGTGACCGATGAAGGGTGCTAGACTGTATACTAGCTGAAGTCCAGATCAGATCTCTGCTGCCCCAAGATATGTTGTAACCTAGATTTAACAGCAGCATGCTATTTGGTCCAGACACCATCTGATCTCAACTTGTGAGTACGCAGGAAATGTTAGCATAAACCCCCCAACTCCCTTTCTTACCTGAGCTTGTGCATTCAGTCTTTGTGTAATACAGCTGCCCAGAAATGGGTAATTCTGCCCCAAACCTTCAGAATACCCTCTGTTACAAGCTGAGAACCTGTCACATGGCAGCTGGAGAAAGGCCTATTAAAAACATTTCTGGACCACCACCACAACAACACACACACATATTTATAGATCATAGACACATTCGCAGAGGCCCCTAGAAATATGAAGTGTATGTTCTTCTGTTGCACTAGAGTAACCCCGAATGGTCAACATAAACCTTTTATTGGTGTCTGCTCCTTGCTTACGTGTGACACTTCATGTCTCTGTAGGGTTGGTTTCTGCAGGGAGATGCGTCATTTCTCCCTGTGGGAGGTCTGTGCCTACAATTACGGTATGTACTTGCTGTTTGTTTAATTGAGGAATGCTAAATATGAATCTTCCTTCTGGCGTTTTTGTGTGTCGCAGGTGGACTAGCTCTAGAAGTTTGCCATGCCTGCATTTGCCTTCTGTGGGAGTTATACAGTTTCTTACCCCTGAAACCTATCTGTTCACTAGCAACCGGCAACACAATGGGTTTCCCTGCAACGCAAGTCTGTTTTGTAGGTGCTGGTTAATGTTGCTAGTGGTGCAGCTTTAAGAGATGCGTACAGATCTAATTAAGTTTCCTTTTGTATTTCTGCCTTGCCCATTGCTGTGTGTCATCAGTTTGGATTGTAAGGATTGGTAATTGTTTCTTCAGACACACAACACATTTCTGAACACTGACCAATGGAGTTGCTGCCTTTTCCCCAAATTTCCAGTAGTAGATCATGTGGAAATGCTGTACTGGTTTCCCCTCTGTTATGTGCTTACAGAGATATCCGCTATTGCGTTTCAGAGCCCTTTCTATTGACACTGCCGAATTCTACATTTTCTCCACCCCTAACTTAAGATATAAACCGCTGCAGGACTTGGCTTGTGTCTAATGATAGGTGCAATATGCTGTTGGTAAGTTACCGACTCTGGAAAGATTGCGTATGTAGGCCTTTGTTTAAAAAAAACAACCAAAAAAAAACAGGATGTGCTTTGTTTCTGTATGAAACCATGTGTACTGTGATCAGTCTACTAAAGTGGTCTTTGTGATTGGAGTACACTATTTCTTGGTAATATCGCTTGGTAAATGCACTAGGTTGGTTAGGCTACTTATGTTTTAGACCTCTACAGTACTGGAAACAAAAAATCGGGTCAGAAAGGTCTACAACCAGCTCCGTCTTGGCGATTTTTGAAGTGTTGAATCCATGAAAATATATATAAATAAATGAAGTACCCGCACCTCAGAACATGGTTTGCTACTGATATTAGGGCTGCTACAATGTATGTTGTAAACCTTTGACTGATTGCACAATATGCATTCATCACTTTTTTTGGGGGGGGGGTGCACTTTTGCACCATGTTCTCCATATGCAAGATTATAGTTTGTTCACAGGCTTTTCTGCTGTTTTCAGGGTCTGGTGTCACCCAATAGACTCAATTGTAGTGGTAAACAGGTACAGGGGGTCATAGGCCCATGGTAATGTGATTCAAAGAGGTATTGTATTTCTCTATACATGCAAATTAACATAGGGCAGTGATGGCTAACCTTGACACTTCAGCTGAACTACACATCCCAGTATGCCCTGCTACAGTTTTACTATTTGGCCATGTTAAAACTGATGCATGGTATGCCGGGATGTGTAGTTCAACAGCTGGAGTGTCAAGATTAGCCATGTCTTGTATAGGCTGTAATGTCTCCCTAACCTTGCCAACAAATTCTTATCAGAGGCTGGTCATGTGTTTGATGCATGAAAAGCCCCCGCCACATAGAGGAGACAGTAATTGTACACAAATACTTATGAGAATTCGACCGACCAACTCATTAGTTGGTGATTCTGTGGTGTCCCTGGATACTAATGTATTGATAGGCTGCATTCTCATGGCTATTCAGCCTGCAAGATGGCCGCATCTACTACGATGATTGGTCAGGCTCCTCCCTATAGCTTGGTCAGTACTTATTCACCCTCTTCTGTATGTACATTACAGAATAAAGTTATTTGCTTTTAAAACCCATCCTTTGGTGTTTTCAGCCTGCAGAATCCAGAGGAGTGCATATTCTAGATCCTGATATAAATATATATAAAGTTTGTTCAAAGAAAAAAAAAAAATCCTTTTCTCTGATAAAATTTGTATGTCGTTTCTTTTTGTTCTATAATTTAAAAACATTTCTTCTGTAAAGTTATCTGTAAATTAAATGTATTTCTACAATTTTAAGAAGTAAAATTGTAAATAGGTGTGTGGTTTTTATTTTTGCTTTCTCCTCTGTGCTTACTGGTGTGTTGCCATTGTATAAAAGTGTATGCATTGGGGATTTGGACAAGTTGCTTTTGCCTAAACATAATGAAAGCCATTATGGGCCTGCTTCAGGGTTGGACACGAACAGTGTTGCAGCTACGTGTTTGTCACTTTTTTCATGTCTCTCTTATGGAGAGACCCACCGCAGGATTCACAGATCTGCCGTTTGCCTGCTGAGACACAACCTCTGACCAACTATAGATGCTCAGAATGTCTGTCCTCACTAAGGGCCGGATGCAGTAAGCTTCAAAAGTGATAAAATAGAGAGTGATAAACAGCCAGCCAATCAGCTCCTGCCTGAAATTTTTCAAACACAGCCTGTGACATGACAGGTATGAGCTGATTGGCTGGTTGTTTATCACTCTCCATTTTATCACAATCCGGCATTCTAACTATCTTGATGTCCTGACAGTTAGAATATGGTCTGTTTTTTGTTCCTTCTCACAGGAACAATGTACTGACTGTTGAGTTTCGGAAAGTCTGCAAATCAGTGAAGATTGCTATGGCTCGTCAAGAAATGGCTGCAAATTCGACAATCCGTTGCAGACAAAACAGGTCCGACTTGTTTTAAGGTCTGTTCTGTTTTGTCAGAAAATGCCTTCAATGCTGTTGCTAAAGGCAGCATTGCATAAGCATTGCAGACTCTAGTTGAACGTTTATATCAGTCCCTGCCCCAGTGGAGCTTACAATCTATATTCCACACACATATTATTATAATTTTATTTATAAGGTGCCACAAGTGTTTCGCAGCGCCGTACAAAGGAACAATACAAGGAGACAAAGCTTGGCATAATATTGAATAAATAACAAGAATACAGTACAAACAAAGAGCGCCACAGTTCGATACACATTACAGCTTGGATATACCGTATATACTCGAGTATAAGTCGACCCGAATATAAGCCGAGGCACCTAATTTTACAACAAAAAAAACTGGGAAAACTTATTGACTCAAGTGGGACCCTCACTCGAGTATAAGCCGAGGGGGGGATTTTTCAGCATAAAAAATGTTCTGAAAAAGTAGGCTTATACTCGAGTATATATGGTAAGTAGTGAAGACTCAATCAACATACAACTAGAGGCTAGATGCCAATGATGGAGATGATTATGCGGACAAAGATGGTCACTGAGTGTTGTAGTATAGGAGAGCTGTGAGTGACATGAGAAGAGGGCTTTGACAACAGGAGGGAAGAGGGCCCTGCTCAGAGGAGCTTACAATCTAGTAGGAAGGGGAGACAGACAGATTACAAGAGGTGCAAGCAAAAGGGTGGTGGTTAGATAGCAGGATGTAAACAGGCAAGGGGTCGGAGAACCATCTGGTTTATGCATTGGAAGGGTATGCTTTGATGAATAGGTGAGTTTTCAGTGCCCGTTTGAAGCTTTGCAAGGTCGGGAGAGTCTAATGGAGCGAGGGAGTGCGTTCCACTGAAGGGGTGCAGCACGGGCAAAGTCCTGTACTCTAGCATGGGAAGCAGTGATCAGGGTGGAGGAGAGACGACAGTCGTCAGCCGACCGTAGAGGGCGGGAGGATGTATGAATGGAGATGAGGTTAGAGATATATGGAGCAATGGAATTAGAGATGGCCCTGTATGTGAGTGTGAGGTGTTTGAAGAGGATTCTGTAGGGGAATGGAAGCCAGTGCAGATTTTGTTGAAGGGGAGTGGCAGAATTACAGCGGCGGGAGAGGAAGATAAGCCTGGCTGCAGAGTTGAGGACAGATTGGAGAGGAGTCGGTTGGGATTGAGCGAGGCCGGTGAGGAGAACATTGCAGTAGTCGAGCCGTGAGATGACCAATGAGTGGATGATCAGCTTCGTTGCACTCTGTGAGAGAAAGGGCCTGATGCGAGCAATGTTGCGTAACTGGAAACGGCAAGAATGGGCCAGGGCTTGGATGTGGGGTGCAAAGGAGAGGGAGGAGTCAAGAGTGACACCCAGGCAGCGGAGTTGGGGAACGGGGGAGATGATGGTGTTGTTAACAGTGATAGAGATATTAGTAGGGGGCATAGCTCTGGGTGGGGGAAAGATAATGAGTTCGGTTTTGTCCATATTCAGCTTCAGAAATCGCTCAGACATCCAGGTGGAGATGGCAGAGAGGCAGTTGGAAACCTGAGAGAAAACAGTGGGGGACAGATCAGGAGAGGAGAGGTAGATTCGGGTGTCATCCGCATAGAGGTGATATTGGAGGCCAAAGGAGTTAATGAGTGCACCCAGAGAGGAGGTGTACAGAGAGAACAGAAGGGGGCCAAGGACGGAACCCTGAGGGATATATTCTAGACCATATTCTAGAGTTAAATGTGTTGGAAGCCAATTGACCTACCAGTATATTTTTGGATTGTGGCAGGAAATCCGAGTACCCGGAGTAAACCCAAACAAGCACGGCGAGAATATACAAACTCCACACAGTTAGGACCATGGTGCGTATTAAACCCATGACCTCAGCGGTGTGAGGCAGTAATGCTAACCACTACACAGTCCGTGACGCCCTATGACCGTCCAGTTGCAAGACCGCACCACTTGCACAGTAGAAAAAAAACTTTGGTCCTTTGCGAAAGAATTGAAGTTGTGTCCACCACGGAATCAGGCCCTGTGTTAATCTGGTTACACGCTGTGTGTACCCAGCAACATCACGGCTGACGGAGAAGCTGGCAACGTGCCATTCAATTGCTTATGCTGTGAGTGACGAGCGGCAGTCATACTGGTCAGTGCTAGCAATGATGGGGATTTGTGTTAGTGGTGTGGTGGGTACACACTGGATAATGTGCGCTGACCACCGATGAGCGCATTTCCAGTATTAAACTGGAAAAGAAAACTTTTTTTTTGGTATTGGTGCAATTCAAGTGTTTTTCCCCTTGGCTACCACTATATTGTACCCAAAGGAGCAATTCAATTGTTGCTCCGTGTGAGTGTGAAAGCCATGGGGGTTAACATTTCTTTGAGGTAACCAGAAGAAATGTGTGCAAAGTCCAGGCTTTGGGTGGGTATACCCGGACTGTAGATGTATTTAGTTGCTATTCACAGCAGTTTAAAAGGGAAGACTTTAGAACAGTGCCACAGACTACAATACAAACGTCTCATCATATTTATATCCGTGGGATCGCGCATCAGAGCGGTATCGGCCAATTATCCTTAAAAATCACCCAAGCGGCAAAAAAATCGTTCGAGTGAATGGGCACTTTAACATTCAATAATAACCGTATGGTAATACCTGTATAGGGAAATTCATCACTGATGTAATACTGTACTCGGGATCTCTATGAAGTGAATGCTGCTCCTCCTCTGATTTCCTGTGTTGTAGCGGGATCTGCAGTGCAGATGTGACGTGATGGCTGGAGATCACAGGGCTCGAAGATGTTATGCAAGGTCACTGCCGGGCTCTTTTTTCAGTGGCAACGCTAATCTGTGACTGCAAAATATTTAAACTCGTGGACTTACTGCAATGTATCAGTGTGCTTTTGTACGTTATTCTAAAGTTGGGTACGCATTAGTCACCGCTGCAAACGATATGTTGCCACTCAAGATTTCCCTGGACAAAGGATATAGTGCAAACACACCGCGCGATTTTACAAGAGATATCTTCAACGGTCACATCCTTGAGTGGGCTGTAGTTGAGGAGATCTTCAGATTGACCTTGATGTACGCGAATGACCTCTGTTGAGGATATCGTCCGTACTCATTAGATGATATACAGAATAATGTTATAACTGGTCATTGTCATACGTATAATTGAAAATATCGTCTAGAGCAGTGGTTTTCAAACGGTGGGTCCTGACCATCCCGGCATGGGGCCGCAACTCCCTGTCGCTTACCACCAGGCTAATGATTTCTCTGATCACCCAGCCAGTGATTCAAGCAGTCCTGGCACTCGCGGGGACTGGGGCTTCTGCACTGTAGGAAACTTACAGATAAAGACAGCAGTTGGACTTAAGAGCGGCCAGCTCTCCGAAAGCAGATGTAATGCTCTGCAGATGCATAACGATGTACAATTCTGATTTACCTGTCGGAGAGACGAGGACTAAGTTCATGCTCCAGCTGAAGATATGCCCAGTAGAACTTTGCAGTTCTGCTTCAATTTAATCTCACTTTGATAAATAGGCGCTTTGGTGTATTATGCACACAGCTAGACTATGGATATAGCCTTGTTAACAGTGGCATATGCATAATGGATGCAGTGCGCAAAGGCCCCAAGTCCAGGGGGACCCACACTGCAAATGCTGCTCCCTTCTTTTTTTAATATCTCTTAAAAGTCCTGTGATGCTGGGAACAGGGCAGTGGAAATTTCCAGAATAATTGCTCTGAATCTCACTTAAAACGCCCCTGCTTGTTAATGATATTTGAATTCAATTGCCCCTCTCACTAGCTTGCCTTAGGTGAGGTGGACTTGACCTCTAACTTACTTTATTCTCTCTCACAGTTTAACAACAGTGTTTTGTGAAATAATAGCACAATTACCTGTTTTTTTACCCATCTATACTTGTGCATTTGATATATTTCACTGATGCTAAATCTGTAATTTGCTGCCACCTAGTGGTACTTTTGCCCAAATGCCTTATTCGTTAGTTAAGCAGCACATTTCTCATTTTTAGTGTGATACAAATCTACGCAACATTCACTCAATATAATTCCTGGTATCTTTTAGCAGAGGAAAGTTTGACAACGCGCCTCATATATATTGATATGAATATTCGGTACTTGTTTAGTTTTACGGCGGCAGATATATCGCACCGAGTCCCGTGAGGGGATGCGGATTACTTTACATGTATTCCGGGCCGAGCCCCGCGAGCCCCGCAAGAGGACACAGAATACATGTAAAGTAATCCGCGGGGCTTGCCACACTATATAACATCAACTCTATGCGTAGTGGATAGTGGGGTTATGAACCGGTACAAAATCGCATCGCATGCGATTTATCTGCCGCTGTGAAACTAAACAAGTACCGAATATTCTTGTTAAAAAATACAAATTGATTTGGTTCCTCTAGTCACATCACCAAAATTGAGTCCCACGTGTCGGTGTGATATATTTAGACACATGGCCCCCTAGACGCACAGAGGGGTGGAAGAAAGTAACCAAACAATCGGGCGCACAACAAATTTAGCTACTTTCAATGTTAATTGATAAATACATAAGTGTCACCTGCTGCTCCCAATTGGGGACCTCTGTGTACCCCAAAAGCAAACAAATTTACACAGAATATCTTGAGGATATTTAGAGAGCGCACATGTGACACTACACTTTCTAATAAATTTATTTATACATTATATACATGATAATCACAATAATAAAACAATTATTAATAAAAAATAGATATATAAAAACACAGTAGACAAATGAACAACAGCCTTTCTGAGACAATAACAGATTCTAATTAGCACAATTAGCCATTTTCTTATATTAAGTCAGGAAATTCCAAGAAGGCACAGAAGGTAACCACACGCCGGCGTTTTTAGCAGGCTGTAATGGATGAGTAGTAGCCAGATAGGCCGTTTGAGCTGTCTAGTGAGTTTGTCTTTCCAATGTACCCGACTCAATGGTGCTGTATATCTTTGTAGTTTTGTTGCCACCTCAAGTCGCCTCTCTATTATTTTTTGTGATCCATTCCACAGTAGCGATTTCTGTGTGTAAGACAGGACCAAATCACTGGAGATTCAATAGAGGGTAGCGGCATATAGCGGCTGCTGTCCAGATACCAGACCGCAGTTGGAGTCCAGCTCACTGCGTCCTTGAGCCGTCCGCACACACTCGGCTGGGGATGGACACTCATCGGAGAACAGTCTTCCGTCCGATGGCTGATGTAAATCGACCCTCTCCGCGACGGTTACCTGCCAGTCCACCACACACCGGCTGAGTGGACAATGGGTCCCGTGTCCTTTACAATGCGCTGAAGAGAGAGGACGCTTGGAGGCAAAAGGTTCCGCTTTGGTAGAAAGGTTCCACTATCACCACAGGTTTCAATGCCTGTCACAGGAGATATCTTGACGCGTGTCTCCGTCTTTACAAGTGACGGTTTCCTCAGAAGATTGCCTCCTAAGTAGCTTAAGGTTTATATAGCTAGAAGTGTCACAATGGCAAGTTTTCTGTTTGTTTGTTTCTGTATGTTTTCAAAAACTAAAGGGTCACATAGTCTTAGGTAGGGATGAGTGAGTGGATTAGGGGATTCAGGATACCCCCCAATCCGAACTGTTTACCATTACCAAGCCTGTTTGGGATTTCTTGTCCAGGCTCGGAGTGTGGGTCTTGGGACCTCGTGAGATCTCCCTGTTGGATATCGCGGGACCTGGATGCTATATAAATGCGGGCCGGTGCCGCCATTTCCTCACTCAAGCTTAGGCGAGGAAATGTGCTGTGCGCTGCTGTCCAGTGATACTGCTGCCGTTAATGTCCAGTCCAGTGATACGGCCTTTAAAGTTACGTGATAGTGCTCCGTACAGTCCAGAGATACTGCTGCCGTTAATGTCCAGTCCAGTGATCCTGCTTTATAAGTCCACTCCAGAGATACTGCCATTAAAGTCCAGTGATACTGCAGTTAAATTCCAGTCCAGTGATACTGCTGCCGTTAATATCCAGTCCAGTGATAGTGCTGTATCCAGTCCAGTGATACTGCTGCAGTTCCAGTCCAGTGATAGTGTTATATACAAGTCCAGTCCATTGGTACTGCCATTAAAGTCCAGTCCAATGATACTGCTGCATAAGTACAGTCCAGTGGTTCTGCCGATAAAGGGCCTGATTCAGATCAATTCGGCACTGCGTGCATTCGAACGCAGTACCTATGTTGAGCGTCTGCGCATGCGCAGGTTGGTATCTGCGCATGTGCAGGCGTATGGTGCGTGCACCCACGGCGACCTTTCGGGTCGCCGGGTGCACACACCCATGCCGGCGGGGGGCGCCGGGCTGCCCCATTACCATATTCCATGGGCATTGCCATGAGAATGCTGGGCGTTCTCATGGTAATGAGGCAGTGACGCGGGTGTGGGGGGCGGGTAGCTGACATCATCGGATGTCAGCTGCCCACCTATATCCACGCCAGCGTGCACGCAAATGTAAGTAACTGAAAAGTCACTTATATATGCGTGCACGCTAAACCTCATTCGATGGTCGGTGACCATCGAATGATATGGGCGGTTACCCGAGCCAGGCGAATGGATGTTTATGCAAAACATCCATTCACAGCTGTTCGGGTGAAGCCGCACTTTGAGGGGGCGGCGGGGGGGCGCTCGTTCGCCGGGCGGGGTTTGGTGGACTCGCAAGGCTGCGGATTCGCAGCCTTGCGAATCAACCTGAATAACCCTCAAAGTCCATTAGTACTGCCATTTAAGTACAGTCCAGTGATGCTGCTGCTTAAGTCCAGTCCAGTGGTACTGCCAATAAAGTCCAGTGATACTGCTGCAGTGCCAGTCCAGTCAGGGCCAGATTAACAATGGGGCGGATAGAGCTGCAGCTTCAGGCCTCTACATAAAAATAGGGCCATGACAACATAATAATCTCCAGCTGGTCACATGGTCGGCCATTATCATAAGTATTAAAATTGCATTCCTATTTTACACATTTATGCAATTTTTGTACTTTTATATATTTAGGGAGACATTGGGGCGTATAGTGTGTATGGGTTCTATATGGCATTGTCCTCCTCTCCTCCACATATCATAATAGGCCCTTGAACATTTTCAGCTCCAGGCCCATAAAACCCTTAATCTGGCCCTGAGTCCAGTGATAGTGTTATATATAAGTCCAGTCCAGTGATAGTGTTATATATAAGTCCAGTCCAGTGATACTGGTGCATAATTCCACTCCAGAAAGATAACGGAGAACCAGAATTTGGAGGATAAAAGAGTGTAAGAAGAACAAGAACCACTTCCTCCTATTGCTGAAGCTGCTGCCACTAGTCATGACATAGAGGATGAAATACCATCAACGTCGTCTGCCAAGGCCGATGCCCAATGTTATCGTAGAGGGCATGTAAAATCCAAAAAGTTCGGTAACACGAAGAAAAATAAATGTAAATCGTTTGCGGAGAAACGTAAGTTTGCCAGTATGCCATTTACAACACGGAGTGGCAAACCTTGGCCTGTGTTCATGACTGGTGGTTCAGCATCACACGACGATCTAAGCCCTCCTCCTCCCCCCCCCCCCCCCCCGCTAGAAAATTTAAGAGAGTTAAGCTGTCATCAAAAACACATTAAACAACTGTGCCTTCTAAAAACATAGTAACACACATCCCCAAGGAGAGGACAAGTGTGTTGTTGGTTGCGATGCCTGATCTTTCCATCACTGTAACGGCAGAAGTAGCTTGTTCCACTATTTCATGCCCTCTGCATATGCTGGAAGGAGTACAATTGTCTCGCCATATGTAGCTTATGTAAAGCTGCAATTGCAAGGGTAAGGACGTTGGCCACCTAGGGACATCCTCCCTTATGCTAAAGCTCATTCATAAGTCACTGTTTAGTTCAGGAACTGTGGATATGACCATAAGCAGTCCAGGGACACCTAAATCCCTTGATCCTGTTGTATCCAAGCACCTGAAAACCACACCAGCAAGACACTCCTTGTCAATTTCCTCTTCAATCCGGATCGGAGGTAGTCCTGCAGGCCATTCCACCAGCATGACTGACTGCTCTTCTATCCGGGATTCCTCCGTAGGATCCTACAGTGCTACGCCTACTGCTGCAGCTGCTGGGAGTTTATCATCCCAGAGGGGAAGTCGGAACACCACCACTTCTTTCTCTAAGCAATAGGCGGTCCAACAGTCATTTGCAATGAGGATGAAGTACCACTGCAGTGATTCTATGGCAAATCGGATAACTCAGGCCTTGACAGCTATGTTGGTGTTAGACATGCATCTTGTGTCCGCCATTGGTGGAGATTTTGGATGGGAGGTATTGTGTCCCCAGTACCAAATCCCATCTAGATTCCACTAGACGGGCGATACCGAGGATGTACGGAGAGGTCCGAAAAAGTCTTGGTGCCCGGAAAAATGCGGTTGTACCCACTGTTCACTTTACCACGGACAAGTGGTACTGGGCAAACTAAGGACTATACAATACCGCCCGTGGATCTGACCGCCTGGCAACCCTGGGGAAGCGGCACTGACACCGCGTGTCCCCCACAGCAGCTACCCAAGCCTGCTGGAAAGTCCGGCAGCATCGGGCAGTGAACAATCTGAAGCCGCGCTCACGAGGGATTCCCCAGTACCCTCCAGCCTCCCACAACGCAGCCCGCACAGCTACTCTATTGAACAGGTGTAGACACAGGACGCTACCTCACGCAGCCTCCAGCCCGTATAGAGGACATCTCTAGTGCCACAAGTGTGTACGCTGTACACAGGCAGGTACCACCTTCTCCCGCATCACCCGCCACCCCTCCTAATCTGCCTCACCTACCCCTGTGTTCCCTCTCATCCCCCTCTTCTTCTCCCCCGTTTTTTTCATTTTTTTCATTTATTTCTATTAACCTCCTGTCTACCTGATAAAACTACCCCTCAGTGGGGAATACTCATCCAGGTACAGTACCCACGACTCACCCTGCATTGGAAACTATCCAGGCAGGGGAATCCGGGGGTCTGCCCTGACAGCAGTCTCCCCACCTCATCTGCTCTGGTGACACACTCCTCTTGTTGCGCCAAAGTAAGCCCGCTCACCCGCCATACCTCCGAGGTCCGCCGATAAACTGACGGTAACCGGCCCAGGGCGTATGAAGGTCCTGTGAGAAAAGGGGGACCTCTCTCACGGAACAGTATTCCACCCTGAACCCACAGGTATACAAGGCTGGGCAGCAGCCGCTTACGATAGAGGAACACCTAGAGCAGTTTTCACTACTCACCTCTGACCCGATACCCTACAAGGGTGGCAATATCCCCCACAATACCCAAAAAAGCCCACTCTTACCAAGTGGCAGCTGACAGTAGGAGCAGATCACCTGCTAGGGGGGAAAAGGAGACTTTCCTACCTTGAACCAGACTCTCCCTCCTGTTATGGGTATATAAAGTCGGTGGGACCACCCACACCTTTTGGGCTGACCGGGACCCCGATCTTAACTCCCACCCCACTCTCATCCCCATCTGCCTCTTTCCTGTACCTACCCTCCCTTCCCCTTCCCCTTACCCCATCCCTCTCTCCTTGCGGGAGAACTATCAAGGGAGTTTATACTGCTACCTTTTTCCTGTCATTTAGATGTATTGTTCTTTAAATTGAAAGTACCATTTTTTTCTCACAAAGATCACATGTAAACTCAGTAAAGCTTCACTTCTTGAGTTTCTTTTCTGTGCTGGTCTCACGTGAGTTAGTGAGATAAATTGTGTGTCTGTTGAGGAGACTAAATAACCAAATATTCACCCTTCCAAGGATATGTTGGTAACCAGGCCATAGTAGGCCAGCAATTTTTGTCCTCTTGTATGAGTAATACGTAAACCTATTGAAAACACTTGTCTGACATATGGAGTAAATAACAATTCTCTCTGTTTTAGAATGGTATATTGTTGCATTTAGCAAATTGTAAATATCTGCATACATTGTAGTAAATTCCTGCACAAAGGTCAATCCTCTTTGGAACATTATTTTTGCTACAAGAAAAGTACTGTAATACTATGACCTAAACTCAGAAAATACATGCACTGTATTTTCCTCCAGGGAGAAAGGACCCCAAGGGGGTGGTCTTCTGGGCGAAACGGGGAGATTTATGGCTCATGTTGGTAATCTCTGACCTCATTCGCTAGACATAAAGCATGCTTAGTGATTCTTGTTTGGTTTTTCGAATGTACCCATTAAACCCTTGACCCCGCCACCATTATCAAGTCCCCCCTGGAAACGAGGGACTTTTTCAAATAGAGATTCAGCCAACACTGGCAAGTGACAGAGACTCCAATACGTAACCCACCTCAGAAGGGGTTCCAATTCCACCTCAGACTTTGTTTAAATTCGACCTCAGTGGAGGCATCACAGGAGGACTTAGTGCCCCTTGGGCACAGATCTCTAGGTGTTACCTCATTTTGTCTTAATGTTTTGTGTTAATTGTCTGTGAATGTCTGTCTAGAAATTATTTTATTGTATATCTAATAAAAGTTAATTTTTAAAAAAACGCCCAGAACTCACCTTGGGGTGGAACAGTCCACCCTTTAACATAATGTGCGGCTAGTATTTATCTACTTACTCCCCTTCCCTGAGCTAGTACCCTTAATCCCATTCATATTTTCTCATCCCACACAGTCTAGTAACCCCAATTGTATAGGTTACTAGTTAAAATCATTTACTAAGAGTGCCCCAACCAAAAAGAGAGTCGTTCCTTCTTTGTCTTTCCGACTATATGACTGTGACAGCCCACTGGGTAGATGCATCGCCTTCCGCAGCAACAACAGCATCTCCGAAACGGCAGCTCGTTCCAAAGCAGGCTACTCTGTGTGTCACCGGTTTCAGTAAGAGGCACAATGCTGACAACCTCTTAGAGAAACTGTAGGAAATCATCGTGCAATGGCTTACCCCACTTAGACTCTCCAGGGGATTTGTGATATCGGACAATGCCAGTAACATTGTGCGGGCATTACATATGGGCAAAGTCCAACATGTGCCATGTTTTGCCCACAGAATAAATTTGGTGTTGCAGCATTTCCTAAAAAGTAAAAGGGTCGTACAGGAAATGCTTGCGGTGGCGTGCAAAATTGGGGGACACTTTCGTCATTCTGCCACTTCCTGCCGATGACTGGAGTGCCATCAAACCCTCCTGAACCTGCCCTGCCATCACCTCAAACAAGAGGTGGTGACGCGCTGGATCTCCACCTTCTATATGCTGCAGAGGATGGTGGAGCAGCAAAAGGCAATTCAAGCCTACACAGCTACCTATGACATAGGCAAAGGAGAGGGATGCACCTGATTGAAGCGCAGTGGAGACTGATTTCCGTGTTGTGCAAGGTTCTCCAGCCATTTGAACTTGCCCCATGTAAAATCAGTTCCTACACTTTCAGCTTGAGTCAGGTCATTCCCCTGATCAGGCTGTTGCAGAAGCAGCTGGGGAAAGTGAAGGAGGAGCAAAAGCGTTACGATTCCACAAAGCATGTAGGTCTTGTGGATAAAGCCCTTCATACACTTTGCCAGGATATGTGGGTGGTCAGACTAATACATTTTGGCCACTGTAATCGATCCTTGGTTTAAAGCGTATGTTGTGTCTGTTTCTGGCGGACACAAGTCTACAAAGGTGCAAAGACCTGCTGATCAGGAGATTGTCATCTGAAGCTGACCGTGATATGGCAACAGCTCCTCCTTCATTTTCTCCCACATCTGTGGCTGCGAGGAAACAACTAAGATTTCCTACCTAAACTGCTGGCGGTGAGCAGGGCAGGCAGGAGCCAGTTTGGACATCTGGTCCGGACTGAGGGACCTGCCAACAATTGCTGACATGTCTACTTTCGCTGCATACAATGCTGTCACCACTGAAAAAAGTGGTGACGGATTACTTTGGTGACAGCATCCAAGTAGACATGTCAGACAGTCTGTACCTGTACTGGCAGGAAAAAGAGGCAATTTGGAAACCCCTGTACAAACTGGCTCTATTTTACCTAAGTTGTCCCCCTTCCAGTGTGTACTTCAAAAGAATTTTTAGTGCAGCGGGGAACCTGGTCAGTGAGTGAAGTAGGAGGTTACTTCCACAAAATGTGGAGTAGATAATGTTCATCAAAATGAATTATCAATTCTACAATGAAGACCAGCAATTGCCTCCAGAGACTACAGAGGTACCTGTGATTATGGAGTCCAGCGGGGATGAATTGATAATCTGCGAGGGTAAGGATGTACACACTGAAAGGGGTGATGAATCGGAGGATGAGGATGACATCTTGCCTATGCAAAGCAGGTTTGTACAGGAAGAGAGATGAATTGCTTCTTTTTTTTTTGTGGGGACACAAACAAACCAATAATTTCAGCCACAGTCCTGTGGCAGACCCTGTTGCTGAAATGATTGGTTTGTTAAAGACAGTGTGCATGTCCTGTTTACGCAACATAAGGGTGGGTGGAAGGGCCCAAGGACAATTCCACCTGGCACCTCTTTTTTTTGGCATTATGTGCTCCTTTGGGCCTATCCTGTCTGCCGCTACACTAGATGAGCCATGCGTCTTTGCTACACACTTGTGTTGCTTAGCATAGTCATACAGCTACCTTGGTGCAACCTTTTGGCCTAAAAACAAAATTGTGGAGGTGTGAGATGTTCAGAACAGACTAGAAAAAAAAATAATTCTGTGATTTTAGCGTTTTCTATGGTTTAAAAAAAAAAGACAGAAAAAAATACAGATCCAAAACACGAAAGGGCGGGGGGGGGGGGGGGGGGTGGTATGCAGAGAGAGCTTGGAGGACCATATGATTTTTTATTTTTTATTAAATTGGAGGTTGAAGTTTTGCCTAGGGTGCTGAGAAGCCTTACACCGGCCACTTGTAATTGACATTGACAGGAGGGGACAATAATGTCCTATTCAGCTACACAGTGTGGTTGAAATAAAACAAACTCTTCCGGCGCTCCCAACAATTCACATTCCCAAAAGAAAACAGGTTTTCATGAAAATATGCCTTTATTAATTTAATAATATATTACAGACATTTTTATAAAATGAAATCTTTTATAAAAAGTAACATTCAGTGATTCGGGTATGTTTTATATTAGACGTTTACACAGATGACACGTTTATCCTAGTTATTTTGTCTCAAGTAAAATACATAATAACCTCTGGAACTCTTCTGTTTCAATAGCTAAGTTGGAATGTTTGTGGAGTGAGGTCACTATTGCAGGATACACAATTGCCTCCTGGGATTAAGATGTCATCACCGACATAACTGGGACCACCCACATCCTGGACGGTCCTGGAATTTAGGGAAATCGGCAGCATAGTCTGATTTTATTACTCGCTTTGGTCTCTTTATTATATATCAGATTGGGCGTAAGGAGAAATGATTAACCACTGGATGACTAAGTTGGGCCAAATTTAACACATGGAGGGGGGGTATTCAATGCCCTGATGGCAAGCTATCGACAGTGAGAAGTGCCAATAGCTGGCCATCCCTCCCCTTCACTTACTGTTTCCACCTCGCCTGTTCCCTGAAGCGTGGTGCAAACAGCGCGTGTGGCCATTAAAACAGCGGGGCTTGCCACAAAATCTGGTGGAGTTGCTGCATTTGCGGTGAACCTCACCTTTTAAGGGTATCCTCAACGTCCTCTCATGGCAAGGATTTGCCCTTCCATTGAATGCGATGTATTATACGATCCCTAGTGTATCATAGTGTTATAGTGTACGTGCATGGGTGGACTAGTAGTGTATGTTTCCTATGTGGTTTCCACTGTGTGTCCACCTGATTGGCTGCATTCTTAGTGATGTCATTAGTTCCCAGTGAACTAATATTAGCAGGAAGAAGGCAATGAGATGTTTGCAATGTAATGCCCCTAGTAGAGGTAGTTTTGCTTGATACAGTTTCTCTGCCACATTCCATTCATACCCAACATGTGTCCTGTCATAGACCGGCTTGGTCTCGGTCCTCATGGAGTGTATGATGACGTGCAGAAGTGGTTCATTACTGCATTCTTGGGTCTCTGTAGCTCATTGGCTATTGAGGTAGTATGAAATAACGAAACAGTCGGTTATACCCAATGAAGAAGAGAAGTTAAATACTGTACATCCGTATACCTTATATAGATAGTCTACTAAAGATGACCAGCTTTATTAGACAACATAGATAGGGTATATAAGAGGTAGCGGTTACAGGAAGCGGTTGTCCATGTAAAGTATAACTGCCAATGTGCAAGATAAGAGGAGGGAGGGAAGACGAGGAGAAGCCGCTCCGGATGTTTGGGTCACTGGAAGAGAATTAATAAGACACAATCAGTAAAGGAAGGGTCACATTGATATTATCATGGATTGGTGGCTTCAGTCTTAGCCAACCAACAGCTGAAATGTCCGTGAGGGATTACAACAGTCTTCAAAGTAACATTTGTCAAGGGCATTCTATAACATTATAGGGTGCATCTGATTGTTTGCCATGGGCAACTTCTCCACTGGCCCACGTCTCCATTCTCATCACTGCTTTGGTCCTGAGGTGGAGGCAGAAGCACCTCCTGCTGCGCTTATTGATGTTCACCAAAAAAAGCAGTACTCTAATACGGTGTCCATGTCTACTTACGATGAAATTGTGGACAAAACCAGAAAAAATGTGAAAAACTCAGGTCGACCTTTTGACTGTCGACCTTCCCATTGTCGACCTATTTCATGTGTCCACCTAAGCCCTGTTGATCTTTAGTGGTCAAACTAATGTATGTTGACCTAACGACCGTATCCCACTTTGATGCCTGTGCGGTGCCACTTAAATGTCTGTGCGCTGTGACTTAGATGCCTGTGTAGTGCGACTAAGATGCCAGTGTAGTGCGACTAAGATGCCAGTGTAGTGCGACTAAGATGCCAGTGTAGTGCGACTAAGATGCCTGTGTAGTGCGACTAAGATGCCTGTGCGGTGCGACTAAGATGCCTGTGTGGTGCGATTAAGAGGCCTGTGCGGTGCGACTTAGATGCCTGTGCGGTGTGACTAAGATGCCTGTGCAGTGCGACTAAGATGCCTGTGCAGTGCAACTTAGATGCCTGTGCGGTGCGATTAAGAGGCCTGTGCAGTGCAACTTAGATGCCTGTGCGGGGCAACTCAGATCCTTGTGCGGTTCAGAGTTCCAATTTGCTGCTATGAAGATGACAATAATAGGACATTGACCCTCATTCAGATTGACACGCTCGCACGCACATTCGAGCGCAGCCTTGCGGGAGTAACACATACGCATGTACCCGGCGTAGTCACGCCTATTGTGGATGCAAATGCATTCGCTCGCAAACGCAGCAAAAGGGGAGTGGACTGACAGCGCACACACACACTAAACAGTTTGCACACACATCGGTTTTCCGCAAGCACAGCCAATAGTGTGTGCGAGCGAGCGAGCAGGCTCCGGACCCGATTCTCTACTCGCCAACTAACAACACGCTCGCAGCTCACATTGCCCAAACATAAATGAATGGCATGATGGCCCGCAATTAATTTAGTTGATTGAAATCAATAGTCAATTTGCCTTACAATTACAACTGACACATTTAGTTTAATGGAATGGTTCCTGATTGTGCTTCTCACTGACCCACACTAGGTTACATTTTACTGTTATTTACACCTGTTCTACCAATATTTATGGCATGTCCAACACCCTTGTTAAAGTCCTCCACCACCTTTCTAGTGTATGTGTTGGAACTATTGTATGTTTTTAATATAACTAATTATTTTTTGAGTGGTGTTTTCATTTCAATTGTGTTTGTTTGTTGCCCATGCATCACACACTATACTCCCTAAGTGTGACAAATAATATCACACATTTACATTCACACATGTACAATCATATGCATTCCACAACACTCAATGCAAACAAACAGAAATACACGTGTCGGTCCTCTATGGCAGTGGTTCTCAACCTCTGTCCTCAGGGACCCCCAACGGTGCATGTTTTCCAGGCCGACTCACAGATACACAGGTGCACTAATTACTCACTGGCACATTTTAAAAGATTGCAGGTGGAGATAATTATTTCACCTGTGATTTTGTGAGGGGACTGCAAAATGTGCACTGTTGGGGGTTCCTGAGGACCGAGGTTGAGACTCTATGAGTCCTGTATGGGTGTGTATAGTGTGCAGGTGTGAATGATTGAGCCATTTTGTGTGTGTTGATTGGGGTTGAGTATGTTGGTCCAGGAAAAGGCTTGGTTTTTCCTTGCGAATGTTTTGGAGGTTGAGGCGTACAAGCGCTCGTGCACACATTCGAAGCCAACACCCAGCACTAGCAGTCAACGCCCATGTGTACGCCCCGGTATCCGCCCAGTTTTGCCCAATTTTGTGGCCGCACCCATACAAACGCCCACATCACGCCTACTTTGCCTGCACTTGTTCGCAAGGCAAAATGTGCTCGGTAGGGCGCTTGCGAATATGTAGACGCCACTTCGCACATGTGCATTGCGTATGGTACGCATGCCCAATGGGCCAATTCTGCAGCTCACTGCGAATTCACATGCGAGCGTGTCACTCTGAACGAGGGCCATTATCACAGCACAGCAGTTACCTGGACTAATAACGATGACTCCACTTGGTGCCGGTAATACCGACGTAGCGTTGAGCCCTAATTCATTGATGGCAGTTTGGGGGTTTGCAGATACCCAGGCTGTAAGCACATCACTGTTGATAATTGAGTTGATATTAGCAACATTCCTTCCAAGAAGGTCCTTAATGTTCTGTGCACTCAATGTCTAGAGGGGAGAGAGGGATACATTAAATTGTTGTATCAAACTTTCTGTGGACGTAGCCTAAGACTTATCTACACTAATTTACTAAACCAATTATCATTAAAACGGTATCCTCGTGTAGTGGAATCCCCTAGAAATAACCTGCACGTTGTTTCATCTCGATCCATCAAGATAAAGTTGAGCTGTTACAAACAACATTTACCTTGGCTTCATCAGTGTAAGAGAGATAGGGGTGGCACCATAGTGAGCGGCTGGTAAGGAGTGGTGGTGGAGGGGAGGAGCTTTGGGGCCACGTTCACTTGAAATAGGGAGTCAAGTTTAGGTGCAGGCAAAGCTGCAGGTGGAAGCATAGCTGGCTACTTCCTGGCTTCCCCCTCTGGGGGCGGAATGTACCAACCACTTGCAGTACATCCCGCATCTGATCGTGTCAATGCTAATTGCATCTGTACAATCATATGCGATGAGCAACACAGAGGGCAGCTCTTCCGATCAGCTCCGGCGCCTGGACTTCATGGTCTGTGACCCAGAAGTATTTCTGTGCATGCACAGAGTGACAGCAGTGGCTGTGGAGCATGCTGGGAGGGATCCGTGTTGGATCCCTTAGCCAACAACGTGGAGAGAAGCCCATAGGCTTCTATGGGGTAACGCCAGCTGTAGCTGCTACCCTCCGAGATGGTGCTCCGCCGGAGGGGACTTAGTGCATTCGGGAATGCGGTAAAAACGCCAAGGTTGTTACCGCATTTCTTCTTTAGTACATCCTGCCCTGGGAGAGAGCAGACAGGTGGGCACAGTGGGCATACTAAGAAGGACTCAATAGCGTGATTTGGGCTGAATCACGTCATCATAGCCCTGCCCCAGCTATACAGCATGTTTTTATGGTGATGTATAGCAGAGGCGGAGCTACAGTGATGCAATGCAATCATGTGATCCTCCCCCCCCCCCATTAATCCAACACCCCTGAATGCTAACCAGGCATCAATGGCAACATGATTGGTCCTGGGCCACCAATTCAAAGCTCCCCTACAAGTGTCCTAGTGAACCACTGCAATAGGCAGCAGTGACATCACTGAGGCATGAGACAAAGGGCGGGATGTACCAATCACTGACAGTACTTCTTGTCACCCATAGAGCCGATGCCCATTGCATTTGTTCAACCCTGCCAATAAGAGCCATCCTTTGCCGGACTTCTGGATCTGTGACACGGTAGTCCGTCTGCGCATGCACTGGTGGCTGTGGAGCATGCTGGGTGGGATCCGTGTCTGATTCCTCGCACAGTGCTGCAGGCTCCTATGTGGTAAGGCCAGCTGTAGCATTAGAAAATGCGGTAAAAGCCCTGAAAATGTGTTTTCACTACATTTTTTCTTCGGTACACCCCGTGCATAAAGTGGTCTCAGTAGTTCCCAGGGAACTGACAGGCTACACCATACCTCCCAACATGACCCTCTCCAGGAGGGACACATTGCTCTGTTCCTGGACTTCCCTCTGAATGAATAACTGCCATCACCTGTGTTGAAAATCACCTTTCTTATCATTACCCTGTTCAGCACAGGAGATTGCAATCACACATTCAGAGGAAAGTCCAGGAACAGAGCATTGTGTCCCTCCTGGAGAGGAGCATGTTGGGAGGTATGCTACACCGTCATAAGTATTGATTCGGTCCACAAAAATGTCTCCCTCCACCGCATACCTGCCGTCTTTGTTGCTGCTCAGTGCGGTGCTCTGAGGAAATGGTCTGGGCATGGAGAAGCGAACATGTCATTGTGACCCCACAATAAAATGCCTGCATTACCATTACCATTACCATTACAAAGCGAGCCCTTCCTACTTTTTCATACGTGAGCAGGGACCTCACCCTCATGTCTGTGTGGGGACTATGTAAAAACCGGACCCGGACTAAACCCCGGACCGCCGGACCGGACATCAAAATATGCAGTCCAGAGCTTGTGGTGTCCGGTCCGGGGGTGTCCCATCCGGAGGGGTGTCCTGTCCAGGGGGGTCCCTGTGATAGCTATCATCAGGGACACAGGGAAGGGGAGATTACAGCCTCCCCGTGTGGTCCGGACCGTCCGGTTTTTGCTACATGCCCAGGCCAAACAGGGCGGCTTTATTCTCCCCCTCCTCCTCTCCCTGCTGCCAGGTATCACAGGGAGCCCCCCCGGACAGCACACACCCGGACAGGACACCCCCCCGGACCGGACACTACAAGTTTCGGACTGCAGATTTTGATGTCCGGTTCGGGGTCTTGTCCTGGTCCGGTTTTTACCCATACCTTGTCTGTGTGTTACTTGTATACCTTTCCAGGAGGCTGGGAGCACCACCCGATGTTCAGGAGCCTCCCAGGCCATTCCGGTAGAGTAAGCAAGTATGCTCTATTGCAATCAGGCAAAGAAAATTGTACAATATGTTTACCCGAACTTCATCTGGATTCAATTCTGTAAATTGAGTGAGAGACATTTGTGGCCAACCTGCCGCAAACTGGATGAGATCTGCAGTTCTAGCGCCACCTGCAGGGGAAACAGCAGAACAGATATTTAGCCACCCATAAATCTTTTGTATGCAGCTGAGTAGATTTAAAAAAAAAAAAAAAAGTAATTTCCATATTTACATCCACTTATATATGGAATAGGAATTGTAGGACACAGCATAATATGTCACTCAGGACATTGCACCGCCTCTTACCTATGACTGGCCCCATAATCTGGAAGTAGGCATTGGACGTATTCCCAAATGATGAATAAGCCGTCTTCATCTCACTAAACAGAAGGTTCTTCTGTCTTTGTGTGCACAGGGTTGTGCTCAGAGGGGTGGTAGATTTCCTAAAATAAAATGTATTTTACATTCACTGATTTCTGGCAATAATCATAAATAACATCTTTAAAGTGTGCAGTGGGCAGCAGTGCTTCTAGAGCCATGTTCCTGTAAATGTAGGTGCCATTAAGCTGCGGAATGCTAGCTTTACTGGGGAGATACAGAATGCATCCTTCCTATGCTGAATTTAATTTATCACAATTATCACAATTGCAAAATTACATCTTGTGCTTGCCTTTCAATGTAACAGGTGGCATCTCATCCATGCCCAGGTGCGGATTGGCCATAGTGTCCACAGGGAAGACTCCCAGTATGCCAATTTACCCCCAGGATCTTTTTGTCTGCTGACGTGTGGTCCCGTGTTACAGACAGCCCATCACACTCATTACACTGCATCGCTCCATAGGCAAAGGCGGCGGGGGCGGGGGGGCTGGTGTTCTGGTTGCCCAGAAACCCCCCTCCTCCTGGCAAGTGGCTTGAAATTATGACATCAATAGCTGGTATATAATATGATTATTAGGGCTGCCACCACATGAAGCAGTGTAAGGGACAGAGCAGAGCTGCTGCACATGCCCAGTGTACCAGCTTCTTCTACCACATTTACATTTACACATTTTCAAATATGTGTGGATCTGAGCCCTCAAACATCGCAATGGACCAGAGAGCAGCTGCCAGGAGAAAGAGACAGGAGCCTTACCATGAAGTGGGAGATTGTGAGCTTAGAAAGTGCAGTACTGGTTCTATTATGTTTGTGTATTTATTTATTATATCCTGCATTTGCCATTGTTGCCCCCATTCATTCTGTTCTTTCTTCTTTGCAGAACAGACTTGTGCCACCCGGTGATGTTGCCATGGCTACATGACATGTTATACCTCTGGTTCTGACCATGTTGGGCCACAATTAGAGTCTGATTCAGACCTGCATATGTTTGCAGCCTAGCAAACAGGTAAATGCCGCCCGACCCGCCGGGCAAATCCCGGTATTTGCATGCGAGGGGCTGTGTATGCTGTGTATGCTGTGTATGCTTACACAGACCCTCGCATGCGGCCGCACCAGCGGAAAACAATTCATGATTTTTTTCCTGTTCGCAAATAAAGTCAGTCTAGACTGACTTATTTCCGAGGGAGATGGCCGAAGGGGGGCGGGCGCTGACGTCATGTGACGTCAGCCGCCGACCCCAGCAGGCATCGACCTGTTTGCGTTCCCTGCTGCCAGCCCTTGCCCGACCCCTTCCCACCCCTGTGAACACCTTGACGAGTGTGATACTCGAAGAAGGCGTTCGGTCAGGGGGTCAGCACATGCGCATATTCACCCATGCACATGCGCAGACCCGCACAATCGGAAAGCAACCAATTGGGTCTGAATCAGGCCCTTTGTTTCCAATCCCACTTTTAGTCCCTAATCCGCCCCCTGTCCACACTGACCAATCAATGCACATAGGAATAAAGCTTCTAAAAATAAAAGCTTCAAGGTGTTGCCCAGAGTAACCAATGAGATTTTAGCTATACCTTGTCCAGTACATCCTAGAAAATGATAGAGAGACTCTGATTGGTTGCTGTGGGGCAAAACAGCCACATCGTTGTAAATGGGTCAACCCGTGTCCATTTACACGGGACTTCCACCCAGGTCCTGACATTGGGCTAGATTCTCTAAGCTTTAAAAGTGATAAAATGGAGAGTGATAAACAGCCAGCCAATCAGCTCATACCTGCCATGTCACAGACTGTTTGAAAAATGTCAGGCAGGAGCTGATTGGCTGGCTGTTTATCACTCTACATTTGATCACTTTTGACGCTTAGAGAATCTGGCCCCTAGGTTGACCAAGGGCAGGACCTGGGTGGAGGGCAGTGTAAACGGGTATGCTGACTCCCTTTTACATCAATAGGGAAGCCCAACCTCTGGACCGCAGCGTCCGCAGGTTGGACGGGGGGGGGGCGCACACAGCCTCCGCTGCTGTCTGCTGTACTCTGTACTTACCTTGGTGCTGGGCTTACCCCCAGTGCGGCAGTCCTGGGCCCAGCGGGGCGATCAACAGTCCCGGCGCTTGGAGATGATGTCATCTCCAAGCGGCAGTTCAGGGGGGGGGGGGTGTTTGTAGGTAACAAACACCGGTGTAAAAGGTAACAAATGCTGGGTTAGATCCGGGTTGAAACTGGGTCCAAAAAACGACTTTGTAAAAGCGGTATTAATTTACCACTTATACTCCTCCATAGGTACCACAGTTCGGCCACTCATGCAAAAGTAGCGGCATGACGTCTCCGAAGACTGTTATTGCGTCTAACGTTGCCATTTTAAAATAAATTAAGTTTCACTTCTTAATAGTCGGTTGCATACTTACAAGATGATGCTAGGGTTAATTGTTTGAATCAGGGTCTCATTTAGGCCGCATATGTAAGGAGCCAAGGCTGTGAGTGCCGTCCCATCAAGAGTGTTGCTAAGACTTAGAAACCGCACTACCATTGTATTTATCTGAAAAGGATCGGGAGCAGAGTGTTAGTACGGCATTGTAATATAAGGCATTATAACGTAAAAGGTTTATTTATGAGAAATTAAATAAAAAGGTGGCTATCACTATGCAGCAGACTCACCCTGGAATCATTAGTTTGCCAGGAACTGCTTGATAACAAGGCTGCCAGCGTGTCCACTGATGTAATGTTCCACTGACCAATCTCCACTGCACTATACATTCTGGCAAGATTTCCTAACAGAGGAAGATATGTTTCTGGCACACCATTTGGATAGATCTGTGGGAAGACACGTTCAATGTAATAAAACACAGATAAAACAGCTCGTTATTGCTATATATATGTTGTTGATTGCAGCAATAACTGATTTACCGTATCCAGTTTCTTCTTGAGCACCATAAGCTGGTCATCACTAAAGGCCAAGGATCCAAGTGTGTTCAAGTTATCTTGTACTGTTACGTTGCTAATGCAGACTTCCAGTTGTGCGGCAGTATAGGTGGCGACAATGTAGTCCATTTGCTGGCTAATCTTTTGTGTGGTGATTGGTTCACATGAATCTGTACACAATATTACACGGTGAGTATTTGTCCCTTACGTGTCACTTCAAAAATATTACCACTGTCATTTTGCTCTTTAAGGGCACATCCAGAAGGTTGAGGGGATGCCGGCAGTCAAAATGCATCCTCACTTGCCGCCAGACCCGCCGCGCAAATCCCCTCGTATGCTTACACAGCCCCTCGCATGTGGCAGCACCAGCGGAAAAGAATTCATGATTTTTTCCTGTTCGCAAATAAAACTGAGGATGCCAATGCAATAATCCTGACAGCCACTACGTATGCTGGATGGGTTAGCATTAAGCTGGAAGGGGGGGGTTAAGAGTTAGATCTAGGCACTAGCAGGGGATATGCCTGGTACACACCACAGCAGAATGATTGAGATTGGGAGCAGATCTTAAGACGATTGTACAATCGTCTCACCATCTGTTGAAGCACATGATCTGCACCGATCGGTACCCAGTTGAAGGGGTCATTTTCACATTGTACCTGCTGCAGGTAGGATCTGAAAAATGACCAAACGACTCGGAATCGGATCCGAAATGGCTCAAAACATGCCCAATTTACATACAATTGGTTGAGATTTTATCTAAATTGCATGTTTCGAGGCCAAATTGTTCTGGTGTGTAGCCTACATTACGGTTAGTCTGCCTGGGAAGGGATGCATTGTGCCTTCACTGTCAGAGCCGGATTAACAATGGGGCTGATGGAGCTACAGCTCCAGGCCCACTCTCTAAATAGGCCCATTTTATAGCTGAGGGTCAGGGCTTTCCAACAAGCCTGGCCCCGCGTTGCTAGCCCCCCGGGAACCGGAGATACCGCCAGGCAAAGCTGGAACGTTTTCCCCATAGGATAACATGAGACCTGCTAATTCCGACCCCCACCTGGTTACAACGGCATCACAGAAGCTCGAGGTTGATCTCAGTCTAACTCAAATTGCTGGGCCTTCAATCTGATACCAGGTTGGTCCATATGGGTTCATTGGTTCTAGAGATATTGCGGGTAAACCGATTTTTTCATGTTTGAAATGTAATTTCATGGCTGTTCATGTTGTTTGAGGACAGATTTCTCTGGAACCAAATGGCCCAGTTTCACAGGACCAAAATCATTTGAAAATCATTCGAAGCCCACATGTAAATGGGTCAGTTGGTTCCGAAGATAATGCTGGTTAACTGCCCCTAAAGTTTAAAGGGGGGAGGGTAGTTTTCTCTCCTCACACCAGAAAATGCAGGAACTAGGCTGGTGTAATAGGGGCCAGCCCGGGTAAATCCCTGCATTTTCTGGTGTGAAAGGGGTATTATTTCAAATAGCCGGGACCTGCATTGCTCTGAATACAGCGGGGCAGCCCCCTGCTCTCTGCCCGAATGTCAATGGCTGTCATTTCTGCCCGGCGGCGGCTGTCCCCCAGTTACCGCAAGCATGTATTCCCCCCTGGCAATGAGCATGCAATCCCACATGGCAATGAGCATGTAACCCCTGGCAATGAGCATATAGGTAAGCAGCACTTATGTAGCATAATTTTTAATAGGCATTATGGTGTTTGGCATAATACTTAATGGACATTATGGTGTGTGGCTTAACATGTAATGGGCATTATGGTGTAATTTTTAATGCGCACCTTTGGCGCGCAATGCCCGTTTATGAAGCATATTGTGCATTATTGCTTAATCTGTTTGCTATAGTGTGTATTTTGGCTCAATCCATGTGGCAAAATTTTGCCTTAATCTGTGTGGCATAACGTGAATTTTGGCTCAGTCGGTGTGAATTTTTGCTCATTCCATGTGGCATAATGTCTAAGAGGCAAGTACAATATAAAGGGGTTACTCTTTTGTTGCATGATTTGTATAAGGGGTATATGGGGTCCGGTATGATATGCTGGTGGTCGGAATCCCGGCGGTCAAAATACAGACGCCAGAATCCCGACCTCCGCAATGCCGACAAGGGGGGCTGTGGATCGCTCCTCCTTGCGGGGGAACACCCATAAAGGGACAAAGTGCATTGCAGTGGTCGGGATTCTGGCATCAGTATTTTGACCGCTGGGATTCCGACCACCGGCATGTTGACCGCATCCCGGTATATGGTGTGGTAAACTTAGATGACCACATAAAAGGTGCTGAAATGTTGTCTATCAAGTTTTGTCTTTCAGTATTCTTTTTATGACTGGAGTGCCACCTCACCCCGCAAGTATTTTAGGATTTTAGGACATCGGCATCCTGCGGGTGCACCTTTTGGAGGGCACCCGCCAATATATCTTCCTACATTTTTCCTATGCCAGCCTCCTGCTTTTTCCAGGCATATATAATTAGTTGAAAGTATTTGCACAAATAGAGACCCATGAGCAGACCGCCCAACCAGAACACTGGTCAAGCCCCCCACATTATTAAGTGCTGGCCACAACCCCTATTATTGCGCATAATAGGCCCTTGATAATTTTCAGCTCCAGGCCCATTCAGACCTTAATCTGGCTCTGTTCACTGTCAATTCTTTTTCTCTGGTGCCATCATAAATGCTCACTTATAGTATAACATGGGGCCTTATTCTAGTTCACTCTTAGAGGCAAATTCCTTCTTAGATGGACAAAACCATGATCACTGCAGGGGGGAAGATGTGACATGTGCAGAGAGATTTAGCTTTGGGAGAGTTATTTTGTTTCTGTGCAGGGAAAATACTGGCTGCTTTATTTTTACACTGCAATATAGATCTCACTTTGAAGAAAAACCCCACCCAAATCTAATTCTATCTGCACATGTTACATCTGCCCCACCTGCAGTGCACATGGTTTTGTCCAGCTAAGAAGGAATTTGCCTCTAAGAGTGAACTAGAATAAGGCCCCATCATGGAGCACTATGAAAGCTAAGTTTATGTTATCTTGTGGCGTGTATTGGATGTCACTCTTTTCACTAGCTTGTTTGCTGCACCGGAGGTTATTTGCGCTCATTATTCTAATACCATTTCTTCTGTATGCATGTAAAAGAGCCTTGGGGGCTTATTTGCAAAGCATCGGCTGTAAAACTCGGCGCTTTTGATTGTGTTTATGATTGATATTTAAACGGGCAATGTTCTTCTAACAAGACATAGCTAGTAAAAGCATTGCCCTTTTAAATTTCAGGCATACATAAGCCCCTTACAATGGTAGCCTTCAACTAGCCACCCTCCTTTACCTCCCACAGATACACACAGACTGTCAATCACTTCGCGACCATCCCGAGTAATCTGTCACGGCGTATGTGTACTGTGACTCATGCAGAGTACAATACAATCGCTCGGCTGCGCAAACATCAGCGTTAGCAGCCACCTCTGAATCAGGCCCATAAGTATTATTCTGCTTGTTAGTATCTGGCTGGTCAAACAGAGCTATTCAATTATTGCTCTATTTGGGCGCAATTGGCTGCCCCCCCTATAATTTAGCCCTGGGGCCAGATGTAATAACTCGTGAATTCGGCAGTTTTTTAAAAGGGAAGTCATTTACTAGGCAAACGTCTGCCATCCCTTACAGTTGCCGAACTTTTAGGCTATTCCATCTGGCACTTGGTGATGGGCTTTCAACTAGTTTAAAAAAAAGGGGGTCATTTATCAAACATTGAAGAGAGATAAAGTCCCAACCAATTAGTTCCTGTGATCGACTGGTATTTTATCTTTCCCCACATTTTATATCTCCAAACTGATAAATATTTCACTAAGGGGGAATCCACTAAGCATCGGAAAGTGACAATTAGGAGCTGACTAGTTGGTAGTTTACCTTTCACTTAACTTTATCACTTGCCAAGGCTTAGTACATCTGGCCAAAAGAACTTAAAAAGGGCCCTACACTGATAAATGCACACTTTTAAGTGCAGTACTGTTTAAAGCATCCCTAGGACTGAGGGCGGGATGTATTACTATACATCGCCGCCCACCCGCAGCGATGCCAGCGCATATGTACTAACATATGCGGCTGGCATCATGGTGCGGTAACGGAGACCCCCCGCGATACCTGTACTGTGGTGTGCGGGGGGGTCTCCGTCTCCTCCCTGCCGCCTCCTGCTGCCTTCATGCCGGGGACAGCTAAGCAGGCTGTCCCCGGCGCCTCCTCCTCCTCCCCCCTGCAGCCGGAAGGACATCCGGCTGCGTTTGGTAGGGGGAGGAAGGGTTTACCTTCCGGGTCCAGGAGGACCTGGACTAAGGTAAGTCAGAGGGAGGGGGAGAGGGGGGGGGTAGCGGCGGGACTAAAATAAGCCCATAGGCTTCTATAGGGTATGGCGATACCCTGGCCGGCGAAATCAGTGCGGCCGGGTAATAGTACATAAGAAAATGCGGTAAAACGGGTGTTTTACCGCATCTTCCCCTTAGTACATCCCGCCCTAAGGATGCTCTGATTGGCTGTAAAAGCCGCAGGCCTGTCTGGAGCATGTAATGCGCGTAATGCATGACCCGCTGGATACAGGAAATCTTTCCAGGCATCCTACTAACCAGAAGTAAGGGCAGTGGGTTGGCAATGGTTCCGCCAACAGGGTCTATGCAGTGCCACAAGTTGCACAGTGTAGAGTAAATGGGGAACACTATAGACCAGGCATGTCCAAACTATGGCCCTCCAGCTGTTAGGAAACTACAAGTCCCATCATGACTTGCCACAGTTTTGCTATTAGGTAATGCTAAACCTGTGGCAAGGCATGCTGGGATGCATAGTTTCACAACAGCTGGAGGGCCGCAGTTTGGACATGCCTGCTATAGACTGCAATGGTCCTATAAAAACACGCCCCTACTCATTGTGCTCCTCCTCGGGCTGACCACTCACATCCCTCAATGTTAATGCAGAGCAGACTTACCTGCTGAGCGAGCGACGGGCTTCACAGAGAGGATTTGCTTGATGGTATAGGAGAACAAAGTCGTTCTTTTGATTTTACTCAAGAATTTCGGGTAGAACAAAGTCTTTACATTCTGCAATATAATAACAGATGGGAATTAAATCTGCAATAGTGATGACCATAATTCCAAGTAATTTGGCATTTTGAGCACCTTCAGTAAGATTCTATTGTTATTACCGTGGGAATCTGCTGAATGATGGAATTGTTGAGAGCGCTGGCAAGGGTCCCAAATGAGCCCACAATGGAGATTGTCCAATTTGACGGAACGCTAAGGGGAGATACATACTGTGAGAAGAAGCCAATCGTTGCTCTATGTATCAAGTAATGTCATATTTCCTCCAATAGACCAATACATCTGCATCTGTTGGGTCCATGCCTTACAATACAGCGCACAATGTTTTTCTCCCATTGTATTTCCTATTCCCTCTGGGCACTACAACAGCTGGAATTACAGGAGACAGCGTGGCAGACTGCGGCCACCGGTGGGTATCGGTGCAGTTTTACCCACGGCACAATTCTCTACACCAATTGGTGAGCATAACATTGACTGGATGATTGTTTCACCAAAGACCTGTACGCACTGGATAATATAATGAGCGATATTGGTAATCTTTGGCCATTCTGAGCGATATCATACAGTACATCACTCAGTGGACCTTATTGTGGTCCGTATGCAGCTGGCGGTCTTTCGCACGGGGACTGATGTTTGGCAGATGCTCATGCGCAGCTGCATTTCTGCACGTGTGCATACGCTGGGTACGTGCCGCCAAGGCAAACAGACTGTTTGCCGCGTACACGCACCCAAGGCTGCACCCAGGGGGGGGGGAGGGGGGGTGGTGGTGGATAGTCGCACCCATTGTTTCATGTTCACGATGGGCTTCCCCATGGTGGTTGGACCTTGATGTCGGTGCCGTGGGCGGGCAGCTGATATCACCGGACGTCAGCTGCACGCAGATCTAAGTGACCTGAGAGTCACTTAGATCTGCGTGCACGTTCCACAAAACATCCATTCACAGCCCATGCGAACGTACCCAGCGTGGGAGCGGGTGGGCGTACCACTATTCGCAGGGCGGGATCTGCTTGACAAGTGTGCGGAGTGAATCAACCAGAATAAGCCCCAGTGTGTGTGTGTATGACCCCCCGTATTTGTGTGTAGAGACATGGGAGCGCATCGGCAATGAGGGCCATGCAGCATGGCCCCTGCTCCACCCCTTCTTCCCCTGCCACCACTCTCCTCTGCCAGCATCGGCAAGAAGGTATGCAGCTGCCGGCACCTTTATATTGTACACTATATACATTTCTTTTCTTTCTTTACCCACACATCACTCTACACATTTACTGTTAGAACTACCGATCTTTCTACTTCGTACATGGGTGCCACAGTGCGCAGTGACCGTTGCAAACGAGTACGGTCAAAACTATGCACATCTGTAAATGATCTGTTTCATTGCGTAATTTGTTTTTTTCAAGACTTCCCCTCAGTTCCACTGACCTGTAATGGCAACATGGCTATTCCAGGCGTGGTAATGCGGCGGTATTTGCTAGCGTTAACGTTTTTTATTCATTGTTTGATCGTTTTACTTACCCGTATTGACTTATTAGTCTCTGTACAATGGCTGAGTTCTGCGCATCAGTGAAGGAGGAACAGGTTTGAAGAGCTTGTAATATGTAAAGGTTGGAGTTGATAATCTCTGCACTTGTCAAGTCACAGGTAAGATTGCCCAAGATCTGTAGGTTTTCCATGCTAATTGCTGAGCTTGAGATATTCTGGGGATAAATGAAGTAACTAGCATCACATACACATTAGTACTTTTTGCAAAACTTTGATTCTTTGCAGGCTTGTTACACCAACTATCCCCCCCCCCCCCTCCCCCCTCATCCTGAAAATTACGTTCTCACCAAACAGGTTCTTGCGCTGTTGAGCAGGGAAATCCTTGCCTTAGATCCCTGGGGTAGCAAGTTGATGTTAGCCGTTGCTACACGGTTGAAATATTTCACACACTGAGGTGGAGCAGTGTAAGGGCTGTAAGAAAGAAAAAAAAATAAAAGAATATAAATATGTGTGACATAATAACATAAAACTTATGGCCATTTGCATGGTGGTTACCAGTGATGGTTATCAGCAATCATTGCCAAATATGTAATGAATGACCATTGATGTTTCACCAAAGGTTATCCCTGTTTTTTGGCTGACTGGACCTGAGGGCGGGTCTTCACGGGTGTCATGGTGAAGCTATGCTTGGTGTCCAAGCACCTTGTAAAAAATAAAAGCATTGGCGGCAAAGGTATTTTCCCGGAAACCAGCAATGATTTTATGACTCATCGATGACCATCCCTAATATAATATAAAGACAGTCATATAACGGACGGTACTTGTGTAGTTTCGCGGCGGCACGCTACGCTATGCTGTCAGCGTAGCCCAACGGCAGCCTAGCACAGTCAGCGTAGTGTCCCCGCGGCAGCCTTGCGTAGTCAGTGTAGTGTCCCCGTCAGGCAGTGTAGTCACCGTACTGTCCCCGCGAGCTGCAGCTCTGTCCCTGGCAAGCCTAGTGAGTGCTTCTCACACAGCGCCGGTAACCGCTAGATCCCCTGCGCTGGCGGACGCCGGCGGAGAGGCGATCATGCGGCCGCAGGCGGAGAGGTGCTCCATCTGCCTGAGACGCATACGCTTGTGCGTCTCAGTAATTCGTGCAGTAGGGTATGGCAAACCTACCCATGTCCGCATTAGGTAGACAGTCAGATTTAGGGGTTCGGTAGCGTGTGCGTCTTGTGCACAAAGGGGGGGGTGTGCGGTGAGCAAGTGCGTCTCGCGTCTCGTGCACAATAAAGGACGCATTTGCCAGTGCTCCATATTACATACTGGCAAATGCCTCCATTTCAAACCCCCACTATCCACGTCAGCCTGAAGTGCAGCGAGTGCAGCGAGCCCTGTGAGGAGACGCTTAAAACGAGCCCGAAGCGTAGCGAGCCCCACGAGCGGACGCGGAATACACGCCAAGTCATCCACGTCCCCTCGCGGGGCTCGCTGCGCTCTCCACGCTTCGGGCTCGGTAGCTCGCTGCGCACACCACACTTTATAACATCAACTCCTCGCCCACATGGATAGTGAGGGTATGAACAGGTTGGGAGGACGCGTACCGCATCCCCTCGCAGGGCTTGCTGCGCTCGCCACGCTTCCGGCTCACGTGGATAATGGGGGTGTTTCAGGAACACATTCACACCTGTCATGTCAGGAAGGTTAAAAATGGTCGATGGTTCCCACACAATGTTATAAGCGCTGACACAACACTGACTGACTACGCTAACTGCGTGAGCTACGGTTAGGTGAGGACGTACACACAGTCGCATACACAAGCTGACTACGCGCTGACTACGTTGGCTGTGGGAACACAACACTGATGCTGCCAGGCACGCTGACTACGCTGGCTGCAATGCTGACAGGGACAACGTAACTGCTGCCGTGAAACTACACAAGTACCTAACAGACTACCTACTGATACCATATTCACAATGAGTGGGGTTTTTTGTTTGCTCGGAAGAGGGCAAACACAAGATAGAAAAAGGGCTTTGTGGGCGCACTCTTGTTTTTGTATATATGAAGTTAATTTAAAACTTAGCATTTAATTCGATCTTTAAATATAGAATAACCAAGGTTTAGAAAAAATATATATAGTGAAGAGAGTACACCACTTGTATGAAACATGCGATACATAAAATGTTGTGTGATGGCACTTTTCGCTTTTCACACCTTACTCTCCATTCAGCGCATTACGTCCTTATCATCATTGATATATGGGCAATGTGATTGTGGGCGAAAATGAATGGTTTTAGTCCCCCGTAGGTTTGGATAACCTGTAGGGATGTATGTTGCCCCAGCAACGGTACTTATGGTATTTTCACAGCTTGTATTGCTCATGCAGTAGGCGTATCCAGTGCAATTTACTTAGGGATACCTATACCTTCTATTAATACCACACCAGGTGTTCTTCAGGGGTCTCCCACAAGAATACTATTCTGGCCCGTCACTGCTTAGCTTCCAAGTTCGGGAAGTTTTTAACCGCAGTTAACCAGGCAATTTGAATTTTTGGGAAGTAATCCTCAAAAAAATACCACCATACCTCACTGGAACTGCCCAAAAACTTCCCGAACTTGGAAGCTAAGCAGTGACAAACATCTGTTGTCTTGCCCTTTAAAGATCAAATAGGAATCTTCTTTAGTGCTTCGGACCGATTGCAAATATCAAATACATAGTCTGGTTCACTCAGAAAGGCACAATCACTCTCTAATGGACAAGACCATATTCACTGCAGGTGGGGCTGAAGTTACATTTGGGTGGGGGGTGTACTTCAAACTGATATCTACATTGCCGTGTACAAATAAAGCAGCCAGTATTTACCCTGCACAGAAACAATGACACACCCAACTCTAACTCTCTCTGCACATGTTACATCAGCCCCACCTGCAGTGCATATGGTTTTGTTCCCATTCCATCATATAGTCTCGAGGTGCAATCTATGGTAACCCACAGACTCTTACCTGAAGTAGAGAAGAACATTACTGGGATATCTGGTGAAGTTGCTGGGATTGAGTCGTTGGGCCGCGCAGCTCAGCTGGGGGGGATGTAAAGCATACAGTTAGTACAACTGTATTGTTATGGACAATGTAAAAGTGAGAAGGTTGTGTTATTTAGAGTCACCTACCTGGCTACTATCTATGGTCAGTGACTTGCCATTCATGGATTCAATGACATTCTGAAACTGACTGTCATTTAGGGCGTTTGCAGCTCCACACGTAAATCCTTGTAGTATGTAGGCTGAAAACCTAGTAGAAAAATATATGTTGGCAATCAGAAAGCACAGTTTGAAGTAGGGTTACCACCTAGGACCTTTAATTCCGGACACATGTTAATTACACAGGTTCTGTGGCAGTTTAAAATCAGGTCAAGTGGAGTCTTGAAGTCAGCCAGCCACAGAACCTTTGTAATTAATATGTGTCCGGAATTAAAGGGACTAGGTGGTAACCCTAGTTTGAAGCTTTAGACCAGTAAGAAACGGCCACTATATGTTACTTACCCGGAAAAATTTGTGTAAGAGGGGATTACTTTCTTGAACAATACCTGAGCCTGAGAGGAAACACAACATCAAAAGGACATTAATGGTTTTCAGCAAAGGGCGTTGGGATCCCAGTATGTTTTATGGCGTTGTGTGACGTACCTGGCTGGTTGTCCATTGCATCGTGTTTATTTCAGTCAAAGATAGATTGGCGCTTTGTAAGTTAGATACCGGGATCTCACCGGCCAGATTGGGTGATACAATTTGGAAAATGGTCTTGCTTGTGCTTGAGCTGTACTGAATGACCTAGAATATAGGAGACAGCAGCATTGTAATTAAGTGGATGCTGCTATGTTGAACAGAGGGTGTGATACAACTTAAGCAGCCCATACACACTGCTATGAGGGCGTGCTTTCCGTGCTGTACTAGCACGGATCACATTGCATTGCATGTGCATCCGTTGTGCATGCAATGTGATGAAACCTAAGTACAAAAAGTATACTGCTACTACTGCTACTGCTACTACTACTATTACTGTTCTGCTGCTACTACTACTCCTGCTACTACTACTGCTGCTGCTGCTACTACTACTACTACTACAACTGCTACTGTTCTGCTACTGCTACTACTACTACTACTACTACTACTACTGTTCTGCTGCTGCTACTACTACTACTACTATTACTGTTCTGCTGCTGCTACTACTACTGCTGCTACTGCTACTACTACTACTACTTCTACTACTACTACTACTGTTCTGCTACTACTCCTGCTAATACTGCTGCTGCTACTACTACTACTACTACTACTACTACTACTATTACTACTACTATTACTGTTCTGCTGCTACTACTACTCCTGCTACTACTACTACTGTTCTGCTGCCACTACTACTACTACTACTACTATTACTACTACTATTACTGTTCTGCTGCTGCTACTACTCCTGCTACTATTACTACTACTATTACTGTTCTGCTGCTACTACTACTCCTGCTACTACTACTACTACTGTTCTGCTGCCACTACTACTACTACTACTACTACTACTACTACTACTACTATTACTACTACTATTACTGTTCTGCTGCTGCTACTACTACTGCTGCTGCTACTACTACTACTGTTCTGCTACTACTACTACTCCTGCTAATACTGCTACTACTACTACTACTGCTACTTCTACTGTTCTGCTGCCACTACTACTACTACTATTACTACTACTATTACTACTACTACTATTACTGTTCTGCTGCTACTACTACTACTCCTGCTAATACTGCTGCTACTACTACTACTACTATTACTGTTCTGCTACTACTACTACTCCTGCTAATACTGCTGCTACTACTACTACTGCTGCTACTACTACTACTGCTACTACTACTACTACTGCTACTACTATTACTGTTCTGCTGCTACTACTACTACTACTACTGCTACTACTGCTACTACTATTAGTGTTCTGCTGCTACTACTACTACTACTACTACTACTACTACTACTGTTCTGCTGCTACTACTACTATTACTACTACTACTGCCAGTACTATTACTGTTCTGCTGCTATTATTACTACTCTTTACTATAACTACCGCTCTACTGCTATTACTGCTACTACTACTGCTGCTGCTGCTACTACTACTACTACTACTACTACTACTACTACTACTACTACTACTGCTGCTGCTGCTGCTGCTGCTACTACTACTACTACTGCTACTACTGTTCTGCTGCTGCTACTACTACTACTACTACTACTGTTCTGCTGCCACCACTACTACTACTACTACTACTACTATTACTGTTCTGCTGCTGCTACTACTACTGCTGCTACTACTACTACTACTACTACTACTACTACTACTACTATTATTACTGTTCTGCTGCTGCTACTACTACTACTCCTGCTAATACTGCTGCTACTACTACTACTGCTACTACTACTACTGCTGCTGCTACTACTACTACTACTACTGCTACTACTACTACTACTACTGTTCTGCTGCTACTACTACTATTACTACTACTACTGCTACTACTATTACTGTTCTGCTGCTACTACTACTATTACTACTACTACTATTACTGTTCTGCTGCTACTACTACTACTGCTGCTACTACTACTACTACTACTACTACTACTACTACTACTGTTCTGCTGATACTACTACTATTTCTACTACTACTGCTAGTACTATTACTGTTCTGCTGCTATTATTACTACTCTTTACTATAACTACCGCTCTACTGCTATTACTTCTACTACTCTATTGATACTATTATTACTACTATTACCACAGCTCTACTGCTACTATTATTACTACTACTCTACTATTACTTCAAATATACTGCTATTACTACTACTCTACTGCTTCTATTATTACTACTACTCTACCATTACTACTACTACTACAACTACTACGACTTGTACTGTTCTGCTGCTGCTATTATTACTACTCTTTACTATAAATTCTGCTCTACTGCTATTACTACGACTCTATTGCTACTATTATTACTATTACTACTCTACTATTATTACAACAACAACTCTACTGCAACTGTTATTCCTACACCCTACTTTTAGTATTACTACTACTACTACTACTACTACTACTACTACTCTACTTCTATTATTGCTAGTCTACTACTTCTATTATTACAACTACTCTACTATTACTACAACAACTCTACTGCTACTGTTATTCCTACACTCTACTATTACTATTATCACTACTGCTGCTACTACTACTGTTCTGCTGCTATTATTACTACTCTTTACTCTAACTACTGCTTTACTGCTATAACTACTACACTATTGTCATTATTGTTACTACTACTCTACAATGACTACAACTCTTCTGCTACTATTAAAACTACTACTCTACAATTACTGCACCTCTGCTGCTACTATTATAACTACTACTCTACAATTATTACACCTCTGCTGCTACTATTGTTACTACTCTACAATTACTACACCTCTGCTGCTACTATTATTACTACTACTCTACAATGACTACACCTCTGCTGCTAGTATTATAACTACTACTACTCTACAATTATTACACCTCTGCTGCTACTATTTTTTATTACTACCCTACAATGACTACACCTCTGCTGCTACTATTTTTTACTACTACCCTACAATGACTACACCACTACTGCTACTACTATTATTACTACTCTACAATACTACAACTCTACTGCTGCTACTATTATTACTACTACTCTACAATACTACAACTCTACTGCTGCTACTATTATTACAACTACTCTACAATACTACAATTCTACTGCTGCTACTATTATTACTACTACTCTACAATACTACAACTCTACTGCTACTATTAAAACTACTACTCTACAATACTACAATTCTACTGCTGCTACTATTATTACTACTACTCTACAATACTACAACTCTACTGCTGCTGCTACTATTATTACTACTACTCTACAATACTACAACTCTACTGCTACTATTAAAACTACTACTCTACAATACTACAATTCTACTGCTGCTACTATTATTACTACTACTCTACAATACTACAACTCTACTGCTGCTACTATTATTACTACTACTCTACAATACTACAACTCTACTGCTGCTACTATTATTACTACTACTCTACAATACTACAACTCTACTGCTGCTACTATTATTACTATTACTGCTACTACTAAAAACTATCCACTTCACAAGGAACTGTATGTAATAGCTGCCTAGGTATTTTCTGAATTTCATGGTGTGTACAGGAGCAAATCACCAGTATTGCCAGTCAGACTGTATAACGGTACCTTCTGGATGAACCTCTGCTTCAGTACATTGGAGGCTTGTGCCATGTAAGTAGTAAAGTTGCTGTTAGAAGCCAGGTCCTCAATGCTTTTCCCTGTTAGCTGATCCACTACAGAAGTCTGTACACCAACAACCAGGCTGCCCAGATTCAGTATATTGCTGCTGTTTATCTAAAAGAATCCCACACATATAGTATGTTAATCCAGACAGTTGCAATGTCACGTTTATCTACTCTCTGTAAGCCTATCCTCCAGCTTTACCTGAAAACCACTTTGCAATAATTTGGTAACTATGATAGATGCCTGGGTGACACTCCATCTATTAATGGTCGCCAGGCTGGACAGGCTCTCCTGCAGAACGGTCCCGTTTATGTTTTGCAATATTGTGGATATTGGCAGTTGAACAGCGAGAGATCCGATGGATGCAATAAAATTAGCGGATATGTCCGTCACAGAAGAGAGAATCCCAGACAGTGCCTGCAAGATAGACATTATTGGGAGGTGAAGATGTTTCAATCCCTGAAAAACTAATCAGCTGGACTGTGCTAGATAAATGACAGAAGCTGATTGGCTGATTTGTGCAACTTCTCTACTTTTATACAGGTGTCTTCTATAAAGTGTTTTAATTCCATTCCTAGGTAAACCTACTATTGTTTTAATTACAAATATAGGACAGAATACTATGGCATAGCTAGATATTTGTAGGCTCCATAGCAAAAGTTTGTAAGGACCCCTATGTACCACTTAATATGAAAAATGTATATAGCACTTGTTACTTTGACAGGGAAGGTGGCCCCTCTCAGCTCTGGCCCCATAGCAGCTGCACCCCCTGCACCTATGGTAGCTACACCCCTGTATATAACACATGCAACTGTGACAGGGAAGGTGGCCCCTCTCAGCTCTGGGTCCCATAGCAGCTGCTTCCTGCACCTATGGTAGCTACACCCTTGTATATAACACATGTAACTGTGACAGGGAAGGTGGCCCCTCTCAGCTCTGGGCCCCATAGCAGCTGCACCCCCTGCACCTATGGTAACTACACCCCTGTATATAACACATGTAACTGTGACAGGGAAGGTGGCCCCTCTCAGCTCTGGGCCCCATAGCAGCTGCACCTCCTGCACCTATGGTAGCTACACCCTTGTATATAACACATGTAACTGTGGCAGAGAATGTTGCCTCTCTCGGCTGCTTATGCCCCAGGCAGTGTAGTAGAGCCTTGTAGTAAAACATGTGCCAATATAATTTCATTATGATGTTTTTATAATGGCTACTAAAATTCTAGCAACGTTCCAAAGTGTGTTCTATTAAATACAAAGCCAATGAACTAAAGTCAGTTTAAAGTGCCGATGTTGCTGTCTATGATGTGCTCTGGGGCACATAACAGCTACCTTATTCCATGTGGAGGGGTCACAGCACCCTTCCACAGAACAGAAGCATGAGATAACTAAAGGCCCCCGCACATTACAGCGATGTAGCCTCTTTTTATCCGATTCCGACGGATCAGGACGAGAAATCGGATGTAAAGTGTCAAATTGCATTTGTTGTTTTTTTCTCTAATTCCGATGTGCATCGGTTCGGAGTCGGAGTGCTGCAAGTAAGATCCGGCAGCGGTGAATAGGATCGCATGCGATATATAGCATAAATAAAGAACTGTATGCGATGTATCGCATGCGATCCTGCCAGCCGGGGAGCTCCCAGAGGGTGGTTCATGGGAATTCTTAAGGGATTTCTTCCTCCGGGAAGTCGCATAAGTGTGTGGTAACCATTACTGTGCATATAAGTGGTGCTCCCCGACAGTCGGGATTACGTCAGTCATTCCTCCGACGTCGGAATCCCGACTGCTCCCTCGTGGGGGTCCACGACCCCCATAGAGGGAGAACAAAATATGTGGCGAGCGCAGCTTGCCACCGCATCCGCAGTGTGGCGAGCGCAGCGAGCCCGCAAGGGGCTTCATTGCGCTCCCCACGCTGTGCAGTCGGGATTCCGACGTCTGACTAATGACTGTCAGAATCCCGACTGTTGGGCTAATATACCACACCCCATATAAGTCAGATAACTGAAATTGTTATTATCCCCATTGTCACTTCATTTCTACTGGGGCTCTAAGTTAATTAGCATTATATATCTATCTCAGACTTGCCTACCCTCCCGGAATGGCCGGGAGGGTCCCGAAAATCGGGTCCCCCTCCCGGCCCCCCGGTAAGGTGCGCAAGTCTCCCGCATTTTCCCTACAGCCCCGGCTCCCCCCTTACCCGTGGTTTAAAGCTCCGCATTTTGCGGGTCCGCGGGGAGGGGGCGGGGCTAAAATGACGAGATTTGCGTCATTTTAGCCCCGTCCACAATCCACGGACATGAAAATGTATGCAGCTGCCGGTCATGGGGGCGGGTCTTAGTGACATCAGCCTCGCCCGCCCCCACAACGTAGCCTCTTCCCGCCCCCCTTTCACTCCTCTCCGGGCTTCTCCCGGAGAAGAGTTTTAAAAAGTTGGCAAGTATTATCTATCTATCTATCTATCTATCTATCTATCTATCTATCTATCCTCTGCCTTCTCTATCTCACAGCTTGTAGCCAGAGGCGGAACTTCCAATGGTGCAGCAAGTGAAGTGCACCGGGGCCCGTAAGTACTAAGGGGCCCACTGCTGCCCCTGTCACCCTCTTCCTATAACCCATTGTTATTCCCTGTCGCCCTCTGCCTCCCCCTGCCCCTCCCTGTCACACTCTGCCTCTCTCTGTCACCCACTGATGTGTTGCATATTGTGAACTTGGGTTGGGTTGGAGGAGGGGGGCCCAAATTTTTGCTCTCATCCACAAGTTCTGCCACTGCTTGTAGGTTTACATTCAGTGGTGAAAGAGGTTTCATTATAAATATAAAACAAACACTTACATCTGTTCCCTGGGAGATGCTTGTACTGTTGCACATTTCCAAGCGTTTCAGTGTCTCCTCAGCCTGATTCCCATTTATGTTTATGTTTATGTAATTAATAGCGTAGCACAGAATATTCGTAGGAATACTGTAGAAAATTAAATTGACATTTTTATACATATAACAGACTGTAATAGATCTCATTTATTCATTAAATCAAGGATAGGGTATACATTTCGTTATATATAGTTCCTCCCCTTTCTTTTACCTAAATAGTGGAATATTGACTTCTTTTTTGGGAATAAAAACCACACTGGTAAAAAAAATGGTACTTCTTTACTTTCACGGCGCCAGCATGGCGCCGCGCGTACTTCCGGGTTACGCTCGCCACTAACTAAGTAAAATAAACTAAGTTAACGCCATGCCAACATGGATAGTTCATACCTCCACTATCCATGTTGGCATGGAGTTGATTTTAATTAGCGTGGCGAGCGTAGCGAGCCACCGAGCCCGCAGCGTGTGCGAGCGAAGCGAGCCCCGCAAGGGGACTCTGACGCGCGGCGCCATGCTGGCGCCGTGAAAGTACAGAAGTACCAAAAAAATATTCATTAAAACATACTTTCATTTTTGGCTAAATGTCTCATTAAGAATATAAACTTCAAATGACACACAGTACAAGACTACCGGGTTGTGTACGCAATGTCGTAATTATATAGAGAGCATGAAAATACCCTCCAATATGGCCCATTGCGTTAGGTATAAAATGCTCTGCTCCTGGACTTCCTTGCCAGTGGCAGTTGTGGAGGTTGGGGCTGCAGCACAGTCCTGAATTTAAATCGGGGATCCACACCCCCTGAAGCGTTAGGGACTGAAGGACAATGTCGGCACTTGTTATAAATATACCTCAAAAAGTTGAATGAATTGTACAACAGAATGTATATTAGGTTTTAACTCTTTAAGGGTTCTACAGTATATGGCATATCATGTCTTCCAGTGTATAGACCAAGATAATATAGACAGTCCACGTTTCTAGCTGGTCCTGAAATGGAAATTACTTACTCTAGAATTGGAAAGTTGGGATTCTCTAAAGCTAGTAACTGTGCATAATATATTGCCAGGTCTTCTTGAAGCTTCAACGTCGATATGAATTTCAGAGTTTCGTTGTTCACCGAAAATATCTGTAGCTGTTGTGGACAAAATAAAGCAGTAATTAAATTGCTACAAAAATTGTCACAAAGAAGCTGTTTTTGTAAGAATTTAAGTCATCTGATTTGTCCTGACCAGGTCAGTTGCAAAAGGTTCAGATTGGTTTGGTCTTTGCAATATCTGCCCCTACCTCCCCTAAAGAGGCATACTCACAGCAGTGGCGTAACTACTGTAAGGCAGCCCCAGCAGCTGCTTGGGGGAGCAAGCAGCAGCAGGGTCTGTGTGGGCACCGGCACCCGCTCGACGCACTGACATGCTACCTGCCGCTGCACACTGACTGAGCACTGGACGTGAGTCAGCCGCAGTGCGGGTGGGGCCATGACAGAGATGACAAGTTCCCCCACTGATTCAATTGACTGTACACAGAGCCGGCTATTGGCTACTGTGTAAGGATGGGCGAGCGGATGGCATGTTAGGGCGGCCTGGGATGCGTCGGTACCAAGGGAAGCAGCAGTGTCTGCTGGTCTCACTTCTGCTTCAGCTTCTCTGTTATGCGTGTGATGTCATCACATCACACGCTAGGGAAACATGCTGGAGAGGAGCCTGGAGGGGGGGGGGGGGGGGGTGCCACAAACTTTTTGGCAGGGGGGAGCAAAATTTATAGTGGTTATATACTGTGTATGGTTAGTTCTGTGCTGAGCGATTTAGACTAGAGAAATCGCCCGTGAGCTTCCGAGTGGTTGGATCGCCTGTACATACATAGCGATGTGAGTATGGGCGATCTGTGCTAGTTTGCAAGGGGATGTGTACAAGAACACATCCCCTCGCATGGGGCCGAAGGGGGAGAGAAATCATTCGATGGACGCTGACCATCGAATGATTTTATCTCCCCTTCAGATATAAAAGTCAGTCTAAACGGCCTTTTATTTCCTCCGCTGATCACCGAGAAATGGGGCGGGGGCTGGCGCCATGTGACGTTGGCTGCCCACCCTGAGCAGACAACGTCACGGCTGTGTTCCCAGGGGAGCGCCCAGCTTTTCATGGGGATGCCCATAAAACAATGGGTGTTCCCCTGATGCCACCCCCTGCCCGCCCCCTTCCCTCCCCTGCCCATGCAAACAGCCCATGCACCATCAAAAACTGGGCTAAATTCGGACCCATACGAACGGGACTGAATCAGACCCACAGTATGGGGGGTGATCAGGGACATGCTATAGAGAATGAATGAACACACAAACTGAATATAGATAGTTATATAGGGGGACAAGGATAAAATGTGCATATTCAAAAAGTTTTGTTGACGTGGGAAATCAGGTGTAACTGTAATTGTATTTGAATAGTTGGTGACTATATTGGATTAGAGATGCACCCTTTGTTTGTAGCGCGGTTTATCCATTCTTTCTATTTATAACGATATGCCAGCTACAGTATAAGTTATACCCCTTTTATACCTACAAACCGGGTCGCACCTGGGAATTTAGAGCCGGCTTGTGACCCCTTTCCACTTGCCTCTCGACTAGGCATAATACCAGGGGAGGGGGGTGTGACATCACCGGGGGCGGGTCCTGTGCCAGTACTGGGAGATGAGAGCATCTTCCAGCAACGGCTTTCCATTGCAGTGAACGTGACCCGGCTCACCCATTTACACTGCCCCAATACCAAGGTAGGATTCCCGGGAAAATGGACCCTGTTTTTTTAGTGGGCCGTTTAGAGGATACTCCTCGGTGTGAGAGGAGTATTACAGATGGAGCGCCTCTCATTCAGCGCCTGGGATCGCCAGAATGCCCCCGCTGGTGATCGCCGGTGGAGATACACTACATCTGCCGGGGACACGCCAGTGTCTCACATGCACGCACGTTCCAGTTTTTTGTCATCGGGGGACAAAAACCCTGCCCGTCTCTGCTTCAGGGAGATGAGCAGGGTTGGGAGGGGGGGGGGGTGCGGGGGGCTGTGGGCACCAACAGGGAAGCATTGTGGAGGTGGCAGAGGGCGGCAGTGGCCTCCATCAGAAGGGGACTCACGCAGTAGTGCAAGTAGAAAAAATGACTTAGTGGTACTGTGCCACGCCCTGAAGGCGCGCAGCGGGAAATGGGCGTGGCTATGGGTGTGGTCATATGCCATTAGGGGGAGTGGCTACATGACAAAGTGGGTGGTGATAACTAGGCCGAGAATTATGGAATTGTGAAAAAATTCAGAAGCTGCACATGTGTCATTGTCGCAGCTTTAGATGCACCCTTTTTGTTTCCATTTAAATTTCCTGTAAATCTTCATTGCTTTGCACCAATATAATGTAGAGGGAACAAAGTAAAAAAAAAACACAAACAAAAAAAGACAGAAACCTATCTGCATAAACTACAAAGAGACTGTGCTAGGACTCTGTCTGCAATGAGGAGGGGAAAAGTAATAATAACTAACCGCAAGCAGAAAATGCAAGTATCTGACTGATTATATAATTGGTTTAAAGCGTAACACACAGCACTGCCCACACATGACCCATGTCAATGACCTGGCCACACATGCTGATCACAGAGTAAAAAGATAAATAAATTCATACTCACCTACCCAGGGTCAGTCGATCGTTGTTCCGGTGAGGGGGGTTAATACAGGGAGAGGGATGCTAGCAGCTGTGGTATCGGTGGTGATGTTGGCGGCACATGCGCACATAGGGTTTTATTCAATGGTTTTTGCTCGCTGTCACAGATCGCACGGTCAGTATTCATCTGACCCCCTGCACACGCTGTTTCCCCCTGGCTAGATTTTTGCAGCGACAGGGAAGCGGCGTGTGTGGCCGCTAAAAGAGCAAGGCTTGCAGCTAAATGCAGCAGGCTCCCTGCATTAGCTGTGAGCCTCCCTGCTTGGGGGAATCCTCGCTGGGGTCTGATGCATGACAACAGCTTGCTACAACACATGCAGCACCCGGCTACACCACATGTTTCCACAGCGATGGGGAATGCAGTTACACACATTACCCTACTAGGTCTGGGGTTGCAGCCTGTCCATCCGCCCGACGCTGCTGGAACCTCCCTGCAATGGTGCTGCTGCTGGTGCCTGTCTGCCCGCCTTCCACTTGTATCTCCGCCCCTCTGGATACACAAAGCTTTCAGCTCCACTCCCATAGTATGTTGTGGCCACCGCTACTACAACCCAGCGGTGGACGTCGCACATAACACTACCCACAGTAGTGTGGTCATGATGTCGCACACGCAGGGCCCCCCCCCTCACATTCCCCCCCCACACACACACATTCCCCCCTCCCCCCACATCCCCCCCCCCACATCCCCCCCCCACATTCCAGACATGCGCAGTGACATGTTTGCCGGGATTTTGTTATGGCAGTACTGGGTACCGGCGCAATATGTTATGGTGGTATGCCGTACCACCCCGTACCGCCAAACTTTCACCCCTGGACGCATGCGCTCCCCTTCTAGCAGCTTGTGGGGGCTGGCAGTTGACGATCAGAATGCCATACCCCCGCTAGACGAGGCTTGCTACATCTGTACATTTCTTATGCTATCAGATAATTTAGTAATAACAGAAGATATTCTTTGCTGTAGAAAAGGTGACATTTGTGCAATAATAGACAATATTTAGTAATTACCAGTGTTTCATTGTTTATGAAAGAGTTCAGATCATCAGCGCTGCACAATTGCAGATAATCTTGTAAGTAGTTAACCAGCCAATCATTGCTATCACGGACGTAGCATCTTGCTGACGGACCTATCAATGAAAGTACAAAAAGTTTTTTTTATCCCCCTGGTCCGGCTAGGACAATAGAATTAGTTATACATCTATAGACCAGAATAGATTTAAATGAGAAAATAACCTATATAGTAGTAGTAGTAGTTTGTTTATTTATAAGGCGCCACAAAGTGTCCGCAGCGCCGTACATAGCAAACATAAAAACAAATTACAAGGTAATGTACAGGGTGTGTTGATAAAATACAGCATAAATAGGGGTATAGCTGGTAGAACTAAAATCAGCATCAATTCTGAAGTAGGTGTCGAAATTGTAGAGGAGACTGAAGATGAAGTAGAGGAAGGGAAAAACTGGGCAGGAGCACTGGTGAGGTAAAGAGGTAGGGTGAGTACATGAGGAAGGAGGACCCTACTCATAAGAGATAACAGACTAAAAGGAGGTGGGTGGACGAACGAAAAGGAATAGTAGGAACGGATGGAGGGATAGGGTAGGCAGGATAGGAGGAGCGAAAGAGGTTAGGAGGAGGAGGGATAGGCTAGTCGGAAGAAGTGGGTTTTGAGGGAGCACTTGAAGGAGGTAATCAGAAAGCCTGATGGGTGTCGGGAGGTTGTTCCAGTGCAGGTGGGCAGCGTGAGAGAAGTCTTGGACACGGGAGTGGGAGGAGGTGATTAGGTGAGAGGTCAGGCGGCGGTCAGTGGCGGAGCGAAGAGGACGGGAGGGAGTGTGGATAGAGATCGGTGGAGGAGGAGAGAGCCTTGTAGGTGGTGGTGAGGAGTTTAAAGATAACTCGGAAAGGAATGGGAAACCAGTGAAGAGACAGGCAGAGGGGGGGAGGCGGAGGTAGAACGGCGAGAGAGAAACATGAGCCTAGCAGCGGCGTTAAGAATGGATTGGAGAGGTGCGAGGCGGGTGAGAGGTAGCCCAGAGAGAAGGATGTTGCAGTAGTCAAGGCGGGAGATGACAAGAGAGTGAATGAGAATTTTGGTCGCGTCAGTGGAGAGGAATGGTCTGATGCGCGAGATGTTGCGGAGGTGAAAGCGGCAAGACTGTGAGAGAGCACGAATATAGGGGGTGAAAGAGAGGGAGGAGTCAATGATGACACCGAGGCAGCGCATTTGGTCGGTGGAGGTGATCTCGGTTTCACCAATGCTGATGGAGATAGTGGGAGAAGAGGTGATGTTCGCGGATAGAAGATTAGAAGTTCAGTTTTAGCCATGTTTAGTTTCAGGAAGTGTTGGGTCATCCAAGGTTGAGATGGCCGTGAGGCATTCGGAGAGCTTGGACAGGAGTGATGGGAATAGGTCGGGGGAGGAGAGATAGATTAGGGAATCATCAGCATTACTTATATAAATAAGTAAATTATACATTATTGCTTAATGGCTTTTCAAATATATATGCACATAAATAATCTATGTAAATAAAGTTAATAATAAATTCAAAACACTTTTTCAAAATAAATCTATAAATGCATTTACAAATATATAAATAAATAAATAGTGCAGGTGGCCTCAATATTAGTTAAAAATACATACCTGTATTATGTTAAAAAGAATGCATTTAATATATAAATACATTTAGACATAAATAGGGACCGGAATAATTAGAGTGAACTTAAGGGTTATATGTGGTAAATAGTAGTTTGGGACTGTCAGGTCTCTCTTATATCTGTCCACACTCAACTTCTTTAATCTTTATTCCCTTTCTGTTTGACTGTCTGGGCGGTATTCAATGAGAATACCTGCGAGGTGCAGCGAATCCTTTTTAGGATTCGCTGCACATTCGCCACGTTCCGGAGCCGGCGGGCTCCGGTATTCAATGTGTCAGGAGCTCGCTGCCCCTGACTGGAGAATATGAGCTCCGGCGGCAAATGCCGCAGGGAGCCTGAGGACGGTGGCAGGCAGAGAGATGGAAGTCTCTCTGCCTGCCCCAGAACGCTTGGGGGGGGGGGGGGGGGGGTGTGCCAGCAGGGGACCGTATATTCACTATACCCGATCGTAACGATCGGGTGCAGTGAATATATGAATATGTAATGAGTGGCTCGGCTCCGGCGCCCCCTGCTAGCTGCTGTGTAAAAAAAATAAAAATATATATTTTTTTAAAAATTAAATATATATTCATGTGCTTACAGCACATGAATAAAAGTAGCATGCCCCTCCTCAGAATAAAATTCCTGATTTTTTGACACCAAATGTAAAAAACAAAACACTTTATTTTAAAAGTTCACATTCCACTTCTCCATAAAAAGATAGCGATTGCTACTCGGTGAATCATGGCGAAAAAAACCTTCAAATGTATTCGCCATGTGGTCATTGAATAGGGTGATTCACCGTTTTAGTCAAAAATTCGCCAAACAGCACAAATTCGCCATAAAAACATGGCGAATCAGGCTCATTGAATACCGCCCTCTGTCTCTCTTCTCTCTTTCTCATATACGTCCCCTTTCCCCCCCTTTCCTATGTCTGTCTGTTTCCATCAGTTCTGTACCCCTCCACATCGGTCTTTGTAATATTATATTCTTTCCCTCTCTCCCTCCTGTGCCACCACCACCTTCTGCCTGTCTTATCTCTGTAAATGCTGTAACCCAGATGTGAATACAAGTAGCGGGATCAAGGGTGGTGGGTTGATGCAAGTGGGGATAAACAATTCCAGGCACTGATAGGAGGGAACAGTCCTATGCATCCAAGCAGTGCACGGGGGAGAAGAAAGGCTGTTAGGCAGCCAGTGAGAGCTGTAATTGAAGGGGGGACGGGGACAGAAGACTTGATCTAGCTCTTCCTGCACTTGTACAAGACAGACACTTGGGTGTAAATTTACTAAGATGGGAGTTCTATTGAAGATGGTATGTTCTGTGTCACCAGACTGTGTACTCACCTGTCTGGAGGTATTTCTTTAAGACACTGTAGATATCTAGCTGAGTGCTGTATGTGTAATCATTATAATATACAGATAAGGTGTATACTCTGCAAAATAAGAATGCGAGAATGGAGAAAATCAACAAAGAGATCAGACTCACCAGCTGAATAAGGGTCAGATTCAAACCTGATCCAAATATAACTCTCTGCCCATGTTACATCTGCCCCACCTGCAGTACAGCATGAATTTGCCCATTTAGAGAACACATTTGCCCTGTAATCAGGTCTGAATAAGGGCCATTAACCCTTCAAGTTATGTTCAACGTAATATACAACTTGCACCTTATGCGACAGCAGATAAGGGGAAAAAATAATGTTTGAGGAGAAAAATAATTGATCATAATTTTACGTTTTGGTTAATAATTGACAGTTTTAAATACATTTGATCAAAATAGATAATTAAGGATTGTGACTTGAACCCTTTCTCTTTGAAAATTGCTGTTGACCCTAGGCACATGCATCAACTAAGTAAAAAGATTTTGGTAAGCCGATCCCACTTGGGATATGACGTAGTAGGCAATGTAGATGTCATATTCCATGCTGATGAATACTGCAGGGGTATAGTACCTCAAAGAAAAAACAAGACAATCGCACTTTTCATAGTGTAGATATTGCTAGGAAAGAATAAATATTTATTCCCCAGACCAATATATTTTGATCCGTACCACAAGTGAGCCTTAACTTAGGCCACAAGATATTTCATATGGTATCGTCTGATGCTCAAATATCAAATATTCCTTTTTCAATCTTTATATACCTCGGATTAAAATTAAATGCTCCACATAGCATAAATACATTTATTTATAAACAATAAAAACAAATATACCAACTGGCATAGTACCGTGTCTGGCCTTCTGATAAAGGGGGCGATTCTCTAAAGCAGAAATGCGGTAAAAACCCAGTTATCTGGGTTTTTACCGCATTTCTGTATGCTCTAATGCTCCTCCGCAGTGGCAGCGCTGCGGAGGGAATCGCCAGCAAATGCTGGCGATTCCCTGTTGAAGCCTATGGGTTTCTTACCGCAGTGCTACTGTGAGGGATCCGTCATGGATCCCTCCCAGCATGCCCCCCTCCCCATCATTCTGCGCATGCGCAGACGGACTCCCGGGTCTCTGACCCGGAAGTCCAGTGCTGGCACCACATCGCAAGGGACAGCTCTTACCGCAAGAGCTGTCCCTTGCGTTAATAATCACATATGTTACAGCATATGCGATTATTAAGAATGCGGCGGCCGGCAAAAGGGGGCGAAAATGGGCAGCGGATGTTAGAACATCCCGCCCCCAAGGCGTTTGAACAACCAACTCAGAAGGCCAGACACGGTACTATGCCAGTTGGTATATTTGTTTTTATTGTTTATAAATAAATATCTACATATTTACGCTATGTGGAGCATTTAATTTTAATCCGAGGTATATGAAGATTGAAAAAGGAATATTTGATATTTGAGCATCAGACGATACCATATGAAATATCTTGTGGCCTAAGTTAAGGCTCACTTCTGGTACGGAGCAGATATATTGGTCTGAGGAATAAATATTTATTGTCCTTTTCTAGCAATATCTACACTATGAAAAGTGCGATTGTCTTGTTTTTTCTGTGAAGTACTATACCCCTGCAGTATTCATTAGCATCAAGTACAGCATCTGCATTGCCTACTACGTCATATCCCAAGGTGGAGCGCCTTACCAAAATCTTTTTACTTTGTTTTACTATTGTCTGGATAGTGTGGTGACTATGTTTTGTGATAGGGCTGCACCTTTTGTTTAGAGCACAGGTTCTCTACTCTTGTTTTGCACATGCATCAACTGTCTAGTGGGAAATCCACCGCTGCCAATAGTAGCTACTATCAGATCACTGGTAACATAGATCTACTAGTAAGGTCTTTTAGGGGTGTGTCCCTGACAGTGTCCAGGGCCGTAACTAGGGGGGGGGGGGGGCTGGGGGGTCACGCGCACCGGGCGCTGGAGGGGGGGGGGGCGCTGTCAGGTCCGGGGACAGCCAGCGGAGGTTCTGTGACAGGCAGCGGGGTACCGGGTAGCCGCTGTAGCGGTAGCTTGACTCCTCTCTCCTATTAGCGCGGTGGCGGGAAGCGCTGGTGATGACTTTGAAAAGACTTGCCAGGTGCTGATTGGCTGAATTCAGCCAATCAGCATCCGGCAAGTCTTTTCAAAGTCATCACCAGCGCTTCCCGCTGCCGCGCTAGTAGGAGAGAGTAGTGACGAACGGAGTCAAGCTGCCGCTACAGCAGCTACCCGGAACCCCGCTGCCTGTCACCGGATCTTCGCTGGCTGCACACAGGAGGTGTGTATGTTGTCAGCGGGGAGGGGGGGGTCTCCGGCGCCAGGGCCAAGGCGGTCATTTGGTCCCCGTCCCCCATCCCCCCCCCCGTCAGGGGAGGGGGGCACCAAATGACTGCCTTGGCACGGGCGCCGGAAACCCTAGTTTCGGCCCTGCAGTGTCACATGGTGCTTTCTCATTAAATGAACAGTGTTTTCCTTTGAATAATGTCCCCCCACTTTACCATGGTGGAATGCAAATATAATATTTCCTAGGGATTTCGCTGTACCTACCAGCTGCCTTTTATATATACATCTTCCAGTAATGTATTGAACTGCTGAGAGCTTTGAATTATGAAGAATGAGGCCGAATCCAGAGCCGTTCGTTAAGGGGCCGAGTTCAGACTCCTCCCTGATTGTCGGGGTTTGTGCATGCTCAAACCCTGGGAGTGAACGGCTTCAAACCATTCGCTCCATAATCAGAGGGAAGGGGGCGGCAGGGGAATGCTGGGCAATGCCTGCTTGAGGCGGGTGGCTGATGTCACGTGACGTCAGGACCCGCCCCCCAATTTAAGTCTATGGTGAGCGACCATGGGATGGTTTCTCCTCCTTGCAGCCGCTTGGGAGGGGATGTGTTAGCGTACACATCCCCTTGCGTGTTAGAGAGGGGATTTGCGCAGTGTGTGTGTGTGTGGGGGGGGGGGGGGGAGAGTTGTTCGGCATGCAGCGTTTTCCTGTTTGCTAGGCTGCATATGTTCGCAGCTTAGCAATCAGGTCCGAATCAGGCCTAATTATTAGACTTAATTAATGGAATCACATAAAGAAGAATTCTCACAGGTTTTCATAGAAGAGGCAGCTTGCATTGATGATCTCATTCAGCTGTTTCAGTGTGATGAATTTTATTGAGCTACTTAATCTCATATTAAACCAAACATCCAATTCTGATTTGCTGAGTGACCCAGAACTCGACACAAATGTTGTCCACACAGCATTGAAGACAGTAGCAGGCATAGTCACCTGCACAGAAAAGAAAATTCCATAAGAAAACAAATCTAATAGGCTATATAACAAGGAGTGAGATTCTTGCTATCACTCGTTACTAACCCATACTTGTTAACACTCCCTGATTGTCGGGGAGACTCCCTGAATTAGTAACAATCTCCCTGACTCCCTAAAGAGCCTAGAAATCTCCCGGATTGCGTCTAACTCCCAATCATGTAGCTTTTATATTCTTGGGTGATAAGTTAGATATTTCAGTTTTTTACAATATTGTAATAGGGCGTGACAATCAGAAAGTGATAGATTTTGTAAAAGGTTTTTTTTTTGTTAAAGCGGCAATCGTTTACACTGAAATACCATGTTTGATTTTGCCACATAAATGATTGCCACTTTAAAAAAAAAAAATTGGGAAAATCTCCCAAAATCTCTCACTCTCTGATTCTCACGTTCTATTACATTTGGCCCAATGTTTCTAATACTTTCCTTGATTTGTATGAGGGCATATTTATCATGCCCTACATTTCCCCCTACATTTCTTATTGCTGAATATTGCAGCCAATAAGTGATTTATCAGAGCTACGGTATGTACCAATTTGTTTTTGGGAAGGTCATGTGCTCCGATCCCATCCCTGTGGAGAGAAAATATAAGCGATAGCAAGCTCTGTCACCTTACTGCTTCCATCTTGAGCAGAAATTGGATATCCACCCGATGGTATAGAAACTTCTGTGGATAGCCGATGGACTGTATTTTAGCTGAGATTAAATTGATTTAAATATAGCTGACATTGATTTTTATTTATGGTCACATCTTATCTATTATTAGCTCCAGCAAAGGAAACCTATGTTTTGCTTTTCTCAGCTACCTATCACAGGGAGATACCAATAAAGGGATGCTATCAACAGATTGGTGTGAACACAATGCGATTGTGCTTGTTAGATTACTATTTAAATGCAAATTAAGGATATTTGTGAAGCCACCTCACTTCCCATGATAATTCTTTATGTCACCCTACATTTGTCATCATGGTCTTCTGGACACAACTTAGGGGGTTATTCAATATGGGATTCCGACTGTCGGAACATCCCGACAGGAGAAGTTTGCCATGGAGTTGTCCATGGTAAATGGCTTCTGCTATGTTATGGGCAGGGCGTAAAGTGGTCATGCAGAGGTGGGGGAACTTATTTCTCTATGCCACCTAATTAATCCCCCTCCCCTACCCCCAATAGGCAGAGACGGGGCCAGTGATAGGGTTTTTGGCATCCCCAGCAAACTAGAATGCTTTTCTGTGAGAATTACTGTTCAGGGCCAATGTGAAGGTTAAAATGTTCCACCTCACCATTAGAGGTGGTGGAACTCAGATCCACCCAGTTCCCCCTTCACTTTAACCCCTGGTTATGGGGGTGTATTCAATATGGCCAGCGAGGGGGTTAAATGGCGGGGATCGACGAAAAAAATGTTCCTCCCTGTTTAACCGCCACGCCAGCGGCTTACCCTATTCAACGCGCTGGGGAAATCCTCGCTGTCAGATGGCGGCAAGGATTCTCCCCAAACAGTGAGGCTCGCGGCTAATGCAGGAAGCCTGCTGCATTTAGCCATGAGCCTCGTTGTTTTAGTGGCTGCATACGCCGTTTCCCTCTCACTCCAAAAATGGAGCGAGGGGGGAAACGGTGTGTGCAGGGGGGTCGGTTGAATACTGACCCTGCTCGCTGTGACAACAAGCGGGCAGCCCTGCTCGCTATCACAGCTCGCAGAAAGCATTGAATACACCACATAGACTGCGCAAGAGAAATGATAACTAGAAGCTGTTGGAAGCTTGTCTACTTTCCAAGGTTTGATACATCCCCTTCTTAAGGTGCCCATACACGCTCCGATGCGGCGGGTCCGATGTGTACTTTGAGATGCGCGCTCCCGCGGCATCTCATCGTACAGTACAAAAAGTATGTGCTGCACATACTTTTTGTACTTGCTTTTCATTGCATCGCATAGCACAAGGCATGCGATGCGTGCTATTTAAGCACAAAACGGACGCCCGCATCGGAGCGTGTATGGGCACCGTTAGAATGATGACTTTACTATTTGTTTTTGTTTTTTGCAGTTTTGAATGTTTATTTGAAAGAATATCACGTGGTCAGATCCCAGCATCCCGTTTACCGTCAAACTAATAATATTATAAATCCCTGGTAAACAGTCAGGATCAACAATGCCACCTTCCCGATACACCTTTCCTTGGGCTTATGCAGTGCAAACCAGAGGAAACCTTCTTCTCTGTGGAACCACTATAAAGTACCATCTGGTGGCCAACACCCCTTCTGATATTATCCTTGAAGCTACACAAAATGGGAACAATGTCTCCATCCAACCTTTCACCTCATGAGGCACTAATATGTTAATTCGGTACTTATGTAATATCTGGGCTCCCATTTTTCTTATGAGACCGCGTCCCCTCGCGGGGCTCGCCACGCTTCAGGCACGGTGGCTCGCTGCGCTCGCCACACTATATAAAATCAACTCCATGCGTAGTTGGATAGTAGGGGTATGAAAAAATGGGGTGCATTTAACATGGGAGCCAAGATAATACATAAGTACCGTTAATTCTGCTTGGCCAAGCTTTATGGAGGCACTTTTATCTGGAAGCAGATTGTGAAATACATTTACCGATTTCTCGTTAAGGAGATCTATTACTAGTCCCAGGTTGGTGATGTTTGTGTAGTTGGAGAGTACTATTGTCAACGAAGTGTTATCCATATCGCTGTCGCGCTGTAAATAGGTGACCAGCTCCTGCGGTGTCAATGAGTTCAGCATCTGTAAGCAAAAACTTGATATAAGCACATTCACAGATCTCTCCTTAATGAGATGCTTTATTCATAGATCACAACAGTTTACTTAGAGAATAACAAATATAAATATATTATTTTACTTGCCAACTATGAATAATTCCTCAATACTTTTAGAAGTAATTTGGTAAATCTACCAGTTATTATACTATGAAATCAATAGCATACACTAACAAAATGACCCCTTCAAATATAGATAATTATGTTGACTGTATAAACCAGAAACACATTAGTGGAGAGGGTAAATAATTTAATAATACATAGGCCTATTGTGTGTGTGATTACTCTGCAACTATCCCAAAAGGCAAGCTTACTCCTACATTGGGGGTATGGAGGGCAGCTAGTCTATAGTGTTGTGAACAGTTACTATGGGCCTTATTCTAGTTCACTCTTTCTGACAAAATCCTTCTTAGATGGGCAAAACCATGTGCACTGCAGGTGGGGCAGATGTTACTTGTGCAGAGAGAATTAGATTTGGGTGGGGTTTTACTTTAAAGTGAGATCTATATTGCAGTGTAAAAATAAAGCAGCCAGTATTTAACTTGCACAGAAACAAAATAACTCACCCAAATCTAATTCTCTTTGCACAAGTAACATCTGTCCCACCTGCAGTGCACATGTTTTGTCCATCTAAAGGAGCCCATACACGCTCCGTTCTGGGCGTCTGTTCTGTACTTTTAAAGTACACATCGTATCGCATTGCATGCATTGTGCATGCAATGCGATGCGATACGATGTAAAGCTAGTACAAAAAGTATGTGCAGAACATACTTTTTGTACTGTACGATGGGATGCGCGGGAGCGCGCATCTCAGAGTACAAAACGGACGGAGCAGAACGGAGCGTGTATGGGTTCCTTAAGAAGGATTTTTTCAGAAAGAGTGAACTAGAATAAGGCTTTGTTTCTGGAAAAATAGGTTTAGGTACTCTGGGTCTGGGGTGGCTATATATATATATATATATATATATATATATATATATATAGAGAGAGAGAGATAAGATCGCACTCCATCCAACAAAGAACATCTCCTAGGGTGTCATCCAGAACCAAAGTCCATGTATGTAGAAAAAAAGGACGCACTCTCCAGAATTTTAAATGCAATTAAAATTAGCTGTGTATTCAAAAAAAATGTACAATAAGGATAAGTAACAGGGTACTCAACGTTTCCGTCCACTTGGGACCTTCGTCAGGAGGTAAGCAACAGTTACAGCAATCCAACAGAGGGCACAGCTCAGACCACACAGCAGGTTCCTACAGCCTGTAGGAACCTGTAGGAACCTGCTGTGTGGTCTGAGCTGTGCCCTCTGTTGGATTGCTGTAACTGTTGCTTACCTCCTGACGAAGGTCCCAAGTGGACGGAAACGTTGAGTACCCTGTTACTTATCCTTATTGTACATTTTTTTTGAATACACAGCTAATTTTAACTGCATTTAAAATACTGGAGAGTGCGTCCTTTTTTTCTATATATATATATATAGAAGATATACACAGTACAGGTTGAGAATCCCTTATCCAAATATCCGTTATCCAAATTATTCCGAAGACCATAGTTTCCAGAATGTAATTTTTTTGTGCTAAAAGCTTTACTGGAGACATCTGTAACTGGCACTACTGGGTACATTATATGTAACTGGCACTACTGGGTACATTATATGTAACTGGCACTACTGGGTACATTTTATGTAACTGGCACTACTGGAGATAGGATATGTAACTGGCACTACTGGGTACATTATATGTAACTGTCACTACTGGGTACGTTATATCTAACTGGCACTACTGTCTGGGTACATTATATGTAACTGGCACTACTGGGTACATTATATGTAACTGGCACTACTGGGTACATTATATGTAACTGGCACTACTGGAGATAGGATATGTAACTGGCACTACTGGGTACATTATATGTAACTGGCACTACTGGGTACATAATATGTGACTGGCACTACTGGAGACAGGATATGTAACTGGCACTACTGGAGACAGGATATGTAACTGGCACTACTGGGGACATGATATGTAACTGGCACTACTGGGGACATGATATGTAACTGGCACTACTGGGGACAGGATATGTAACTGGCACTACTGGGGACAGGATATGTAACTGGCACTACTGGGGACATGATATGTAATTGGCACTACTGGTGACATCTGTAACTGCCGCTACTCAGTGGCGGGCTGGGGGGCAGAGTGCCACATGCCTCCTGGGCCGATATGTATTGCCGTGTCCTGGGCCTGGAATTGTGTGCCTGGTTGTTGGGTCGTGCAGGAGATGTACAGTAGAGCTCGGCTGTCAGGAGGCATGCGGCTATCTATCTATCTATCTATCTATCTATCTATCTATCTATCTATCTATCTATCTATCTATCTATCTATCTATACACTAGATAGATATATCACACACACACACACACACACACACACATATATATATATATATATATATATATATATATATATATATATATATATATATATATATATATTAGAGAAGAAGGTACTCAAAAAGAATGTTAAAATTCAAACTAATTTTATAGAAACTACATTTTGACCGGTTTGGGAACCTGGTTCCTGATAATGTCATATATAATAAGAGGTTCAGGAACTGGATCCCCAAACTATGACATAGTCACTTACATGCAGAATAACAACGCTGTGCGGTTTTCATGCTTCAATATGCTTCCGTGTCTTATCTTCAAGACCCCCCCCCCCTTCCCAATCACATAAGAACCTTGCACTTACATTTAAGCCCAGTCCTGATCTCTATTATTTGTCTTGCCTGCAGCAATATCCCCTGTAACACACTCACCATAGTAAGGTTATTGGAAGGAATCAGAGACACCAAGTCCCCAGCACTTAGTAGAACTGAAAATCTCCCAAAGGATGAGGTAATGAATGACTGGAGGTCACTAGACATGTCACATGTGATGTTGGTCTCTGGATAAAAACAAAAATTTAAAATGTATCATTTATGTAGAATTGAATGACTTTCATATGTATGCAGATAGCTTTCCTTGCATGCTACATAACATGGTACATCGCGCCAACATACGGCAGAACATTTATTGGCGGTCATTCTAGTCGATTAGGAACATTGTGAATTTGCAACGGGAACCGATGGTAAAGGCCGGCACATGCCCATATTCGCTTATGCACAGGTGCAGGCCTTCTGTGCGGTTGCCTTTGGAAAATGTGAGCATGGGCGAGCAGCTGGCTTCCTGGGGTGGGCGGCTGACACCACCGGAGTCACCTGCACATCCTGTTCTAGGAGCAGGTAGCCGCTAATCTAAATCAGCAGAGACTGATTTAGATTTGCGAGCACGACAGAAATCATTCGATGGTTGGAAACCATCGAATGATTTTGGGCCAGCACACTAGCCTGCGAATGGATGTTTATTTATGCAAAGCACCCATTCGCAGTGTGACGGGGACATTCGCCATTTAGCGGGGGGCGGGCATTCGCATGCCTGGCCAGCGGCGTTACATTGCTCACAAAGCAGCGAAATACAGCTGCTTTGCAAGCCAACCAGAATGCCCTCCATTGTGTACTCTGGTGTGGTATGTTGTTAATATGGGACAATGTGACCATCCAATTCATGATGATGAAGGGGGTATGCACTACACAATAGTCATTGTGATAGGTCACAGATTGCAACTAGGGATGCCAATCCCGGGGCATTTTTTCAATCCCAGACTTTTTCATGCCAAATCCCAGGATCCCGCCGATCCCGGGATTGGCCACCCTAATTGCAACATTGTCTGATATATCATAGGGTGTAACCAAGATGACCTTATATAAATCCCCCACTGCATGCGCCACTGATCAAGTATACTGACCTTTCTGGTAAAAGAACAGGTACTTATAAACTGCCATTTGTGTATCCGATGTCATCAGGTCATAAGAGGCATTCATGGCGGTGACTCTGCAGGATAGCGACAAATTAAGCTGCATTAGATTCCAACCTCACCCATTTGATATACTGCATGCATCCAGCAATTCCTTTCAAAAGTATTTCATACGCAATGCAATGACAAAGGTAGCGCCATAAAAACATAGGGCCTTATTCTAGTTCACTCTTAGAGGCAAATTCCTTCTTAGCTGGACAAAACCATGTGCACTGCAGGTGGGGCAGATGTAACTTGTGCAGAGAGAATTAGATTTGGGTGGGGTTTTTCTTCAAAGTGAGATCTATATTGCAGTGTAAAAATAAAACAGTTAGTCTTTTCCCTGCACAGAAACAAAATAACTCACCCAAAGCTATATCTCTCTGCACATGTTACATCTGCCCCCCTGCAGTGCACATGGTTTTGTCCAGCTAAGAAGGAATTTGCCTCTAAGAGTGAACCAGAATAAGGCCCATAGCGACAGTAGTGAATGGCTGTCACGCACAACTGCAATGTTATACACTCCATTCACAGTGTGCTTTATGTAGGTTTACCGTACTATCCCTTTAAATCTGAACACAGTTTCTGTGTCTAATTAAAAAACCTGGTGAAATGAAATTTTGAATTATGCCAATCATAGAATCTGTGTAGTTCATGAGTGTCCCGGTTCAAAGGGATGCCCATTAGAGCCGGACAGGGGGTGGAAGCGCACTGAGCATGCGCGGGACGCCGGGGGAGCCGATAAGGAGAGCCGTTAACGCTGGGCATAACGGCTCTCCTTATCGGCTTGCGGGGGGGGGGGGGGGGGTTTAATACATTAGCAAATAACGGTTGCCTGCGTCTCCTCGTTATGCAGGAGAAGCGGGACCCGTTATTTGAGAAGCGCTAAGGGGGGGTTAGTACATCTGCCCCATAATGTCATAGTGTAGACTTGCGCACATTGTTCCACTAGAAAAGATTGGGAGACATACTTACATAGCTTGGTAGGAGGGACAGGAGATATTCAGTGGAAGACGCGTAAGAAGAGTTTGGTTGAAGTATGGAATTAACTCCACTAAGTTGGTGTGAAACAATATTGTCCAGTTTTGTGTGGTATAGGTGGAGAAGCTGGATTGCAACTTCTGAAGCGCCACAGCCAATAGCGTCTTCAAAATGAGGGTTTTGTTGTCATTGGACAGACTTGCCTGCAAACATAAACAGATGGTTTTAAAAGATTCTTTTACAAATATATACTGCAGGTGTTTGTGAAGAAAATGTTTACTAGTCACTCCTCAACATAATAATAATAATAATAATAATATGTATGTAATACATTATTATATGATTAAGTATCACACTTGTGTACCTCGTTAGCAATAGTTGTGATGGCATCAACAACGGCAGTAATATCTTCCACTTCAGTTTTAATTAGGATGGAAATGAGCAAAGTTTCATTAGCAAAAACATCAGGTCTGGTCACCAGATCAGCTGTGGCATTCGGAGACAAAACACCCTAAAAAATAATTTTTTTAAATTTTAAGATCAATACAGTTATTTCAACATGAGAGTAATACTAGATTATGCGCACATAACACCAGACGTACCTACTTTGTAAGTTTTCTCTACGACAGAAGACTGGAGAGGAGTCACTGCAAGGCACTTCAGGGGGCGGGGCCAAATGATCTTGTCATTAGGCCCTGCCCCAACATAAGGAAACACATTTATGATTCGTGGATCCGCAGTGAGTCGGTGGAGCAAAATTATGCTTTGAAGTCATTTAGTCCTGTCCCCTTCCCACACTACTTGTGGTTGCCAGTGAGTAACATGCATTCCTGCTTGCTTCAATGGTTAGCAGGCAGGATGTGGGAGAGATTCCTACTCTTCATGGGCTGCAGGGGTCTAACCCCAAAATTAGGAGACTCCTGCAGCTTCTGCGAGGGCAGGCATGTATGCATAAAAACAGTCTCTGCACACATGTGCAAGAAATAGATTAATTATGTGACAGATAAATCTATTTATAAAAGGGGTCACAATTTAGGGAGGAATTCAAACAACTGCGGTAATTTACTGTGGCTAATCAACCTCAGGTGCTCTTCAATTAATTCCAAATGCTGGCTCCCGGAAATAGGGTTCGCCTCCTGGCCCCCCGGGAAGGTGGGCAAGCCTCCTGGAATCCCCCCAGCCTCCCACAATTCCAACCAGACAGTAAGGCCTGCAGGGACCCGATGACATGTCATTTTGGCCCCACCCCTGCTCTGCAATGCCTGAAACCCTAACATTGCAAAGGGGGGGCGTGGCCACAATGACGAGATCACAATGGCCACTCCCCAAACGACAGCACAGCATTTGAGCCCCGCCTCCACCCACACCCCCTTCATTTCATGACTTCCGGCTCCGCCCTCTTCTTTGGCTAACTGACTGCCCTCTACCAGAGAGGGCAACTGGAAAGTAGGCAACCCTGATGTTACTTTTTCTTAGGCGTAAAGTTTTTGTTCCGCACCGAGTTTTCCTTTGTATAAATTACAGAGGCTCTTCAGGGCCTGAAGAAGCTGGAACTCCCGGTGAAATGCGCATCGGCACATGATATAGGAGTACTCTGATATAATGATAAAATAATTTATGAATAAATGTAAATGTGTACCCCTCTCTAAAGCAATATTAGCTTATGAAATAACATTGACTGCGATAATGCCGCACGTGGCAGACAATAGACGCCAGCATACAATAATCTGTGCTAACACTACCCTTTCATATGAACTCTAATGAATGTGACATACTGTAAGAAGTCTTAAACCAGCTTATGAGACACAGTTGACGTTGAGAGCTGTGAAGGAGAACCAGGTGTGTGCAGTCTGAATGTGACAGATAACAGACACTAGCACACAATAATCTATGTTAATGCTGCCATATGAATTCTAATGAATATGACATAAGAAGTCTTAGATAAAACCAATATATAAGACAACTGTGTCTGTTCACTGCTGCGCACAGTGATAATACTGAGTGGCGGTTTTTCCTATGGGCTGCATAGCTGCAGCCCCCCAGGTAAAATCTGCCACTGTTCTCTGCCTAAGTGAAGCCAGATGCAGTCTGTGAGACTGCTCTGGCTTTAATGTGACTGGCAGTCACTCAAGGCAGTCCCATTGGGAGGTGTTCCCTCTCTCTCCGGGATGCCTCTTAGTGCGCAACTGCGGGGCAGACCCCAAAATGGGTTCTGCGGAGCCAGGAACCTGAATATTCCTCCGGGGGCTACTGGAAAGGCAGCCCATGGAGGTTTGGGCCAGTGCATGCGCAGTATGTATAAAGTTACTGCACATGCGCTGGCCCCGTGCTGGGGACTGGCGGAAGGGACTGGTAGCAGCGGGGAGCATATCTTTCAAATAAGGGGAACATACAAACAATATAAGAAATATCGAAAATATAAGTAAGGAGAATAATGACGAGGAAATGAATAACTGAATCCTCACATACAATTATCAGAGTATCCTATATCCTATAAGCTAAATATTTCTAATTCTTTTTCAATAGTGGGTTAATTTACAGAAGGAACACTTAGAGTGCACCCTCTTATCTCTACCAATCCTCTTTTTTTGCTCTTTACAAACCCTGATTGAAATTGAGAAATTCAAAATCGGCTAGTGTGGAAAAGTTGTGACTTGACCTGAATAAGAAACGCGCAAAAGCATTTTGATCTGAGTCAACATCTTCTGGCCAAGAGGCCTAAAGTTTCACTTTTTAGGTGAAAATAACGAAACCTACGAAGATGCTCCGATCTGGTTAAAATTATGTCAGGATGTCTTAGAGTGGTTCATTAATATACTTTAGCATAGTAAAAAAGAGTACGAGCTTGTCCTAGTGCAAAGTGACTGACTTTGGCGGTAAAAAAAATCCCTGATAATTGACCCATTTTCATGGTCACAATTGTGAATATTGTGTTTTCTCCTTTTTATTTGGAGAGGATGCTCTGTAATTGAAGGGACCAAGAAAAAACCTTGGGGCAACAAATCAGGGTAAATCCCTTTTGTTTGCCCTAAATAGAATAATGCACACCTGTGTCTTCTAATGTCCAGCAAACTCTTTACTGAATGCTACAGTAAGTTCAGTAAACAATGCATTACACTCTGTTCTTTAGGTGCAGTATTTAAAACACTTTTGTTTATTGTCTTTGCTTGTAGCATTTTATTTTAAACATGAATTGGTCTGAAAAACTGTTTTGCATCCCCTATGCTGGGAGCATGATTGGGGTGCATTACAGCATATAATTATGCAAAAGATAAGCCAATATATTAACAGATATATATGTTGATGTGTATTATGATGTATTAAACAAATACATCTAATGTATGAAAGGCAGGTGGGGCATATGTAACATGTGCAAAGAGAGTTCAATTTGGGCGGGGTGTGTTGAAACTGAAATCTAAATTGCAGTGTGAAATATTGAAATGAATAATGCAGCCAGTATTTACCATGCACAGAAACAAAATAACTCACACAAATCTAACTCTCTCTGCTCATGTTACATCTCCCCCACCTGCAGTGCACATGGTTTTGTCTATTTTGAGAACAAATTTGTACTGCGATCAGTTCTGAATAAGAGCCAAAAGGCAGTGTTATATATCACACAGTGTCCTGAAATTCCATTTAGGGTATTTGTGATTCTTCTATTATAAACACATTCAGGGTGGGGGGGAGTGACCGGAAGAGGAAGCCGCACGGACGCGCGCTTGAGTGTTTGCTGGAGCGCTGCGCCTCGTGCAAGGTCCTTATACCGGAGAGGAGAATAGGAGGCTGCCGGGATTACCGACTTGAGAAATCAGCGCTTACCCGACATACTGGCTAGCTGCCTCGGAGCCGGGTGCTCGACATCAGTTGGGCGCCGCGGGTTGAGGCAGTAAAGCCTAAAGGGAGGAAAGACGCCGAACAGAGCATCGGGTTGACGCTCACAGAGGAGGTGGCGGAAGTTAACCCCGAGGGCCCACGCTACATCTGAAGGTCAGCGGGGGACTGAACAGCATATTATCTTATCGCCCCCCCGCCTCAGAACGGGGGTTCCTCGATTAAAGCACCTGCAGCTGAGCCTGATAGCCGGAGACAAACGGAGCACCAACGGAGAAGCTGAAAGCGAGGGAGCCCTGCAGCTTACTTAGAGCCCCGATCGGACAGCAGCCCCATTCACCTCCCTGCGCCTCTGAGCCGGGTGATCGGCGCGAGTGGGATATCGCAGGTCGAGGTGGGGGTAAGAAAGAGGAGACACATCCACTTGTGAAAAGTGAACTATAAACCTCCCCCGGTGCCCATAATATCTCGGAGTCGGGTGCCCGGCCAGTCTGGGTGCTGCGGACTGAGGTGGGGGCAGAGTGGGGGAAGGGAGAAACTCAGTATTGCCTTCCCGTGGAATCGGCAGAACCCTGGTGCGGTAAGAATAATATCAGTAAGGAATTGTGGAGTTAGCATCACGATCTATAGCTCTGATTAACATCTGCACAGAAGGTAACTGTTACTAATATAAAAACACAGATGAAAGGGCTTAATCCCTCACTTTGTTAACAAAAAGAAGAGAAAGAGGGGAAGAAAAAAAAAAAAAAAAAAGGCCATAAAGGAGCAGAATATTTTAAACAGAGTCTGCCAATATTATAAAGCCCCGATCTGTGTGGAGTTTTTTTGTGCTCTCCTCATATTAGCGTCTCAGAAACGATCAGCTATCTGGGAATAACCCCAGATTAAGGCCATATAACCCTACTGAGACGGGCGGTGCAGTAACCCATATGGGGTTAGAAGGCTTAAAAAGTGACAGAGCCTAAAAAGCAAAAATATTAGGGGAATGCATGATTGAATAAAAATGCATCCTCAAATACCTCTCCAAAGATAAGAGTGGGAGAGAGGAGTAGAGAGAGCTTTTGTTTTTGGAATTTTTTTTTTTTTTTTTTTCTCTTTTTGGAAGGCGGAGGGAGAAAATAATAAAAACAAGGAAAAAGAATTATAAAAGGAGAAGGATATCAGGAGAAGGCGAAAGGGCTTTTTTCGCCCATAAATGGTAAAAATGGCAGGTAAAAACCGAAAGAACCCGCCACCAGAGCAATCCGCTTTCTTTGGGACAAAAAAAAGCAATAAACAAACCCCCCAACTACCCCCCTCGCCGCATCTAGCAGCGAGCCCCTCTAGCTCAATATCACGGTCCGATTCATCACAGCTGGTTGAAGCAGACCCATTTGAGGTACTCATACAGAAGATTACCAACTCATTTAAAACAGAACTGAAAGCGGCAGTTTCAGAACTGAAGGGAGAGTTGACATCATTGGGGTCACGAATTGACGCCATAGAGCAAAAATCAGACGAAATTTGTCATTTTCAACAAACTCTCTCCCAAGAATTAAAAGAAACAAAATTAGAAATAAACTCGCTGAAAGATCATATCGAGGATCTCGAGAATAGGTCTAGGAGGCAAAATTTGAGAATCCGAAATGTCCCGGAAGCGGTTGATAATCAGAACCTGCCCACTTACCTAAAAGGACTATTCCAACAGATATTACCAGGATGCAAAGAAGAAGACCTGACGTTAGATAGGGCACACAGAACGTTGAGGGCAACTCCAAATACGGACCAACCGCCTAGAGACATTGTAACACGATTGCATTATGATCATATTAAGACAAGAATCCTGGAGACAACCAGAATAACCCCTTTGACAAATTACAAAGACTCTGATATACAGATCTTTCAGGATTTGGCCCCCTCCACTTTGAGAAAAAGAAGAGAGATGGGAACTATAACTAGAGCTCTGAGAGACCAGAAAATTATGTATAGATGGGGGTTCCCATTTGCCCTACACTTCTCCCACAATGGTAAAAGGTACACCTTGAGAGAACCGGACTCAGGCCTGGTCACCCTCAAGGAGTTGGGGCTAGGCTCTGGATCGGATGAGGAGAATTCTAAAGCTGTTAGAACAATTACTACTGGGGGGAGACCGCCTAGAGCGGATTGGTCTCAGAAATAACCTTGATATTACTTGTAGAGGATTTGTTGATCCCTTAGACTTTTTTAAGCTTAATTTAGTATTTGTAAATGTGTAACTCTGTTTCTTATATATTTTTTATATAAAAACTGTTTTTTTTTTTTTTTTTTTGCCCCAATCCCTTGAGGTTAGACGGGAATAGTATAAAATAACACTCAGTAATTTAGCACTCACACATAAACTTGGGTAATGGGCCCTTGGGAGGCCCTCATACACTTACAGTAAATTAATATTCACTTAGTACTGGACAAATATTTTTTAAAGGTCCTTCACTAGTTTGCACTGCATACATCAGTTTATTAAATAAATTGAGACTTATTAGATTGGAACTGGTAAAGACACCAAATGATTTTAGAGGATTAAAATAGTTAGGGCACTTTGCACTTTAGATATTAGGGTGGTCTGAGGGATTGCGAGTAGATATACCAACTAGAAAATTAAGTAGTAAATATTAGTTATAAACGTAAGATAAAGGAAGTCTTTTTTTTTTTCTCTTCTCTCTCTCTCTCCTTTCGTCCCGCCCCTTGCCGGATTATCATCTTGAGGCGAGCAAATTAACCATCTGCGCTATCATTAGATTACTTTATTTGTATGTGTCAAAGCTCAGATGAACTGGACATAATGGAGGGTAGAATTTACTGTTCGCTTGATCAAACCATATATATTCCCCCCCCCCCCCCAACCCCAACCTATACGAAGGGCTGTCTAGAGCAGATAGGACCTCCGCTGGGATAGATTGGGGTAACCGTTTAGGTACGATTAACGGTAAGAGGGATGCGACGAGTCGCATCAAAAGGTTTTTGTGTTATGTTGTGTAAATGTATATGTAATGTCTTAAATGTTTCCCCACCCCTCCATAGGTGTTTCCAGACCCAGACTATAGATGATAAGAGTCAGCATGTCAATAGAGGCCAAAGATGGCACCCCCCATGACGTTGAACATAATGACTCTAAACGTTAACGGTCTCAACTCTCCACGAAAAAGAGCGATGGCAGCCCAATTCTTTAGAAAACAAAATATAAAGATCATTCTGTTACAAGAAACCCACTTTTTAGATGATCACCCTACTCTGGCTTTGGGGCAGTATCCGGAGGCATTTTATTCAACTTTTGAGAAAAAAAAAAAAGGTACAGCAATTTTATTGCATAAAACATTAGCTTATAAAATCGAGCATTCCTATTCAGACCCTAAAGGGCGATATAACATCTTGGTCCTAGCAGTAGCAAATAAGTTGATTACACTTGCCTCGGTGTATGCCCCGAATGGAGAACAAGGGAGATTTCACAGTGACTTCTTTAGACAGCTTAATAAAAGGGCAAAAGGGAAAATAATTATTGGGGGGGACTTTAATGCTATCTTGGACCCTAAATGGGATAGAGAAGCCCCGAACCCACATAGTCTTCTAATTAGTAAAGAATCTAAAAGGTTAAATGAAAATATAAGGGCAAATAATTTATATGATGCATGGAGGACATTATACCCCAATGAACGTACATATACTCATTATTCGATACCGCATAAAGTTTATTCAAGACTAGATTTTTTTTTTGTAGACGCTCAAACAGTGGGGGACCTAGTCAAAGCATGGACAGTCCCAGTGGTCTGGACAGACCATATGGCTGTGTTCATCTCAATAAGATTAAATAAGATAGAAACGGCGGGCTTTAAATGGAGACTGAATTCATCACTGCTCACTAAACAAGACTACATAAGGGTCCTGGAAGGGTCTCTAAATGAATACTTCAAATTTAATAATACGGAAGACACTCCTGTAGCAATAACCTGGGAGGCACATAAGGCGGTAATTAGAGGCCATCTAATTAAATTAACCAAAGCGCAAAAAATTAAAGACGAGAAATTATCGAAAGAACTTGAACAACAAATCAGTATTTTAACTATTAGACATCAGCAAAACCCTAATCAAAGACTACTAAGTAAACTACTGGCTCTAAAAAATCAACTGTTTCAGCTTTACTCGGAAAAAACAGCAAAAACAATGAAGTGGCTTCAGTATAAGTATTACTCAAAAGGAGATAAAGCGGACTCGTTGTTAGCCTATCGGATTCGAAAGCGCAGGCAAAGAGATCGCATATACTCCATAAAAGATACCAAAAATAAATTTATTTATGATCCACGGGGAATATCGCAGACATTTAGAGATTATTATTATAATTTATATAATATTCCCAATGTACTTAGTAAAGCTGAAACAGAAGTGAGATTTAAGGAGTTTATGGAGTCTTGTAATTTACCGTCTTTAACGGAGCCTCAAATTGAAATATTAGAGGCACCAATCTCGCTAGTGGAAATCGAAGCCACCATTAAAACTTTAAAAAACGCATCGGCCCCAGGTCCCGATGGATTTTCAGCCATATATTATAAAAAATTTTGTAAAATTTTGGCCCCACAGATAAAAACGTTTTTTGACTCGATCCTAGAGGGACATCCCCTGGATCAGGCGACAACATTAGCCGAAATAATAGTGATTCCCAAGCCAGACCGTGACCCCACAGTATGTAGTAACTATCGCCCTATTTCTTTGCTTAATACCGACCTTAAACTTTTTGCTAAAGTTATGGCAAATCGTTTGGCAAAAGTGATAGATTCACTAGTCCACCCGTATCAGGTGGGTTTTATACCGAATAGACAGGCCTTTGAAAATATCAGGCGAGTAGTGGACACCATTTCAGCTATTAATATAACACAAACCCCAGCCCTTGTCATGGGCCTAGACGCGGAGAAGGCCTTTGACAGGGTTTCATGGAGGTATATGGATCTGCTACTCCCTAGATTTGGAATTTGTGGGCGTTTTCTACAGGGAATTCAAGCTTTATATAAAAATCCCATGGCAGTGGTTTCGATAAATGGCAATAAATCATCCCCCTTTAGAATTAATAACGGAACTAGACAAGGGTGCCCATTGTCGCCCATGATCTTTGCACTCATGATTGAACCCTTGGCGGCTAAAATTAGAAATGAGAAGGAAATTGGAGGTATCAGGATCGGGTCAGAGGAATATAAGATCGCGTTATACGCGGATGATATCTTGCTAACATTATCGGACCCGCTGAAGTCAGTGAATAAAGTATTCCAGACTACCCTAGAATTTGGGGTGATCTCGAATTTCAAGATGAATTCAGCAAAAACCGAAATTCTGGACCTCCACCTTCCTCCAAGTTTAAAGGAAAACTTGGCCACCACTTTTTCATGTAAGTGGAGAAACAGTCACCTGAAATATCTGGGCATCAATATTACAAGAAATTATCATAAGTTATATGATGCCAACTATCCTAAATTACTGAATGAGATCTCAAACGATATAAAAGGCTGGGCCAAAATTCATATTTCGTGGACGGGAAGAGCTAACGTTTTGAAGATGAACGTCCTCCCACGCTTGCTATATGTATTTCAAGCCCTCCCTATTAGAGTCCCCCCCCTGGTCTTTAAAAACCTACATAGCATTACCTCCCACTTTTTATGGTCAGGGAAAAGACCACGGGTTCGTTTTAAGACATTACAGAACGGCACCAGGGAAGGTGGGCTGGGGGTACCTAACTTTAAACTTTACTTCTATGCAGCCCAAATATCACAACTAGTGATGTGGCACTCAAATAAAGAAACACACAGATGGGTCAAACTAGAGGCGCAACTAGGGAATATATCAACTATATCCACGCTACTCTGGGTGCCGAAAAGCAACAGACCTATCAGGGAAAAAGCTCACCCAGTTATTGAATTCTCTCTGTCCCTTTGGGATAAAATAACTAAAGAATATAAGATCATAAACACTCCTAATGCTCTCTTACCAATGTGGGACAATCCCCAATTCCCAGTAAGTAAAGAATTATCCTTTAAGAAAAACTGGTCAAAAACAAATATATTATTCCTAAACGAACTAGAAATGTCAGGTAGACTCCCGCCGTTTTCAGAAATAGCACTAAAATTCAACATTCCGCCTAGAAGCGTTTATCAATATTGCCAGATAAATAGCTTTCTCTCTCACTCACAGCAGGCGAGAAAGAACCAAGTTAATACGGTAGTTGAGGTACTATGCTTGAAAAGGGCAACATTTAAGGGTATTATTTCAACTGTGTACCAAATACTATTAAAGTACCATAAAGAGGAGCGCCTCCCACAGGAATTGATATGGGAGTCAGAGTTTGGGAAACAACTAGCCCTAGAAGATTGGGGGAGGATCAGAAAAAATCTGATATCAGTATCCCAGTCAATTCGTTATAGAGAAAACTCTTATAAGATATATTCTCGCTGGTATTTGACCCCAAATAGATTAAGTCATATATACACTGGGGCCAGCGACCTATGCTGGCGTGGTTGCGGGAATAGAGGGGATCTCTCACATATCTTTTGGACATGCCCACAAATTCAACAAACCTGGAAATTAGTACTAGATTTAATTAAGCAAATTACAAATATAGAGATCCCTAAGTCTCCTGAATATGTACTGCTCCCTTTAAAAATTCCAGGGATTATAACAACGTCCCAAAAACTAATATGGTTTATATTGAGTGCTGTGAAAATAAAAATAGCTACTCATTGGAAATCAAATAGGGTTCCATCTATCCCAGCAATTAAGGAGACGGTGTGGCATCTTTATCAAATGGAATATTTAGCAGCCATGGTAGAGGAGAAAATGGACCTGTTTAGGGAAGTATGGACGCCGTGGGCAGAATTCCACAACTCTATAATTTGATATGACCAAAAGGGCAGGGAGAACTTAAATAGAGAAGCTTAGCTTAGGCGTCGGAGACCAATTGAATAGAATAGTCGGGATCATGGAAACACCACTCCTTCCCCCCCCCCCCCTCACATTTCCCTTCCCCCAATAACTGTATGGTATGCTCTATTCCTGTCCTCTCCAATCTACGATTAGTGACTCTATGGGACGAATTCAGGTCTTATAAATATATTAGAAGTAATATCAATTAGTTAGAAGGGACTCTACCAGAGATGAAAAAGAATCATTAAGATATAAGTATTAATAGATTATATAAAAATATGCTGAGTATGTTAACCTGCCTCATAGGTAATGTAGCTACCTCGTGATGGACATTACTCGGTGAACAAAAGGGAGAGAGAAGGAGGAGCAGCTAAGTGTTTTGTCTATGTGTAGTCTGTATGTGGGTTCTTGTTGGGATTTTTACGGGTTTTGGGAGGGGAAAAGTGATAGTAATCAGGAGGTCTGGCTTATAATAAAGGGATAAAAGTCGAATAATACTGTAAATAGAGGGGGATATTAGGGTTAAAAAGATAGAGGATTGAAGAGAAAGAGGAAAAGGGGAGGATTAAGAAAAATAGAGAGATTATTTTGATAACCAGCCATCATTCCCCAAAGGGTAATTTTAAACACTATTTGATGTGGATATTTGCTGAAAAGTTATTATGAACTCCCTTTCATAACCACACTGATAGAAGGTTATTGGCTTTAATATAAAAGGGAGCTACATACGCAGATATAATCAGATAAAGGAAACGCGAGCTCTAAAGAACAACGAGCAACCCAGTCCCCCCCCTTGGATATAGATCTTTTCCCCACCCCTCCTATAAATCCACTCACTGCCCTAGGGTAGGAGTTTGAAATTTCCTTGTCTATTGTTGTATGTTCGTCATGTTATGAGTTCACTGTTTGGAAGTGTATGGGCCGAAAAGATTAAAAGCATACGGTTAACAAACAGTCAAAACATAAGAGACATTATAGTATAGATATAAACCAATAGAAGATTAATTATTGAAAGTAAATAGATGGTGTAATAATTTGTATATGGAAAGGTGTGATTTTTACTGCATTGATAACTGTCTGTTAACTGTTGTAATATTTTGCACTTAAAGCCCGAATATATATATATATATTCATATTTGTGTGTTATCTTGTAAAAATAAAAAATAAAAAATATAAACACATTCAGGAGAAAACACACAATATTCACAATTGTGACCATGAAAATGGGTCAATTATTAGGGATTTTTCTCCCACCAAAGTCAGTCACTTTGCACTAGGACAAGCTCGTACTGTTTTTTACTATGCTAAAGTATATTAATAAACCACTCTAAGACATCCTGACATAATTATAACTAGATCGGAGCATCTACATAGGTTTCATTATTTTCACCTAAAAAAAGTGAAACTTTAGGTCTCTTGCCAGAACAGAAGAAGTGGTACTTGTGTATTATAGCGGCGCCCCCGATGTGCATCGTATGATGAACGCATCGCATCGCATCGCATGCGACGCAATTTTGACCCCCTATACGATGAAAAATCGTATAAGCACCCTAAAGGGTGCTTTTGAGCACACTAATGGGTGCTTACAATGTTAAATGCACCCCCACGCCACCCCCCCACTATAAACGTGAACCCGAAGCGTGGCGAGCGCAGCGGTACGCGTCCTACGACCTTTTCATACCCCCACTATCCACGTCGGCGTGGAGTTGAGAATAGAATAGTGTGGCGAGCGCAGCGAGCCACCGAGCCCGAAGCGTGGCGAGTGCAGGGAGCCCCGCGAGGGGACGCGGATACCTTCACAGGTAATCGCGTCCCTTCGCAGGCTTCACAGGTAATCGCGTCCCTTCACGGGCTTCACAGGTATCCGCGTTCCCTCGCGGGGCTCGCTACGCTCGCCACGCTTCGGGCTCGGTGGCTCGCTGCGCTCGCCACACTATTCTATTCTCAACTCCACGCCGACGTGGATAGTGGGGGTATGAAAAGATCGTAGGACGCGTACCGCCGCCCCTCGCAGACTCGCTGCGCTCGCCACGCTTCGGGTTCACGTTTATAGTGGGGGGTGGCGTGGGGGTGCATTTAACATTGTAAGCACCCATTAGGGTGCTTATACAATGTTTAATCGCATCGCATCGTATGGCATTGTATGCCATGTACAATGGCATACAATTTTAAAAATTGTATGCCATCGCACACTATCGAACGAAATCGCGTCACATCGCATACCATCGTATGCGTTATGGTATGCGATGCGATGGGCGCCACCAAAATACACAAGTACCGAAGATGTTGACTCAGATCAAAATGCTTTTGCACGTTTCTTATTTAGATCAAGTCACAACGTTCCCACACTAGCCGATTTTGAGTAGCTCAATTTCAATTTTTTTCACTCCGCCCTAGTGCACATGGTTTTGTCTATTAGAGAGAGAATTTGCCTTTGTGAGTGAACCAGAATAAGCCCCTTGGTGTGTTGTCCAAAATAATACACAGAAGGGGCATTGTTTTCTATTTAATCTCATTTAAAAGTAACTCTCTTCTTCTCCTCCCTCCTCTCTCTTTTAAACTCTTTATATTCAGGTATATTGATTGTATCACTGAGAATACTAACATTTTAAGTAGTCCAATGCACAAAATTCACTTGGAAATTTACTTAAGCTTCTAAAAATGAAAAGATGGGATGTTGCCCATATTAACCAATCAGATCATGGGGGAGGTTCAATCACCCGCCGCTATTCGACAGTGGAGATGGCTGCGGGGCCCTTTTCAATGCTGCCTTCCTCAACAGCATTGAACAGCGATCTCAGCAGAACATGCCAGACTTCACAAGCAGTCGGACATGCTCTACCAAGAAAGGCCGGGCAAGCTCCCGGGCCGCAGCTCGCCGATTCCCGGTTGCTTCTTGCGGCCACGCCCCCTTCTCGATGCTCGGCAGGAGGGACATTGAATCCCGCCTGGAAAATCTCGGTCAAGCAGACCGAGAATGGGACAGGGTCATGGCTGTTGGGCCAGCCCGACAGTCGTGACCCGACATTGAATACCCCCTATGTCTATCATTTCTCTATTGCATCCTAGAAAATGATAAATAGAATCTGATTGTTTGCAATGGGCAACATCACCTCTTTACATTTTAAGAAGCTTTTGTAAATGTACCCCTTAAAGCACAGGGTCTCAAAGTCGATCCTCGACCCCACACAGTGCATGTTTTGCAGTCAGTCATGAGTGCGCCTGTCAGGTGACCTGGAAAAAGTGAACCGTGTGGGGTCCTGAGGACCGAGTTTGAGAACCACTACCTTAGAGGAAATTGTGTTTAAATAAGAAAATAACCAAAATATTAACCATAACATGTGTGATAAACTCTCACCTGAGTAAGGTTTGTATTGAACGTGAAAAGGTCGTTACTTGACGAATAGATAATAAAATGTCCAAAATTTATGGTAACCCAGATCTCATAGCTTACGGCATTGCAATACACTCCTACAAATGAAATGATAAGAAAGAATAAAGGTAATAATATATCACATCAATAAAAGGAAAAAGAGGAAGATGCGAGATATCAGTACCAGCAGCAAACAGCTGAGTCTCGGAGAACGTACCTGTAGCACCTGACTGTCCCGTTAGGTATGGCCTAATGAAGTTATTGTAGATCTCTTGCTTGGTGCCTTGTGTCAGCGATGAATACACAAGGTTAAATCCTTTCACTCTGTGTCAGAACATGAAAAAGATATAAAATATCAAGATTATAAGGCAACGTTTTATATATTTTTACGGTCATTGGTCTTTATTCTTTAGATGGAAATTTTGGAAAACAAATTCAATTTATTATTGTACTCAGTGTTCTTATTTATTTTAAATGAATATGTGGTCACAATAAAGGGGCTTTTTGACTGGTATCATACTTACATTGCTTGATAGGAGGAGCACGAGATGTTCTTTGGAAGAAGCCCAAGAAGAGTTTGGTTGAAGTATGGAATTAACTCCACTAAGTTGGTCTGAAACAATATTGTCCAGTTTTGTGTGGTATAGGTGGAGAAGCTGGATTGCAACTTCTTAAGCTCCACAGCCAATAGTGTCTTCAAAATAACGGCTTTGTTGTCATTGGATAGACTTGCCTGCAAACATAAACAGATGGTTTTATAAGATTCCCTCACAAAATATATACTGCAGATGCTATTTTTACCAGTCACTCAACATAATAATAATAATAATATGTCTGTAATACATTTTTAGATGATTAAGTATCACACTTGTGTACCTCGTTAGCAATAGTTGTGATGGCATCAACAACGGCAGTAATATCTTCCACTTCAGTTTTTATTAGAATGGAAATGAGCAAAGTTTCATTAGCAAAAACATCAGGTCTGGTCACTAGATCAGCCGTGGCATTCGGAGATAAAACACCCTAAGAAAACATTTTTTAAATTTTTATTTTTATTTTCAGATCATTATAGTAATTTCATAACATCAGACGTACCTACTTTGAAAGTTTTCTCTCCAGTAGAAGAATGGAGAGGAGTCCCTGCAGGACACTTCAGGGGCGGGGCCAAATGATCTTGTCATTAGGCCCTGCCCCAACATAAGGAAACACATTTGTGATTCGTTGGTCCACAGTGGGAAGAGCAAAATGATGCGCTTAGGTCATTTAGTCCTGTCCCCTTCCCATGCTCCGGTGGTTGCCAGTGAGTAACATGCATTCACAAAATTCACAAATTCACAAAATGGATTATTCACAAAATTGAAGGACTCCTGCAGCTTCTGGGAGGGTAGATTTGTATGCTTAACACCAGTTATAGTCTCTGCACACATGCGCAAAAAATATATTCATTATATGACATATAAATCTATTTATAAAGATACTCCCGCTATAGGACGGATTCAAACAACTGCCATAATTTACTGTGGCTAATGTCTCTCTCTCTCTCTCTCTCTCTTTCTCTGTCCCTGCTCTTTCTCTCTCTCCCTGATCCTGGTCTGTCTCTGCCTCTCTCTCTCTCTGACCCTGGTCTGTCTCTGCCTCTCTCTCTCTCTCTCTGACCCTGGTCTGTCTCTATTTTCGCTCTCTCTCTCGCTGACCATGGTCTTTCTCTGACCCTGGTGTCTCTCTCTCTGACCCTGGTAGGTCTCTTTCGCTGAACCAGCCTACTGTATCTCTCTCTCTATCTGACCCCAGTCCATCTCTCTCTCTCTCTCTCTCTCTCTCTCTCTGACCCTTGTCTGTTTGTCTCTCTCTCTATCTGACCCTTGTCTGTCTGCCTGTCTTTATCTCTCTCTCTCTCTCTCTCTCTCTCTGATCCTGGTCTGCCTCTCTCTGCCCCCCCCCCCTCTCTCTCTCTCTCAGGCCTTTCTCTCACTTAAGTCCAATACACACTAGGCAATATTTTATGATATTTGATTATATTGCTCATTTCCCCCCTTCTGAGCGATATTGTTTAAAATATCACTTATGGTCATTACCAATGCCCCACCCCTCCCAGCTCCTCCAGCAGCCCCCCCTTTCTTGACCGCATCGCTGGTTACACACATCAAGTAAGGCAGGCATTTCCAAACTATGGCCCTCCAGCTGTTGTGAAACTACACATCCCAGCATGCTTTGCAATAGTTTTAGCCTTCTCTAATAGCAAAACTGTAGCAAGGCATGATGGGACTTGTAGTTTTACAACAGCTGGAGGGACATCGTTTGGACATGCCTGAAGTAAAGTGTTCACGTAAGGTGACTGTTACTCACAGTCACCAGCAAAAACACATCTCATATAATGTGTGTGTTGAGGGGTGGCCACCAGAGATGTCAGAGTACCGGGCCCCAGGATTACTGTTGCCGGCCCTGAATTTACCCCTTGGAGGAAATTGTGTTAAAATAGCATAATAACCATAATATTAACCATAGCATATGTGAAAAACTCTCACCTGTGTAAGGTTTGTATTGAACATGAAGAGGTCGTTACCCGATGAATAGATAATAAAATGTCCAAAATTGATGGTAACCCAGATCTCATAGCTTACGGCATTGCAAGAAACTCCTACACGTGAAAAGAATAAAGGTAATAATATATCACATCAATAAAAGGAAAAAGATTAAGATGAGAGATATCAGTACCAGCAGCTAACAGCTGAGTCTCGGAGAACGTACCTGTAGCACCGGAATGTCCCGTTAGGTATGGCCTAATGAAGTCATTGTAGATCTCTTGCTTGGTGCCTTGTGTCAGTGATGAATACACAAGGTTAAATCCTTTCACTCTGTGGCAGAAAATTAAATAGATATGAAATACCAAGATAATAATGGAAAGTCCACTGGTTCTTTAAACAGAACTTTCTAGAAAACACATTTTTCTAACACATTCACTTTATTTGTGTAGTCATTGTTCTCGTTTGTTTCAAATGAATATGTGCTCAAAAAAGGGGCTTTTTGGCTGGTATCATACTTACATTGCTTGATAGGAGGAGCAGGAGATGTTCAGTGGAAGACGCGTAAGAAGAGTTTGGTTGAAGTATGGAATTAACTTCAAGAAGTAGGTCTGAAACAATATTGTCCAGTTTTGTGTGGTATAGGTGGAAAAGCTGGATTGCAACTTCTTCAGCTCCACAGCCAATAGCGTCTTCAAAATGAGGGTTTTGTTGTCATTGGACAGACTTGCCTGCAAACATAAATAGATGTTGTTAAAAGGTTCACTGACAAAATATATACTGCAGATGCTGTGACGTAAAACATTTCCAGTTACTGCTTAACATACAGTAATAATATGTCTGTAATACATTTTTAGATGATTAAGTATCACACATGTGTACCTCGTTAGCAACAGTTGTAATGGCATCAACAACGGCAGTTATATCTTCCACTTCAGTTTTAATTAAGATTGAAACGAGCAAAGTTTCATTAGCAAAAACATCAGGTCTGGTCACTCGTTCAGCCGTGGCATTCGCAAACAAAACACCCTAAAAAACATTTTTTTTTTTAATTTTAAGATCATTATAGTAATTTCAACATGACAGTAATACTTTGTAGGGTTATGCGCACATAACATCAGACATATCTACTTTGTAAGTTTTCTCTCTAGTAGAAGACTGGAGAGAAGTTTGCAGGACACTTCAGGGGGTGGGGCCAAATGATCTTGTCATTAGACCCTGGCCCAACATAGGGAAACACATTTGTCATTTGCGGGTCCACAGTAAGTGGGTGGAGCAAAATGATGCGTTCCTGTCATTTAGTTCTGTCCCCTTCCCATGCTCCTGCTCCTTTTTTTTGTTTCTTTATTTTAAGATCATTATAATAATTTCCACATGTCAGTAAATGCCAGATGTAATGTTGCCAGAGTTCGGCAATTGCGCTTTTACAAGGCATGGTTTTGCCTTGTAAGTGGCATGGTTTACATGGCATGGTTTTGCCTTGTAAGTGTTTGCCTGAGTTTGGCCATCATGTTGCACTGCCACCAAAGTCAGACGTCTTTACAGTCGGCCCTCATTCTTGGTTAGATTATGCCCATTTAACACCTTACTCACCTACTTTGTCAGTTATCTCTCTAGAAGAAACACATAGAGGAGACATTGCAGGATTTCAGGGGTGATTTTAGATGATCTTGACATTAGTCCCCACCCAACATAAGAATACACCCTAAATTTTGCAATCTTTGCATTTAGTCCTGTCCCTTCCCGTGACTCCCACCAGTATATAGAATGCCACACACACTTCAGCCACCGATATACAGTATTTCCAGGTTCACCAAGGGTAATTACGCCATGAGGCCTGGACTTAATGTGTTTCATCACAGGCTTTGTGACCTGATTCCCCCTGGTGAGATGGTCTGACTCACCCCTGGTGACGTGGTCTGATTCAACCCTGGTGATGTGGTCCGACTCAACCCTGGTGACGTGGTATGATTCGATGCTGATGACGTGGTTCGACTCAACCCTGATGACGTAGTCTGACTCAACTCTTGTGACGTCGTCCGACTCAACCCTGGTGATGTGGTCCCACTCAGCCCTTGTGATGTGCTCCGACTCACCCCTGGTGACGTGGTCTGATTCAACCCTGGTGATGTGGTCCGACTCAACCCTGGTGACGTGGTATGATTCGATGCTGATGACGTGGTTCGACTCAACCCTGATGACGTAGTCTGACTCAACTCTTGTGACGACGTCCGACTCAACCCTGGTGATGTGGTCCCACTCAGCCCTTGTGATGTGCTCCGACTCACCCCTGGTGACGTGGTCTGATTCAACCCTGGTGATGTGGTCCGACTCAACCCTGGTGACGTGGTCTGATTCAACCCTGGTGATGTGGTCCGACTCAACCCTGGTGACGTGGTGCGACTCAACTCTGGTGACATTGTCCGAGGCAACCCTGGTGATGTAGTCAGAGTCAACTCTGGTGAAGTGGTCCGACTCAACTTTGGGGATGTAGTCAGAGTCAACTCTGGTGACGTGGTCTGACTCAACTCTGGCAATGTGGTCTGGCTTAACCCTGGTGATGTTGTGCGACTCAACCCTGATGATGTGGTATGATTCAACCCTGGTGGCGTGGTCCGACTCAACCCTGATGATGTGGTCTCACTCATCCCTGGTGACATTGTCCGACTCAACCCTGGTGATGTGGTCACACTCAACCCTGGTGACGTGGTCCCACTCAGCCCTGGTGACGTGGTCCGACTCAACCCTGGAGATGTGGTGCGATTCAGCCCTGATGACATGGTCCGACTCAACCCTGATGACGTGGTCCGACTCAATCCTGGTAACGTGGTCTGACTCAACTCCGGTGACGTGCTCTGACTCAACCCTGGTGATATTGTCTCACTTAACCCTGGTGACGTGGTTTGCAGCTTCTGGTAGGCAGTTGTTGATGTGTTGTGTGAATCCGGCAGGCTCTGGAGACAAAAGTCAGTGATTGCCTGGTACAGTACATATTTTTATTGAGCATGTAGTAACTAGTACACACTATTTTAAACTGGGTACGGGCAGCAATATACTAATCTGGCTGATATATGGTACCCAATTGAATAAACATTTAATACACTATGGAGTGCCCCTTCCTCATTTTATATTGATAGATTTGGTACCTGTAGATCTTAGGGTTTTTAGGAGGGGGCTGCGGTCCAAAAAAGGGTAATTGGATCCTGATGCATTGTCATTTTTAAAACATATGAAATGATTGTCAGTTGGTTTTATTTGTGGTCCCCCCCACACACGGTAACAGCCCAGCACATACAAGAATACAAGACTGTTACCAAAGTACTGTAGATTGTCTACTGCCCAGTAGAGGCAAATTTAGACCTCATAGGGCCCTAAGCAAGACATTAATTTGGGGGCCCCCTTCCTGAAACTGATTGGAACATGCCCATCACCACAGCTTGAAGCCGCAGTAGCACTGTGTAAAAAACCCTACGGTGCCGGCTTACTCTCCCCCTTCTGAGATCTGACACCACTGATATTGTGTGTGTGTGTGTGTATATATATATATATATATATATATATATATATGTGTGTGTGTGTGTGTGTGTGTATGTGTGTATTTATATATAAATAGAAAGTCTATAGAATGGCACACACACACTTAAGCCAATGATACATTTCCAGGATGACCATGGCTAATCATTTCACAAGCCCCAGGCTTAATGACTTTCATCACAGACTTAGTTACCTAACTGCCCCTGGTGATGCATCCGACTCACCCCTGGTGACGTGGTCCGACTCAATCCTGGTGATGTGGTCCGACTCAACCCTGATGACGTGGTATCACTCAACCCTGATGACATGGTCCGACTCAACCCTGATGACATAGTGCGACTCAGCCCTGATGATGTGGTCTGACTCAACCCTGGTGATGTGGTGCGACTCAACCCTGATAACGTGGTATGATTCGATCCTGATGACGTGGTTCGACTCAACCCTGATGACGTAGTCTGACTCAACTCTTGTGACGTCGTCTGACTCAACCCTGGTGATGTGGTCCCACTCAGCCCTTGTGATGTGCTCCGACTTAACCTTGGTGACGTGGTCCCACTCAACCCTGGTGACGTGGTCCGACTCAACCCTGGAGATGTGGTGCGACTCAGCCCTGATGACATGGTCCGACTCAACCCTGATGACGTGGTCCGACTCAATCCCGGTAACGTGGTCTGACTCAACTCTGGTGACATGCTCTGACTCAACCCTGGTGATATTGTCCCACTTAACCCTGGTGACGTGGTTTGCAGCTTCTGGTAGGCAGTTGGTGATGTGTTGTGTGAATCCGGCAGGCTCTGGAGACAAAAGTCAGTGATTGCCTGGTGCAGTTCATATTTTTATTGAGCCATGTAGTAACTACCGCACACTATTTCAAACTGGGTACGGGCAGCAATATACTAATACTTGTATTAATAGATTTGGTACCTGTAGGGCTTCAGAAGTTTTAGGAGGGGGGCTGCGGTCCAAAAAAGGGTTATTGGAATCTGATGCTTTGTAACTTTTGATACATTTGAAATTACTATGTCAGTTGATTTGTTTGTCTTCCCCACCCCCAGCACCACACACAGTACCACCCAGCACATACAAAACTACATCAGCTTGTCTCATGTCCCCGCAAGATCACAGCGGCTGCTATCTCAATCTCCACCCTGTTCAAAATGAGTGATGGCTGTCTGCTGTCTTGCACTGCAATCACACACATGCAGCTGTAGTGCATTCATTCCATAATACAGTGCTGTCGGCGGGCCCCCCTTGTGTCATAAGTGATCGATTGTGTTGCCTAGCGGTAAATCTGCTTCATCATGGAAGGGGAGGGAGTGATAGTTGTGGGGCAAATACAAGTAAATCATTGCAAGTGCTCCAATCTTGGTTGTCAGCTGACACATGCACACAGCACTTATCCCCAGTAGCGGGAGCCCTGGGTGCTTTGTACACTCAGCACATGGCTCCCAGCACAGGCCAGCTCCATATCTATTCTAGAGTGTGGAGTTTCTCTGTGCCTGGCTTGCAGAGAGGGGTGGAGACAGCAGGGGGAGGAAGTTGGTCTGGTGACTGCATGTCAGTGCTGCTACCGCAGCCAGCACAGAGATGAGGCAAACATTGTCTGGCGGCAACTAGCTCCAACTGTAAGAATCCAGGGGCCCCCAATGTGCATGTCAGCAGCAGCACACACACAACTGGATGAAGAAGGTGGGGTAGGGATACATTTTTGGTCACTAAGGGAATCCTATGGATATGACTTACTGAAGACATTAGTTACAATTCAAATAGGTTGAACTTGATGGACTAAAATCTTTTTTCAACCTTAATTAATATGTTACTATTTTACAATGTAGGGGAACTACAACAGTTGTATTAGCAGTAACTGCAGCTTTGCATCAGGGCCGACCACAGGCCCCCTGGAAGCTGCTGGGCTCCAGGTGAATGCGCACCTGACTTCCACGACTACCTTTGGGTAACATGCAATCCTACCTACTACACTAGGAAGCGGGCAGGATGTGGGAGGGCCACCTTCTCTTCAGAGGGTGCGGAGGTATTGCCCCCAAAATCTGGAGCTTTCGGGATGATAGGCAAGCATGCTTAATACCAGTTATAGGGCCTAATTCAGACCTGATCACAGGGCACATTCTATTAGAAAATGGACAAAACTTTGCTGCACTGCAGGTGGGGCAGATGTAACACGTGCAGGGAGTTTGATTTGGGGGAATGATTTTATTTCTGTGCAGGGTAAATACTTGCTGCTTTATTTTTAGAGTGCAATTAAGATTTCAGTTTGAACACACTCCACTCAAATCTAACTCTCTCTGAACGTTACATCTGCCCCAACTACAGTGCACATGGTTTTGTCCATTTGCTCACAAAATATGCTGTGCAATCAGGTCTGAATTAGGCCCATAGTCTATGCATGCATGTGCAACCAATATGTTCATTACATGACATTTCAATCTCTTTGGAAAAGCACTTACACTATAGGGAGTAATTAAAAAAAACGGCTTTGATTTAATGTGGCTAATTGTTCCTCCAATTAACCCCAAAAGGAAGCACACATTGGGGATTTCCTTTCATCTGCCCGAGGCAGGCGGGGAAAAAAATATCCCTGTTATCATCCCTGTTTGTGTGGCTGTGATTGTAAAGACACATAGGCCCATGAACATCTCACAGAGCCTATGCGTTTTTCCTGAAAATTTAAACATTTTCTAATGTGAAAACACGGATTGATTTTTGATTTAAAAAAAAAAAACACGAAAAGTATGAAAAAAATATACCCCATAATTTGGGAATTAGTGTGCTTTCCAAAAAATTACAAAGAAGGAGCACTGTTTTTTTTAAGGGATGGTATCCAGAAATATTTAGATCATCACAGTCTACTCAGTACTAACCAACATGGGTTCGTGAAAAATCGTTCATGCCAAACTAATCTACTAGGGTTCTATGAAGAGGTTAGTAAAAACCTCGATAATGGAAATGCTGTAGATGTGATTTTCCTAGATTTCGCTAAAGCATTTGATACTGTCCCACACAAGAGATTGATTAATAAAATGGAGAACCTAGGATTGGGTGAAAATATCTGCAGATGGGTAGGGAATTGGCTATGTAATAGAGAACAAAGAGTGGTTGTGAATGGTGCCGTATCAGATATGATACCGGTACTAAGTGGAGTGCCCCAGGGTTCGGTTTTGGGGCCCATTTTGTTTAACATTTTTATTAACGATATTGGGATAGGGTTACTCAGCAATGTATCCATCTTTGCGGACGATACAAAACTTAGCAAAGTCATCAAATCATCAGAAGATGTCACCATGCTTCAAAATGATCTTGCAATTCTAGATGAGTGGGCAAAAAAATGGAAGATGAGGTTCAATGTAGATAAATGTAAGGTTATGCACCTTGGGAGACACAACCAGTGTGCAAGTTACAACCTTAGCGGAGAGGAACTGGGTAATTCCATACTTGAAAAGGATCTAGGAGTCCAAATAGACAGCAAACTAGGATGTAGTGCCCATTGTAATGTAGCTACAAAAAAGGCCAACAAAATTCTGGCATGTATTAAGAGGGGAATGGAAACTAGGGACTCAAGGGTAATTATGCCACTATATAAAGCATTGGTGAGACCTCACCTAGAGTACGGAGTACAGTTCTGGGCCCCACACTATAAAAAGGACATCATAGAATTAGAAAAAGTCCAAAGGCGAGCAACAAAGCTTATTAGGGGAATGGAGAATTTAAGCTACGGGGAGAGATTAAGCAATTTGGGACTATTTACATTAGAAAAGAGACGTTTAAGGGGGGACATGCTCAACATGTACAAGTATATCAAGGGCCAATATAAGGAACTGTCACGCACCCTCTTTTCTACTAGAAAGGAATCTAGGACGCGAGGGCATGAGTATAGATTAGAAGAAAAAAGATTTCATTCAGCTAGTAGAAAGAATTTCTTTACGGTCAGAACAGTCAAACTCTGGAACTCTCTTCCCAGAGAGGTGGTAACGGCTGGCTCATTAAATGCGTTCAAGGCAAAGTTGGACAAACATTTACTGGAGAAAAACATCCATGGGTACAATTAAGAAATATAATTTGTCTGTAAAATACCAGAACCTACCAAATCAGCAATAGATATCTATACCAGGTTGAACTAGATGGACGCAAGTCTTTTTTCAGCCTTACCTACTATGTAACTATGTAACTATGTTTTCAATTTCATCTTATTTATATGTAACTCTCTTACTTCTTCCCCTCCCTCCTCTCTATATTTAAAGCTCTTTAAATTCAGCAGACATAGATACATACATTATTTGTACCACTAAGAATACTCAAGTTTTGAGTAGTCCAATGCAGAAAATTCAATGGCCTCTTATGGGTAAGTTTGCTAAAGCTTTCAAAAATGAAAATTCTGTCTATCAGTTCAGTATTTCATCCTAAAAATGATAGATAGAATCTGATTGATTGCTTTGGCAACATCACCTCTTTCCATTTTTAGGAACTTTAGTACATTTAAAAGAAATTGTATTAAATAATAACCATAATATTAACCATAACTTGTGTGATAAACTCTCACCTGTGTAAGGTTTTTATTAAACATTAAAAGGTCGTTACTTGACGAATAGATAATAAACTGTCCAAAATTTATGGTAACCCAGATCTCATAGCTTTCGGCATTGCAAGAAACTCCTACAAATGAAAAGAATAAAAGTAATAACAATATTTAACATCAATAAAAGGAAAAAGAGGAAGATGCGAGATATCAGTACCAGCAGCAAACAGCTGAGTCTTGGAGAACGTACCTGTAGCACTGGACTGTCCCATTAGGTATGGCCTAATGAAGTCATTGTAGATCTCTTGCTTGGTGCCTTGTGTCAGTGATGAATACACAAGGTTAAATCCTTTCACTCTGTTGCAGAACATGAAATAGAAATTAAATATCAGGACAATAAGGAAACATTTATTTATTTCTACAGTCACTGGACTTTTCTTCTTTAAATGTAATGTTTTGGAAAATACATTGTGCTAAAACAAATTAAATTTATTTGCATAGTCAATTTTCCTTTTTCTTTCAAATTAATAAGTTTTAAAAAACAAAATGAGCTCACACCAAATGTACTTTTAGCTGGTATCATACTTACATAGCTTGATAGGATGAGCAAGATATATCCATTGGAAGAAGTTTAAGAAGAGTTTGGTTGAAATATGGAATTAACTCCACTAAGTAGGTCTGCAACAAAATTGTCCAGTTTTGTATGGTATAGTTGGTGAAGCTGGATTGCAATTTCTGAAGCTCCACAGCCAGCAAAGTCTCCTTGATTTTTAGTATACTGTCTTCTGCAAGACTTGCCTATAGTTACAATAAAATGTTTTACAAAGAGTTATCCAAATATATACTTCAAACATTTCCAAAATTGTGATTTCCAGAAATTTCTACATGTATTGAGCTAAAGTTAACGATTTGTTGTAGAATACATATTATTTAGTGCCAACATATCTGCAATTCTGTACCAAGAAAGTATAAAATATAACAGTCCCTTCCCCAGTGGTGCTCATTATCTAAAAGTACCTTAATACAGAAACAGATGTATGGGTTTATAATTGTCAAGAGCCAATAACAATTGTTATGTTTCTGGACAAAGGAAGTACCTTCAAACATGGGAAGAACATTCATTCAAGTCGGGCTCAAAATGAAATAAAATGTATAAGCATATGGGCAGCATGGATGGTGGAATGGTTAGCATTACTGCTTCTCATCACTGAGGTCTTATGTTTGATTCCCACCATGGCCCAAACAGTGCAGAGTTTATATAGTCTCACTGTGCTTCAGTGGTTATCCACAAGGTACTCCGGTTTCCTCCCACAATACAAAAATATGCTGTTAATTGGCTCCCAACAGATTAACCCTAGAATGTCTGTTTGCGTATGTACATGTAGTAGGGAATATAGATTATAAAATCCACTGGGGGCAGGGACTGATGTGAATGCTCAAATATTCTCTGAAAATTGCTGCGGAAAACATGTGCGATATAAAGATAACTGGTAAAAATAAAATAAAAATTAAATAAGCATATGACTATGAGGTAAAAATGATTGCAAGCATGTAACGATTACAGTATATCCTGAACATATTTATTTCTAAAATGATTTGAACTAAAATCCCACTTGTGTACCTGTTCAGCAGCTAACGTGATGGCTTCCACAAAGATGGTAACATTTTCAACTTTAATTTTACTTAGGATTGAAATGAGCAAGGTTTCATTGAGAAGAACATCAGTTCTGGTTACAAGGTCAGCTGTGGCATTTGGAGTTAAAACACCCTGAAAAATAGTTATGCTTTTAGTTTTTTATTTTATTATCATCCCTGTAATCCAACATAATTTTTCTTTCATTATGCTTACCTAACCCGATATATATTTTCTATAGATATGCATAATAAATTCCTTCCATTATTTATCACTCTATTTATAATAGCAAGGTCATTATAATGTTAGCAATGATTTGTCTTTCAATGTAATAGAAACAATGAGCTGCGTGTTATATATTTTGCAAGTTACTATTAGTTGTTAATAGAAGTAAATATATATGGTCTTTTTATAAAGCAGCCATAGTTATCAACACAATATAGATTTAAAATACAGATATTATATGTTTTTTTCCCTTTTCTATTAATTTAGACAGTTAATTAAAGTATCATAAGTTTATGTCACTTTTAACAGTATATCAAATTCACTGGTTGATTAATAAGAAATATAATATATTAAGTGGTTCATTGCTAACAGTGCACTTTAATCTTCCCCACAGAGTTTTTCTTACAGTATTTATGCTAAATTAATAAATTGTTAATCAATATATTTTTTGAAAAGTCTACCTGTGTGAGGTTTTTGTTAAAAATAAAGAGGTCTTGACTTGTTGTATAGTTGAAAAAGTCTCCAAAATTGAGGGAAATCCAGATTTCATAACTTGCAGCATCGCAAACAACCCCTACAAATGACAATAAATATAATTGTGAAAAATTAGTTATTTTATAAATACAAATGAAAGAGTATGAAGACAAAGTCATCAGGGTTTTCATCCAGCTACTGGGTCTTTAGAACATATACCTGTAGTAGTGGACTGTCTCATCAGGTATCTTTTAATGAAGTCATTGTAGATCTCTTGTTGAGTGTCTGGTGCCAATGAGGTAAATACAATACTAAATGCATTCACTCTGTTGCAAAAACAAAATATATGTGAATTTTTGTGATTCGATGGCAAATTATATTAATTTTTCTATGTATTGTTTTTGTTTGTCATATTTGCTAAAGTTTTAAAAAGAAAATATAAACACAATAAATAAACAATACAGATGGCATCCTACTTACATAGTTTGGTAAGAGGAGCAGGAGATGTCAATTGGAAGCAGCTCAAGGAGAGTTTGGTTAAAATATGGAATTAATACAACTAAGTAGGTCTCAAATAAAATTTTCCAGTTTTGTGTGGTATAATTGCGGAAGCTGGATTCCAATTGCTGAAGCTCAACAGCCAGTAGAGTTTCCTTGATTTCTATTATCCTATTTTCTGAAAGACTTGCCTATGGATATAACAAAATATTTTACAAAGAGTTATCCAAATATATACTTCAAACTATTCCAAAATTGTGATTTCCAGAAATTTCTACATGTATTGAGCTAATGTTAACTATTTATTGTAGAATACATATTTTTTAGTGCCAACATATCTGCAATTCTATACCAAGAAAGTATAAAATATAACAGTCCCTTCCCCAGTGGTGCTCATTATCTAAAAGTATCTTAATACAGAAACAGATGTATGGGTTTATAATTGTCAAGAGCCAATAACAATTGTTATGTTTCTGGACAAAGGAAGTACCTTCAAACATGGGAAGAACATTCATTCAAGTCGGGCTCAAAATGAAATAAAATTTATAAGCATATGGGCAGCATGGATGGTGGAATGGTTAGCATTACTGCTTCGCAGCACTGAGGTCTTATGTTTGATTCCCACCATGGCCCAAACAGTGCAGAGTTTATATAGACTCACTGTGCTTCAGTGGTTATCCACAAGGTACTCCGGTTTCCTCCCACAATCCAAAAATATGCTGTTAATTGGCTCCCAACAGATTAACCCTAGAATGTCTGTTTGTGTATGTACATGTAGTAGGGAATAGAGATTATAAGATCCACTGGGGCAGGGACTGATGTGAATGCTCAAATATTCTCTGAAAAGTGCTGCGGAAAACATGTGCGATATAAAGATAACTGGTAAAAATAAAATAAAAATTAAATAAGCATATGACTATGAGGTAAAAATGATTGCAAGCATGTAACGATTACAGTATATCCTGAACATATTTATTTCTAAAATGATTTGAACTAAAATCCCACTTGTGTACCTGTTCAGCAGCTAACGTGATGGCTTCCACAAAGATGGTAACATTTTCAACTTTAATTTTACTTAGGATTGAAATGAGCAAGGTTTCATTGAGAAGAACATCAGTTCTGGTTACAAGGTCAGCTGTGGCATTTGGAGTTAAAACACCCTGAAAAATAGTTATGCTTTTAGTTTTTTATTTTATTATCATCCCTGTAATCCAACATAATTTTTCTTTCATTATGCTTACCTAACCCGATATATATTTTCTATAGATATGCATAATAAATTCCTTCCATTATTTATCACTCTATTTATAATAGCAAGGTCATTATAATGTTAGCAATGATTTGTCTTTCAATGTAATAGAAACAATGAGCTGCGTGTTATATATTTTGCAAGTTACTATTAGTTGTTAATAGAAGTAAATATATATGGTCTTTTTATAAAGCAGCCATAGTTATCAACACAATATAGATTTAAAATACAGATATTATATGTTTTTTCCCTTTTCTATTAATTTAGACAGTTAATTAAAGTATCATAAGTTTATGTCACTTTTAACAGTATATCAAATTCACTGGTTGATTAATAAGAAATATAATATATTAAGTGGTTCATTGCTAACAGTGCACTTTAATCTTCCCCACAGAGTTTTTCTTACAGTATTTATGCTAAATTAATAAATTGTTAATCAATATATTTTTTGAAAAGTCTACCTGTGTGAGGTTTTTGTTAAAAATAAAGAGGTCTTGACTTGTTGTATAGTTGAAAAAGTCTCCAAAATTGAGGGAAATCCAGATTTCATAACTTGCAGCATCGCAAACAACCCCTACAAATGACAATAAATATAATTGTGAAAAATTAGTTATTTTATAAATACAAATGAAAGAGTATGAAGACAAAGTCATCAGGGTTTTCATCCAGCTACTGGGTCTTTAGAACATATACCTGTAGTAGTGGACTGTCTCATCAGGTATCTTTTAATGAAGTCATTGTAGATCTCTTGTTGAGTGTCTGGTGCCAATGAGGTAAATACAATACTAAATGCATTCACTCTGTTGCAAAAACAAAATATATATGAATTTTTGTGATTCAATGGCAAATTATATTAATTTTTCTATGTATTGTTTTTGTTTGTCATATTTGCTAAAATTTTAAAAAGAAAATATAAACACAATAAATAAACAATACAGATGGCATCCTACTTACATAGTTTGGTAAGAGGAGCAGGAGATGTCAATTGGAAGAAGCTCAAGGAGAGTTTGGTTAAAATATGGAATTAATACAACTAAGTAGGTCTCAAATAAAATTTTCCAGTTTTGTGTGGTATAATTGCGGAAGCTGGATTCCAATTGCTGAAGCTCAACAGCCAGTAAAGTTTCCTTGATTTCTATTCTCCTATTTTCTGAAAGACTTGCCTATGGATATAACAAAATATTTTACAAAGATTTATCCAAATATATACTTCAAACTTTTCCAAAATTGTGATTTCCAGAAATTTCTACATGTATTGAGCTAATGTTAACTATTTATTGTAGAATACATATTATTTAGTGCCAACATATCTGCAATTCTGTACCAAGAAAGTATAAAATATAACAGTCCCTTCCCCAGTGGTGCTCATTATCTAAAAGTATCTTAATACAGAAACAGATGTATGGGTTTATAATTGTCAAGAGCCAATAACAATTGTTATGTTTCTGGACAAAGGAAGTACCTTCAAACATGGGAAGAACATTCATTCAAGTCGGGCTCAAAAATAAATAGAATTTATAAACATATGGGCAGCATGGATGGTGGAATGGTTAGCATTACTGCTTCGCAGCACTGAGGTCTTATGTTTGATTCCCACCATGGCCCAAACAGTGCAGAGTTTATATAGTCTCCCTGTGCTTCAGTGGTTATCCACAAGGTACTCCGGTTTCCTCCCACAATCCAAAAATATGCTGTTAATTGGCTCCCAACAGATTAACCCTAGAATGTCTGTTTGCGTATGTACATGTAGTAGGGAATAGAGATTATAAGAACCACTGGGGCAGGGACTGATGTGAATGCTCAAATATTCTCTGAAAAGTGCTGCGGAAAACATGTGCGATATAAAGATAACTAATAAAAATAAAATAAAAATTAAATAAGCATATGACTATGAGGTAAAAATGATTGCAAGCATGTAACGATTACAGTATATCCTGAACATATTTATTTCTAAAATGATTTGAACTAAAATCCCACTTGTGTACCTGTTCAGCAGCTAACGTGATGGCTTCCACAAAGATGGTAACATTTTCAACTTTAATTTTACTTAGGATTGAAATGAGCAAGGTTTCATTGAGAAGAACATCAGTTCTGGTTACAAGGTCAGCTGTGGCATTTGGAGTTAAAACACCCTGAAAAATAGTTATGCTTTTAGTTTTTTATTTTATTATCATCCCTGTAATCCAACATGATTTTTCTTTCATTATGCTTACCTAACCCGATATATATTTTCTATAGATATGCATAATAAATTCCTTCCATTATTTATCACTCTATTTATAATAGCAAGGTCATTATAATGTTAGCAATGATTTGTCTTTCAATGTAATAGAAAAAATGAGCTGCGTGTTATATATTTTGCAAGTTACTATTAGTTGTTAATATAAGTAAATATATATGGTCTTTTTATAAAGCAGCCATAGTTATCAACACAATCTAGATTTAAAATACAGATATTATATGTTTTTTCCCTTTTCTATTAATTTAGACAGTTAATTAAAGTATCATAAGTTTATGTCACTTTTAACAGTATATCAAATTCACTGGTTGATTAATAAGAAATATAATATATTAAGTGGTTCATTGCTAACAGTGCACTTTAATCTTCCCCACAGAGTTTTTCTTACAGTATTTATGCTAAATTAATAAATTGTTAATCAATATATTTTTTGAAAAGTCTACCTGTGTGAGGTTTTTGTTAAAAATAAAGAGGTCTTGACTTGTTGTATAGTTGAAAAAGTCTCCAAAATTGAGGGAAATCCAGATTTCATAACTTGCAGCATGGCAAACAACCCCTACAAATGACAATAAATATAATTGTGAAAAATTAGTTATTTTATAAATACAAATGAAAGAGTATGAAGACAAAGTCATCAGGGTTTTCATCCAGCTACTGGGTCTTTAGAACATATACCTGTAGTAGTGGACTGTCTCATCAGGTATCTTTTAATGAAGTCATTGTAGATCTCTTGTTGAGTGTCTGGTGCCAATGAGGTAAATACAATACTAAATGCATTCACTCTGTTGCAAAAACAAAATATATATAAATTTTTGTGATTCAATGGCAAATTATATTAATTTTTCTATGTATTGTTTTTGTTTGTCATATTTGCTAAAATTTTAAAAAGAAAATATAAACACAATAAATGAACAATACAGATGGCATCCTACTTACATAGTTTGGTAAGAGGAGCAGGAGATGTCAATTGGAAGAAGCTCAAGGAGAGTTTGGTTAAAATATGGAATTAATACAACTAAGTAGGTCTCAAATAAAATTTTCCAGTTTTGTGTGGTATAATTGCGGAAGCTGGATTCCAATTGCTGAAGCTCAACAGCCAGTAAAGTTTCCTTGATTTCAATTATCCTATTTTCTGAAAGACTTGCCTATGGATATAAAAAAATATTTTACAAAGAGTTATCCAAATATATACTTCAAACTTTTCCAAAATTGTGATTTCCAGAAATTTCTACATGTATTGAGCTAATGTTAACTATTTATTGTAGAATACATATTATTTAGTGCCAACATATCTGCAATTCTGTACCAAGAAAGTATAAATTATAACAACAGTCCCTTCCCCTGTGGTGCTCATTATCTAAAAGTACTATAATACAGACGCAGATGTATGGATTTATAATTGTCAAGAGCCAATAACAATTGTTATGTTTCTGGACAAAGGAAGTACCTTCAAACATGGGAAGAACATTCATTCAAGTCGGGCTCAAAAAGAAATACAATTTATAAGCATATGGGCAGCATGGATGGTGGAATGGTTAGCATTACTGCTTCGCAGCACTGAGGTCTTATGTTTGATTCCCACCATGGCCCAAATAGTGCAGTGTTTATATAGTCTCCCTGTGCTTCAGTGGTTATCCACAAAGTACTCCGGTTTCCTCCCACAATCCAAAAATATGCTGTTAATTGGCTCCCAACAGATTAACCCTAGAATGTCTGTTTGCGTATGTACATGTAGTAGGGAATAGAGATTATAAGATCCACTGGGGCAGGGACTGATGTGAATGCTCAAATATTCTCTGAAAAGTGCTGCGGAAAACATGTGCGATATAAAGATAACTGGTAAAAATAAAATAAAAATTAAATAAGCATATGACTATATGGTAAAAATGATTGCAAGCATGTAACGATTACAGTACATCCTGAACATATTTATTTCTAAAATGATTTGAACTAAAATCCCACTTGTGTACCTGTTCAGCAGCTAACGTGATGGCTTCCACAAAGATGGTAACATTTTCAACTTTAATTTTACTTAGGATTGAAATGAGCAAGGTTTCATTGAGAAGAACATCAGTTCTGGTTACAAGGTCAGCTGTGGCATTTGGAGTTAAAACACCCTGAAAAATAGTTATGCTTTTAGTTTTTTATTTTATTATCATCCCTGTAATCCAACATAATTTTTCTTTCATTATGCTTACCTAACCCGATATATATTTTCTATAGATATGCATAATAAATTCCTTCCATTATTTATCACTCTATTTATAATAGCAAGGTCATTATAATGTTAGCAATGATTTGTCTTTCAATGTAATAGAAACAATGAGCTGCGTGTTATATATTTTGCAAGTTACTATTAGTTGTTAATAGAAGTAAATATATATGGTCTTTTTATAAAGCAGCCATAGTTATCAACACAATATAGATTTAAAATACAGATATTATATGTTTTTTTCCCTTTTCTATTAATTTAGACAGTTAATTAAAGTATCATAAGTTTATGTCACTTTTAACAGTATATCAAATTCACTGGTTGATTAATAAGAAATATAATATATTAAGTGGTTCATTGCTAACAGTGCACTTTAATCTTCCCCACAGAGTTTTTCTTACAGTATTTATGCTAAATTAATAAATTGGTAATCAATATATTTTTTGAAAAGTCTACCTGTGTGAGGTTTTTGTTAAAAATAAAGAGGTCTTGACTTGTTGTATAGTTGAAAAAGTCTCCAAAATTGAGGGAAATCCAGATTTCATAACTTGCAGCATCGCAAACAACCCCTACAAATGACAATAAATATAATTGTGAAAAATTAGTTATTTTATAAATACAAATGAAAGAGTATGAAGACAAAGTCATCAGGGTTTTCATCCAGCTACTGGGTCTTTAGAACATATACCTGTAGTAGTGGACTGTCTCATCAGGTATCTTTTAATGAAGTCATTGTAGATCTCTTGTTGAGTGTCTGGTGCCAATGAGGTAAATACAATACTAAATGCATTCACTCTGTTGCAAAAACAAAATATATGTGAATTTTTGTGATTCGATGGCAAATTATATTAATTTTTCTATGTATTGTTTTTGTTTGTCATATTTGCTAAAGTTTTAAAAAGAAAATATAAACACAATAAATAAACAATACAGATGGCATCCTACTTACATAGTTTGGTAAGAGGAGCAGGAGATGTCAATTGGAAGAAGCTCAAGGAGAGTTTGGTTAAAATATGGAATTAATACAACTAAGTAGGTCTCAAATAAAATTTTCCAGTTTTGTGTGGTATAATTGCGGAAGCTGGATTCCAATTGCTGAAGCTCAACAGCCAGTAGAGTTTCCTTGATTTCTATTATCCTATTTTCTGAAAGACTTGCCTATGGATATAACAAAATATTTTACAAAGAGTTATCCAAATATATACTTCAAACTATTCCAAAATTGTGATTTCCAGAAATTTCTACATGTATTGAGCTAATGTTAACCATTTATTGTAGAATACATATTTTTTAGTGCCAACATATCTGCAATTCTATACCAAGAAAGTATAAAATATAACAGTCCCTTCCCCAGTGGTGCTCATTATCTAAAAGTATCTTAATACAGAAACAGATGTATGGGTTTATAATTGTCAAGAGCCAATAACAATTGTTATGTTTCTGGACAAAGGAAGTACCTTCAAACATGGGAAGAACATTCATTCAAGTCGGGCTCAAAATGAAATAAAATTTATAAGCATATGGGCAGCATGGATGGTGGAATGGTTAGCATTACTGCTTCGCAGCACTGAGGTCTTATGTTTGATTCCCACCATGGCCCAAACAGTGCAGAGTTTATATAGACTCACTGTGCTTCAGTGGTTATCCACAAGGTACTCCGGTTTCCTCCCACAATCCAAAAATATGCTGTTAATTGGCTCCCAACAGATTAACCCTAGAATGTCTGTTTGCGTATGTACATGTAGTAGGGAATAGAGATTATAAGATCCACTGGGGCAGGGACTGATGTGAATGCTCAAATATTCTCTGAAAAGTGCTGCGGAAAACATGTGCGATATAAAGATAACTGGTAAAAATAAAATAAAAATTAAATAAGCATATGACTATGAGGTAAAAATGATTGCAAGCATGTAACGATTACAGTATATCCTGAACATATTTATTTCTAAAATGATTTGAACTAAAATCCCACTTGTGTACCTGTTCAGCAGCTAACGTGATGGCTTCCACAAAGATGGTAACATTTTCAACTTTAATTTTACTTAGGATTGAAATGAGCAAGGTTTCATTGAGAAGAACATCAGTTCTGGTTACAAGGTCAGCTGTGGCATTTGGAGTTAAAACACCCTGAAAAATAGTTATGCTTTTAGTTTTTTATATTATTATCATCCCTGTAATCCAACATAATTTTTCTTTCATTATGCTTACCTAACCCGATATATATTTTCTATAGATATGCATAATAAATTCCTTCCATTATTTATCACTCTATTTATAATAGCAAGGTCATTATAATGTTAGCAATGATTTGTCTTTCAATGTAATAGAAACAATGAGCTGCGTGTTATATATTTTGCAAGTTACTATTAGTTGTTAATAGAAGTAAATATATATGGTCTTTTTATAAAGCAGCCATAGTTATCAACACAATATAGATTTAAAATACAGATATTATATGTTTTTTCCCTTTTCTATTAATTTAGACAGTTAATTAAAGTATCATAAGTTTATGTCACTTTTAACAGTATATCAAATTCACTGGTTGATTAATAAGAAATATAATATATTAAGTGGTTCATTGCTAACAGTGCACTTTAATCTTCCCCACAGAGTTTTTCTTACAGTATTTATGCTAAATTAATAAATTGTTAATCAATATATTTTTTGAAAAGTCTACCTGTGTGAGGTTTTTGTTAAAAATAAAGAGGTCTTGACTTGTTGTATAGTTGAAAAAGTCTCCAAAATTGAGGGAAATCCAGATTTCATAACTTGCAGCATCGCAAACAACCCCTACAAATGACAATAAATATAATTGTGAAAAATTAGTTATTTTATAAATACAAATGAAAGAGTATGAAGACAAAGTCATCAGGGTTTTCATCCAGCTACTGGGTCTTTAGAACATATACCTGTAGTAGTGGACTGTCTCATCAGGTATCTTTTAATGAAGTCATTGTAGATCTCTTGTTGAGTGTCTGGTGCCAATGAGGTAAATACAATACTAAATGCATTCACTCTGTTGCAAAAACAAAATATATATGAATTTTTGTGATTCAATGGCAAATTATATTAATTTTTCTATGTATTGTTTTTGTTTGTCATATTTGCTAAAATTTTAAAAAGAAAATATAAACACAATAAATAAACAATACAGATGGCATCCTACTTACATAGTTTGGTAAGAGGAGCAGGAGATGTCAATTGGAAGAAGCTCAAGGAGAGTTTGGTTAAAATATGGAATTAATACAACTAAGTAGGTCTCAAATAAAATTTTCCAGTTTTGTGTGGTATAATTGCGGAAGCTGGATTCCAATTGCTGAAGCTCAACAGCCAGTAAAGTTTCCTTGATTTCTATTCTCCTATTTTCTGAAAGACTTGCCTATGGATATAACAAAATATTTTACAAAGATTTATCCAAATATATACTTCAAACTTTTCCAAAATTGTGATTTCCAGAAATTTCTACATGTATTGAGCTAATGTTAACTATTTATTGTAGAATACATATTATTTAGTGCCAACATATCTGCAATTCTGTACCAAGAAAGTATAAAATATAACAGTCCCTTCCCCAGTGGTGCTCATTATCTAAAAGTATCTTAATACAGAAACAGATGTATGGGTTTATAATTGTCAAGAGCCAATAACAATTGTTATGTTTCTGGACAAAGGAAGTACCTTCAAACATGGGAAGAACATTCATTCAAGTCGGGCTCAAAAATAAATAGAATTTATAAACATATGGGCAGCATGGATGGTGGAATGGTTAGCATTACTGCTTCGCAGCACTGAGGTCTTATGTTTGATTCCCACCATGGCCCAAACAGTGCAGAGTTTATATAGTCTCCCTGTGCTTCAGTGGTTATCCACAAGGTACTCCGGTTTCCTCCCACAATCCAAAAATATGCTGTTAATTGGCTCCCAACAGATTAACCCTAGAATGTCTGTTTGCGTATGTACATGTAGTAGGGAATAGAGATTATAAGAACCACTGGGGCAGGGACTGATGTGAATGCTCAAATATTCTCTGAAAAGTGCTGCGGAAAACATGTGCGATATAAAGATAACTAATAAAAATAAAATAAAAATTAAATAAGCATATGACTATGAGGTAAAAATGATTGCAAGCATGTAACGATTACAGTATATCCTGAACATATTTATTTCTAAAATGATTTGAACTAAAATCCCACTTGTGTACCTGTTCAGCAGCTAACGTGATGGCTTCCACAAAGATGGTAACATTTTCAACTTTAATTTTACTTAGGATTGAAATGAGCAAGGTTTCATTGAGAAGAACATCAGTTCTGGTTACAAGGTCAGCTGTGGCATTTGGAGTTAAAACACCCTGAAAAATAGTTATGCTTTTAGTTTTTTATTTTATTATCATCCCTGTAATCCAACATGATTTTTCTTTCATTATGCTTACCTAACCCGATATATATTTTCTATAGATATGCATAATAAATTCCTTCCATTATTTATCACTCTATTTATAATAGCAAGGTCATTATAATGTTAGCAATGATTTGTTTTTCAATGTAATAGAAAAAATGAGCTGCGTGTTATATATTTTGCAAGTTACTATTAGTTGTTAATATAAGTAAATATATATATGGTCTTTTTATAAAGCAGCCATAGTTATCAACACAATCTAGATTTAAAATACAGATATTATGTGTTTTTTCCCTTTTCTATTAATTTAGACAGTTAATTAAAGAATCATGAGTTTATGTCACTTTTAACAGTATATCAAATTCACTGGTTGATTAATAAGAAATATAATATATTAAGTGGTTCATTGCTAACAGTGCACTTTAATCTTCCCCACAGAGTTTTTCTTACAGTATTTATGCTAAATTAATAAATTGTTAATCAATATATTTTTTGAAAAGTCTACCTGTGTGAGGTTTTTGTTAAAAATAAAGAGGTCTTGACTTGTTGTATAGTTGAAAAAGTCTCCAAAATTGAGGGAAATCCAGATTTCATAACTTGCAGCATCGCAAACAACCCCTACAAATGACAATAAATATAATTGTGAAAAATTAGTTATTTTATAAATACAAATGAAAGAGTATGAAGACAAAGTCATCAGGGTTTTCATCCAGCTACTGGGTCTTTAGAACATATACCTGTAGTAGTGAACTGTCTCATCAGGTATCTTTTAATGAAGTCATTGTAGATCTCTTGTTGAGTGTCTGGTGCCAATGAGGTAAATACAATACTAAATGCATTCACTCTGTTGCAAAAACAAAATATATGTGAATTTTTGTGATTCGATGGCAAATTATATTAATTTTTCTATGTATTGTTTTTGTTTGTCATATTTGCTAAAGTTTTAAAAAGAAAATATAAACACAATAAATAAACAATACAGATGGCATCCTACTTACATAGTTTGGTAAGAGGAGCAGGAGATGTCAATTGGAAGAAGCTCAAGGAGAGTTTGGTTAAAATATGGAATTAATACAACTAAGTAGGTCTCAAATAAAATTTTCCAGTTTTGTGTGGTATAATTGCGGAAGCTGGATTCCAATTGCTGAAGCTCAACAGCCAGTAAAGTTTCCTTGATTTCTATTCTCCTATTTTCTGAAAGACTTGCCTATGGATATAACAAAATATTTTACAAAGAGTTATCCAAATATATACTTCAAACTATTCCAAAATTGTGATTTCCAGAAATTTCTACATGTATTGAGCTAATGTTAACTATTTACTGTAGAATACATATTATTTAGTGCCAACATATCTGCAATTCTATACCAAGAAAGTATAAAATATAACAGTCCCTTCCCCAGTGGTGCTCATTATCTAAAAGTATCTTAATACAGAAACAGATGTATGGGTTTATAATTGTCAAGAGCCAATAACAATTGTTATGTTTCTGGACAAAGGAAGTACCTTCAAACATGGGAAGAACATTCATTCAAGTCGGGCTCAAAATGAAATAAAATTTATAAGTATATGGGCAGCATGGATGGTGGAATGGTTAGCATTACTGCTTCGCAGCACTGAGGTCTTATGTTTGATTCCCACCATGGCCCAAACAGTGCAGAGTTTATATAGTCTCCCTGTGCTTCAGTGGTTATCCACAAGGTACTCCGGTTTCCTCCCACAATCCAAAAATATGCTGTTAATTGGCTCCCAACAGATTAACCCTAGAATGTCTGTTTGCATATGTACATGTTGTAGGGAATAGAGATTATAAGATCCACTGGGGCAGGGACTGATGTGAATGCTCAAATATTCTCTGAAAAGTGCTGCGGAAAACATGTGCGATATAAAGATAATTGGTAAAAATAAAATAAAAATTAAATAAGCATATGACTATGAGGTAAAAATGATTGCAAGCATGTAACGATTACAGTATATCCTGAACATATTTATTTCTAAAATGATTTGAACTAAAATCCCACTTGTGTACCTGTTCAGCAGCTAACGTGATGGCTTCCACAAAGATGGTAACATTTTCAACTTTAATTTTACTTAGGATTGAAATGAGCAAGGTTTCATTGAGAAGAACATCAGTTCTGGTTACAAGGTCAGCTGTGGCATTTGGAGTTAAAACACCCTGAAAAATAGTTATGCTTTTAGTTTTTTATTTTATTATCATCCCTGTAATCCAACATGATTTTTCTTTCATTATGCTTACCTAACCCGATATATATTTTCTATAGATATGCATAATAAATTCCTTCCATTATTTACCACTCTATTTATAATAGCAAGGTCATTATAATGTTAGCAATGATTTGTCTTTCAATGTAATAGAAAAAATGAGCTGCGTGTTATATATTTTGCAAGTTACTATTAGTTGTTAATATAAGTAAATATATATGGTATTTTTATAAAGCAGCCATAGTTATCAACACAATCTAGATTTAAAATACAGATATTATATACTTTTTCCCTTTTCTATTAATTTAGACAGTTAATTATAGAATCATAAGTTTATGTCACTTTTAACAGTATATCAAATTCACTGGTTGATTAATAAGAAATATAATATATTAAGTGGTTCATTGCTAACAGTGCACTTTAATCTTCCCCACAGAGTTTTTCTTACAGTATTTATGCTAAATTAATAAATTGTTAATCAATATATTTTTTGAAAAGTCTACCTGTGTGAGGTTTTTGTTAAAAATAAAGAGGTCGTGACTTGTTGTATAGTTGAAAAAGTCTCCAAAATTGAGGGAAATCCAGATTTCATAACTTGCAGCATCGCAAACAACCCCTACAAATGACAATAAATATAATTGTAAAAAATTAGTTCTTTTATAATTACAAATGAAAGAGTATGAAGACAAAGTCATGAGGGTTTTCATCCAGCTACTGGGTCTTTAGAACATATACCTGTAGTAGTGGACTGTCTCATCAGGTATCTTTTAATGAAGTCATTGTAGATCTCTTGTTGAGTGTCTGGTGCCAATGAGGTAAACACAAGACTAAATGCATTCACTCTGTTGCAAAAACAAAATATATATAAATGTTTGTAAATCAATGGCAAGTTATATTCATTTTTCTATGTATTGTTTTTGTTTGTCATATTTGCTAAAGTTTTAAAAAGAAAATATAAACACAATAAATAAACAATACAGATGGTATCCTACTTACATAGTTTGGTAAGAGGAGCAGGAGATGTCAATTGGAAGAAGCTCAAGGAGAGTTTGGTTAAAATATGGAATTAATACAACTAAGTAGGTCTCAAATAAAATTTTCCAGTTTTGTGTGGTATAATTGCGGAAGCTGGATTCCAATTGCTGAAGCTCAACAGCCAGTAATGTTTCCTTGATTTTTATTATCCTATTTTCTGAAAGACTTGCCTATGGATATAACAAAATATTTTACAAAGAGTTATCCAAATATATACTTCAAACATTTCCAAAATTGTAATTTCCAGAAATTTCTACATGTATTGAGCTAATGTTAACTATTTATTGTAGAATACATATTATTTAGGGCCAACATATCTGCAATTCTGTACCAAGAAAGTATAAATTATAACAACAGTCCCTTCCCCTGTGGTGCTCATTATCTAAAAGTACTATAATACAGACGCAGATGTATGGATTTATAATTGTCAAGAGCCAATAACAATTGTTATGTTTCTGGACAAAGGAAGTACCTTCAAACATGGGAAGAACATTCATTCAAGTCGGGCTCAAAAAGAAATACAATTTATAAGCATATGGGCAGCATGGATGGTGGAATGGTTAGCATTACTGCTTCGCAGCACTGAGGTCTTATGTTTGATTCCCACCATGGCCCAAATAGTGCAGTGTTTATATAGTCTCCCTGTGCTTCAGTGGTTATCCACAAAGTACTCCGGTTTCCTCCCACAATCCAAAAATATGCTGTTAATTGGCTCCCAACAGATTAACCCTAGAATGTCTGTTTGCGTATGTACATGTAGTAGGGAATAGAGATTATAAGATCCACTGGGGCAGGGACTGATGTGAATGCTCAAATATTCTCTGAAAAGTGCTGCGGAAAACATGTGCGATATAAAGATAACTGGTAAAAATAAAATAAAAATTAAATAAGCATATGACTATGAGGTAAAAATGATTGCAAGCATGTAACGATTACAGTACATCCTGAACATATTTATTTCTAAAATGATTTGAACTAAAATCCCACTTGTGTACCTGTTCAGCAGCTAACGTGATGGCTTCCACAAAGATGGTAACATTTTCAACTTTAATTTTACTTAGGATTGAAATGAGCAAGGTTTCATTGAGAAGAACATCAGTTCTGGTTACAAGGTCAGCTGTGGCATTTGGAGTTAAAACACCCTGAAAAATAGTTATGCTTTTAGTTTTTTATTTTATTATCATCCCTGTAATCCAACATGATTTTTCTTTCATTATGCTTACCTAACCCGATATATATTTTCTATAGATATGCATAATAAATTCCTTCCATTATTTATCACTCTATTTATAATAGCAAGGTCATTATAATGTTAGCAATGATTTGTTTTTCAATGTAATAGAAAAAATGAGCTGCGTGTTATATATTTTGCAAGTTACTATTAGTTGTTAATATAAGTACATATATATATATGGTCTTTTTATAAAGCAGCCATAGTTATCAACACAATCTAGATTTAAAATACAGATATTATGTGTTTTTTCCCTTTTCTATTAATTTAGACAGTTAATTAAAGAATCATGAGTTTATGTCACTTTTAACAGTATATCAAATTCACTGGTTGATTAATAAGAAATATAATATATTAAGTGGTTCATTGCTAACAGTGCACTTTAATCTTCCCCACAGAGTTTTTCTTACAGTATTTATGCTAAATTAACCCCTTCCCGACATTTGACGTACATTTACGTCATGGTCGGGAAGCACTTCCCGACACATGGCGTAAATGTACGTCATGGATTTAAACTGTCACCGCGTCTATAGACGCGGTGACAGTTTCAACATGTCTGCTGTCCCTGACAGCAGACATGTCCGTGCATGCCCCGGGGGGGCTGCGATGCCGCCCCCCCGTCGGCGATCGCTGTGATTGGCTGTTCAGTGTGAACAGCCATTCACAGCGTTTTCCTGTGTCACCGGCGAATAACGTTCGCCGGTGACACGGGATCAGAGGTGATTGGTGCTGTAAAGTACAGCACCAATCACCGCGGGGTGTAAGGGTGACACTGGTGTCACCCCACCTCACCCCGCCCGCCCCCAAAGGCCGTGATTGGTCCGTCGGTCCGACGGACCAATCACAGCCAAGGAGGGGGATTTAAACTAACGGTGACTGCACTGCAGACGCCATTCCGGTCTGGAAAGCGTGCAGTGCGGTCACCGTACCCCCCTGCCGCCATACTGACCAGAATACTTGCTGCAATACTTACCTGATCGCTGCTGATTGCTTCCTGGATCCTGTTCAATAATTGTGCCTTCCTGTGAAATTGTGCTGCTGCAGTGTACTAGCTAGATAGATAGAGAGATAGAGAGATAGATAGAGAGAGATAGAGAGAGATAGAGAGAGAGAGATAGAGAGAGATAGAGAGAGATAGAGAGAGAGATAGTGTCAGAGAGTGCTATATTTTGTGCTGCTGCAGTGTGATATAGTTATAGATAGAGAGAGAGAGAGAGAGATAGAGAGAGAGGCCTACTGACAGAGTGCTATATTTTGTGCTGCTGCAGTGTGATAGTTATAGAGAGATAGAGAGAGATAGAGAGAGAGAGATAGAGAGAGATAGAGAGAGATAGAGAGAGAGATAGTGTCAGAGAGTGCTATATTTTGTGCTGCTGCAGTGTGATATAGTTATAGATAGAGAGAGAGAGAGAGAGATAGAGAGAGAGGCCTACTGACAGAGTGCTATATTTTGTGCTGCTGCAGTGTGATAGTTATAGAGAGATAGAGAGAGATAGAGAGAGAGAGATAGAGAGAGATAGAGAGAGATAGTGACAGATTGTGCTATATATTTTTTATATAACTGACTGCTGCCCCCTCCTTTTGTGCTGATCAGTATAAATTAACTGATCAGCAACTTTTTGGGGGCGCAGGTTTTTTTTAATATATAGATATACCTGTCAGTGCTGCTGCTGCAGTGTCATAGAGTGATAGATAGTGATAGATAGTGAGAGATAGAGAGATAGAGAGAGATAGTGATAGAGAGTGCTAAATTTTGTGTCTGCTGTCCCCGCCTTTTGTGCTGATCACTATATCTGAGGTGATCAGCAACTTTTTTGGGGGTACAGAGGTTTTTTTTTTTTTATATATACCTGTCAGTTGCACCAAAGGTTGTGCACCTGCTGCACCTCACTGGTAATCAGTGTCGCATCACTGATCACCTTTTTTTTTTGTGTGTGTGCTGTGGGGTATTTTTTTAATTTTTTTTTTACACACACTGTGATTTTGTGGGTGTCCTGTGGCCGCTGTGCGCTGATCAGTGACGTACATCACTGATCATCTCTTTCGGCACAGGGTTGATCTATTTTTTTTTTTTTTTTTGATCAAATTCCTGTTGCCTTTGAGCGCTGTTCAGTGACAGACGTTACTGACCAACATCTGTGCTCAATTTTTGGCGCAGGACCTTTTTTTTTTTAACCCCTTCCTTTTTTTTTTTTTTAACCCCTTCATTTTTTTTTTTTTTAACACCTTCATTTTTTTTTTTTTTTATTGGTATAAAGTATTTTTTTTTTTTCTGCACTACATACACACTACACACTACATACCCCCCGGATTGAAATAAAGTTTGTGCCCCCCCCTACACTATACACGTGTTGAAACATTTCACTACCGGTAACACAAAAATAAAAATGGCATCCCAAATGTCCTCCCAAATGTCCTCCCAAATGTCCTCCCAATCATCCAGGAGAATGTATTCAGTGGAGGAGGCATATGCCATGCTTGCTTCTGACTCTGACACAGCCAGTGATGCAAGCGGGGAATTTGAAGGATTTGCCTTAAGCTCCTCTTCCTCCTCTGCTGATGAGGGACCCCCTCAAAGACGCCCCCGTAGATCAGCTGAGATTCCCCCCCCAATAATTGATCTAGTATGGACCCCACCACCAGACAATTTTGAGCCCCAGGTTCCTGAGTTTTTGGCCATGCCAGGAATCCAATTTGATTCCACAGGTCTCAGAGAAATTGACTTTTTCAAATTATTTTTCTCTGATGATTTTATAAATTTAATGGTGGACCAAACTAATTTATATGCCCAGCAGTTTATTGCTCAAAACCCCACGTCATCATTTGCTAGGTGGACCCCTGTAGATGCAGTAGAGATGATGACGTTTTGGGGTCTGGTGTTTCATATGGGCATAGTAAAAAAGCCAGAAATTAGGCAATATTGGAGTACAGATGTTCTGTACAGTACTCCATTTTACCGTATGGCCATGCCCCGGACTCGATTTGAGACAATTCTTAAATTCATACATTACACCGATAATGCACAGTGCCCACCCAGAGATGATCCCACCTTTGACCGGCTATTCAAAGTCAGGCCGGTCATTGATCATTTCAGTGCCAAATTTGAAGAGGTGTACATCCCTGAAAAATTTATTTGTATCGACGAGTCCCTTATACATTTTAAAGGAAGGGTTAAATTCCGCCAGTACCTTCCCAGTAAGAGGGCAAGGTATGGCATAAAAATGTATAAACTGTGTGAAAGCACCTCAGGGTACACCCACAGGTTTAGGGTTTATGAAGGGAAGGATTCAAGAATTCAACCGCCAGAATGCCCCCCCTCCCTCGTAGGTGTTAGTGGGAAAATTGTCTGGGATTTAGTGCACCCCTTCCTGGATAAAGGTTATCACCTCTATGTGGATAACTTTTACACTAGCATCCCCCTGTTTAAGGCCCTTGGTTCAAGAGGTACAGCAGCTTGCGGTACTGTGCGCAAGAACCAAAGAGGCCTCCCAAAAACGCACATTGCCCAAGTAATGAGAAGGGGTGAAAGCAGGGGAATATGCACCGAAAATATGTTGTTGGTCAAATATAAGGACAAGAGGGATGTCCTTATACTGACAACAATTCACGGAGACAGTACCACCTCCGTCCCTGTACGAGGTACCAGTACCCACACCTCAAAACCTAATTGTATCCTGGATTACAATAGGTACATGGGCGGAGTGGATCTTTCAGATCAGGTACTGAAGCCGTACAGTGCCCTGCGGAAAACAAAAATCTGGTACAAGAAGGTGGCCGTGTATATCATCCAGATGGCACTGTATAACGCTTACGTGCTATTCCGTTCTACCGGCCAGAGGGGGACATTTATGCACTTTCAAGAGGAAGTCATAAAGGGCCTAATATTTGGGAACCAGCAGGCAGAGGGCCCCAGTACTTCTAGTACTGGCCCCCGTATTGTACCAGGGCAGCATTTTCCTGATGAAATCCCCTCCACTGGAAAAAAGGGCAGGACACAAAAAAGGTGCAAAGTTTGCTATAAAAAGGGAATAAGAAAGCAAACTATTTTCCAGTGTGACACTTGCCCCGACAAACCCGGCCTATGTATAAAGGAGTGTTTTAAATTATACCACACATCTATGGAATATTAGGTTCATAATTTCACCGTGCTTCGGGGGTCTTGCTAATGCCACATAGCACCCACCATTCATTCCACCAGAATCTGAGCCGCAAAATCCAAAAATCACTCCTTCCCTTCTGAGTCCTGCCATGCACCCAACTGGTATTTTTTGGTCACATGTGAGGCATTGCCGTACTCGGGAGATATTGGGGCACAGATTTTGGGGTGCTTTTTCTCCTTCATACCTTCTGAAAATGAAAAATTTTGAGCCAGAACTGCATTTTTGTGTAAAAAATGTAATTTTTCTTTTTCACTGCCCACTTGTATCAAAATTGGTGAAACCCCTGGGGGTTTTAAATGTACACTATACCCCTAGATGAATTCCCTGAGGGGTGTAGTTTTCAAAATGGGGTGACTTGTGGGGGGGTTCCACTGTATTGGTGCTTGGGGGGTCTTGCTAATGCGACATAGCACCCACCAAAATTCCACCAGAATTTGTGCTGCAAACTCCAAATATCACTCCTTCCCTTCTGAGTCCTGCCACTTTTTGGTCACACATGAGGCATTGCCGTACTCGGGAGAAATTGGGGCACAGATTTTGGGGTGCTTTGTCTCCTTCATTCCTTGTGAAAATGAAATATTTTGAGCCAGAACTGCATTTTTGTGTAAAAAAATGTAATTTTTCATTTTCACTGCCCACTTGTATCAAAATTGGTGAAACCCCTGGGGGTTTGAAATGTACACTATACCCCTAGATGAATTCCCTGAGGGGTGTAGTTTGCAAAATGGGGTGACTTGTGGGGGGGTTCCACTGTATTGGTGCAACATAGCACCCACCATTCATTCCACCAGAATCTGTGCTGCAAAATCCAAAAATCACTCCTTCCCTTCTGAGTCCTGCCATGCACCCAACTGGTATTTTTTGGTCACATGTGAGGCATTGCCGTACTCGGGAGAAATTGGGGCACAGATTTTGGGGTGCTTTTTCTCCTTCATACCTTCTGAAAATGAAAAATTTTGAGCCAGAACTGCATTTTTGTGTAAAAAATGTAATTTTTCTTTTTCACTGCCCACTTGTATCAAAATTGGTGAAACCCCTGGGGGTTTTAAATGTACACTATACCCCTAGATGAATTCCCTGAGGGGTGTAGTTTGCAAAATGGGGTCACTTGTGGGGGGGTTCTACTGTATTGGTGCTTGGGGGGTCTTGCTAATGCGACATAGCACCCACCAAAATTCCACCAGAATCTGAGCTGCAAAATCCAAAAATCACTCCTTCCCTTTTGAGTCCTGCCATGCACCCAACTGGTATTTTTTGGTCACATGTGAGGCATTGCCGTACTCGGGAGAAATTGGGGCACAGATTTTGGGGTGCTTTTTCTCCTTCATACCTTCTGAAAATGAAAAATTTTGAGCCAGAACTGCATTTTTGTGTAAAAAATGTAATTTTTCTTTTTCACTGCCCACTTGTATCAAAATTGGTGAAACCCCTGGGGGTTTTAAATGTACACTATACCCCTAGATGAATTCCCTGAGGGGTGTAGTTTGCAAAATGGGGTCACTTGTGGGGGGGTTCTACTGTATTGGTGCTTGGGGGGTCTTGCTAATGCGACATAGCACCCACCAAAATTCCACCAGAATCTGAGCTGCAAAATCCAAAAATCACTCCTTCCCTTTTGAGTCCTGCCATGCACCCAACTGGTATTTTTTGGTCACATGTGAGGCATTGCCGTACTCGGGAGAAATTGGGGCACAGATTTTGGGGTGCTTTTTCTCCTTCATATCTTCTGAAAATGAAAAATTTTGAGCCAGAACTGCATATTTGTGTAAAAAATGTAATTTTTCATGTTCACTGCCCACTTGTATCAAAATTGGTGAAACCCCTGGGGGTTTGAAATGTACACTATACCCCTAGATGAATTCCCTGAGGGGTGTAGTTTGCAAAATGGGGTGACTTGTGGGGGGGTTCCACTGTATTGGTGCTTGGGGGGTCTTGCTAATGCGACATAGCACCCACCAAAATTCCACCAGAATCTGAGCCACAAAATCCAAAAATCACTCCTTCCGTTCTGAGTCCTGCCATGCACCCAACTGGTATTTTTTGGTCACATGTGAGGCATTGCCGTACTCGGAAGAAATTGGGGCACATATTTTGGGGTGCTTTTTCTCCTTCATACCTTCTGAAAATGAAAAATTGTGAGCCAGAACTGCATTTTTGTGTAAAAAAATGTAATTTTTCATTTTCACTGCCCACTTGTATCAAAATTGGTGAAACCCCTGGGGGTTTGAAATGTACACTATGCCCCTAGATGAATTCCCTGAGGGGTGTAGTTTGCAAAATGGGGTGACTTGTGGGGGGGTTCCACTGTATTGGTGCTTGGGGGGTCTTGCTAATGCGACATAGCACCCACCAAAATTCCACCAGAATCTGAGCCACAAAATCCAAAAATCACTCCTTCCGTTCTGAGTCCTGCCATGCACCCAACTGGTATTTTTTGGTCACATGTGAGGCATTGCCGTACTCGGAAGAAATTGGGGCACATATTTTGGGGTGCTTTTTCTCCTTCATACCTTCTGAAAATGAAAAATTGTGAGCCAGAACTGCATTTTTGTGTAAAAAAATGTAATTTTTCATTTTCACTGCCCACTTGTATCAAAATTGGTGAAACCCCTGGGGGTTTGAAATGTACACTATACCCCTAGATGAATTCCCTGAGGGGTGTACTTTGCAAAATGGGGTGACTTGTGGGGGGGTTCCACTGTATTGGTGCAACATAGCACCCACCATTCATTCCACCAGAATGTGTGCTGCAAAATCCAAAAATCACTCCTTCCGTTCTGAGTCCTGCCATGCACCCAACTGGTATTTTTTGGTCACATGTGAGGCATTGCCGTACTCGGGAGATATTGGGGCACAGATTTTGGGGTGCTTTTTCTCCTTCATACCTTCTGAAAATGAAAAATTTTGAGCCAGAACTGCATTTTTGTGTAAAAAAATGTAATTTTTCATTTTCACTGCCCACTTGTATCAAAATTGGTGAAACCCCTGGGGGTTTGAAATGTACACTATACCCCTAGATGAATTCCCTGAGGGGTGTAGTTTTCAAAATGGGGTGACTTGTGGGGGGGTTCCACTGTATTGGTGCTTGGGGGGTCTTGCTAATGCGACATAGCACCCACCAAAATTCCACCAGAATCTGAGCCGCAAAATCCAAAAATCACTCCTTCCGTTCTGAGTCCTGCCATGCACCCAACTGGTATTTTTTGGTCACATGTGAGGCATTGCCGTACTCGGAAGAAATTGGGGCACATATTTTGGGGTGCTTTTTCTCCTTCATACCTTCTGAAAATGAAAAATTGTGAGCCAGAACTGCATTTTTGTGTAAAAAAATGTAATTTTTCATTTTCACTGCCCACTTGTATCAAAATTGGTGAAACCCCTGGGGGTTTGGAATGTACACTATACCCCTAGATGAATTCCCTGAGGGGTGTACTTTGCAAAATGGGGTGACTTGTGGGGGGGTTCCACTGTATTGGTGCAACATAGCACCCACCATTCATTCCACCAGAATCTGTGCTGCAAAATCCAAAAATCACTCCTTCCCTTCTGAGTCCTGCCATGCACCCAACTGGTATTTTTTGGTCACATGTGAGGCATTGCCGTACTCGGGAGAAATTGGGGCACAGATTTTGGGGTGCTTTTTCTCCTTCATACCTTCTGAAAATGAAAAATTTTGAGCCAGAACTGCATTTTTGTGTAAAAAAATGTAATTTTTCATTTTCACTGCCCACTTGTATCAAAATTGGTGAAACCCCTGGGGGTTTGAAATGTACACTATACCCCTAGATGAATTCCCTGAGGGGTGTAGTTTGCAAAATGGGGTGACTTGTGGGGGGGTTCCACTGTATTGGTGCTTGGGGGGTCTTGCTAATGCGACATAGCACCCACCAAAATTCCACCAGAATCTGAGCTGCAAAATCCAAAAATCACTCCTTCCCTTTTGAGTCCTGCCATGCACCCAACTGGTATTTTTTGGTCACATGTGAGGCATTGCTGTACTCGGGAGAAATTGGGGCACAGATTTTGGGGTGCTTTGTCTCCTTCATACCTTCTGAAAATGACAAATTTGGAGCCAGAACTGCATTTTTGTGTAAAAAAAATAATTTTTCATTTTCACTGCCCAGTTGTACCACAATTGGTGAAACCCCTGCGGGTTTGAAATGTACACTATACCCCTAGCTGAATTCCCTGAGGGGTGTAGTTTGCAAAATGGGGTCACTTGTGGGGGGGTTCCTAACTTTTAGCATGTTATGGTGCCTAGAAACCTACATGGTGCCTAAAAAATAATCTCATAAAAAGGAGGCTCCAAAATCAAGTAGGTGCTCCTTCTATTATGAAGCCTGTGGTTTGGTCACCGTGCACACTAGGGCCACATATAGGATATTTATGAAAACAAAAGAATTGGGGGAATCAATTTTTAGTCACATTTCTCTAGTAAAATGTACTGTGTTCCTTAGAAAAATGTATTAAAATTGCAAATCTGCAAAAAAAAAGAAATTTTGAAATTTCACCTACACTTTGTTTTAATTCCTGTGAAACACCTAAAGGGTTAACAAACTTCCAAAATGCTGTTTTGAATACTGTGAGGGGTGCAGTTTTTGAAATGGCATCATTTATGGGGGTGTCTCACATACAAGTCCCTCAAAGTCACATCAGAACTGAACTGGTCCCTAAAAAAATCAGTGTTTGAAATTTTCTTGAAAATTTGAGAATTTGCTATTCATATTGTAAGCCTCCTAGTGTCCCAAAAAATTAAAAGGAAGTTGAAATAATGATGTCAACATAAAGTAGACATATGGTCTATGTTAGTTATTCACTATTTTGAGTGGTAAGATTATTTGTCTCACAAGCAGAAAATTTAACATTTTGCAAATCGCTAAATTTTCCATTTTTTCACGATATTTTGGTATTTTTCACAAAAAAACACAGACTGTATCGACCCAAATTTACCACTAATTTGAAGTACAATGTGTCACGAAAAAACAATCTCAAAACCACTGGGATAAGTAAAAGCAAAAAAAAGTTATCCCCACTTAAGTGAGACATGTCAGATTTGAAAAAAATGGCTCTGTCAGGAACGCAAAAACTAGCTCTGTCAGGAAGGGGTTAATAAATTGTTAATCAATATATTTTTTGAAAAGTCTACCTGTGTGAGGTTTTTGTTAAAAATAAAGAGGTCTTGACTTGTTGTATAGTTGAAAAAGTCTCCAAAATTGAGGGAAATCCAGATTTCATAACTTGCAGCATCGCAAACAACCCCTACAAATGACAATAAATATAATTGTGAAAAATTAGTTATTTTATAAATACAAATGAAAGAGTATGAAGACAAAGTCATCAGGGTTTTCATCCAGCTACTGGGTCTTTAGAACATATACCTGTAGTAGTGAACTGTCTCATCAGGTATCTTTTAATGAAGTCATTGTAGATCTCTTGTTGAGTGTCTGGTGCCAATGAGGTAAATACAATACTAAATGCATTCACTCTGTTGCAAAAACAAAATATATATGAATTTTTGTGATTCAATGGCAAATTATATTAATTTTTCTATGTATTGTTTTTGTTTGTCATATATGCTAAAATTTTAAAAAGAAAATATAAACACAATAAATAAACAATACAGATGGCATCCTACTTACATAGTTTGGTAAGAGGAGCAGGAGATGTCAATTGGAAGAAGCTCAAGGAGAGTTTGGTTAAAATATGGAATTAATACAACTAAGTAGGTCTCAAATAAAATTTTCCAGTTTTGTGTGGTATAATTGCGGAAGCTGGATTCCAATTGCTGAAGCTCAACAGCCAGTAAAGTTTCCTTGATTTCTATTCTCCTATTTTCTGAAAGACTTGCCTATGGATATAACAAAATATTTTACAAATAGTTATCCAAATATATACTTCAAACTATTCCAAAATTGTGATTTCCAGAAATTTCTACATGTATTGAGCTAATGTTAACTATTTATTGTAGAATACATATTATTTAGTGCCAACATATCTGCAATTCTGTACCAAGAAAGTATAAAATATAACAGTCCCTTCCCCAGTGGTGCTCATTATCTAAAAGTATCTTAATACAGAAACAGATGTATGGGTTTATAATTGTCAAGAGCCAATAACAATTGTTATGTTTCTGGACAAAGGAAGTACCTTCAAACATGGGAAGAACATTCATTCAAGTCGGGCTCAAAAAGAAATAAAATTTATAAGCATATGGGCAGCATGGATGGTGGAATGGTTAGCATTACTGCTTCGCAGCACTGAGGTCTTATGTTTGATTCCCACCATGGCCCAAACAGTGCAGAGTTTATATAGTCTCCCTGTGCTTCAGTGGTTATCCACAAGGTACTCCGGTTTCCTCCCACAATCCAAAAATATGCTGTTAATTGGCTCCCAACAGATTAACCCTAGAATGTCTGTTTGCGTATGTACATGTAGTAGGGAATAGAGATTATAAGATCCACTGGGGCAGGGACTGATGTGAATGCTCAAATATTCTCTGAAAAGTGCTGCGGAAAACATGTGCGATATAAAGATAACTGGTAAAAATAAAATAAAAATTAAATAAGCATATGACTATGAGGTAAAAATGATTGCAAGCATGTAACGATTACAGTATATCCTGAACATATTTATTTCTAAAATGATTTGAACTAAAATCCCGCTTGTGTACCTGTTCAGCAGCTAACGTGATGGCTTCCACAAAGATGGTAACATTTTCAACTTTAATTTTACTTAGGATTGAAATGAGCAAGGTTTCATTGAGAAGAACATCAGTTCTGGTTACAAGGTCAGCTGTGGCATTTGGAGTTAAAACACCCTGAAAAATAGTTATGCTTTTATTTTTTTATTTTATTATCATCCCTGTAATCCAACATGATTTTTCTATCATTATGCTTACCTAACCCGATATATATTTTCTATAGATATGCATAATACATTCCTTCCATTATTTATCACTCTATTTATAATAGCAAGGTCATTATAATGTTAGCAATGATTTGTCTTTCAATGTAATAGAAAAAATGAGCTGCGTGTTATATATTTTGCAAGTTACTATTAGTTGTTAATATAAGTAAATATATATGGTCTTTTTATAAAGCATCCATAGTTATCAACACAATCTACATTTAAAATACAGATATTATGTGTTTTTTCCCTTTTCTATTAATTTAGACAGTTAATTAAAGAATCATGAGTTTATGTCACTTTTAACAGTATATCAAATTCACTGGTTGATTAATAAGAAATATAATATATTAAGTGGTTCATTGCTAACAGTGCACTTTAATTTTCCCCACAGAGTTTTTCTTACAGTATTTATGCTAAATTAATAAATTGTTAATCAATATATTTTTTGTAAAGTCTACCTGTGTGAGGTTTTTGTTAAAAATAAAGAGGTCTTGACTTGTTGTATAGTTGAAAAAGTCTCCAAAATTGAGGGAAATCCAGATTTCATAACTTGCAGCATCGCAAACAACCCCTACAAATGACAATAAATATAATTGTGAAAAATTAGTTATTTTATAAATACAAATGAAAGAGTATGAAGACAAAGTCATCAGGGTTTTCATCCAGCTACTGGGTCTTTAGAACATATACCTGTAGTAGTGGACTGTCTCATCAGGTATCTTTTAATGAAGTCATTGTAGATCTCTTGTTGAGTGTCTGGTGCCAATGAGGTAAATACAATACTAAATGCATTCACTCTGTTGCAAAAACAAAATATATGTGAATTTTTGTGATTCAATAGCAAATTATATTAATTTTTCTATGTATTGTTTTTGTTTGTCATATTTGCTAAAGTTTTAAAAAGAAAATATAAACACAATAAATAAACAATACAGATGGCATCCTACTTACATAGTTTGGTAAGAGGAGCAGGAGATGTCAATTGGAAGAAGCTCAAGGAGAGTTTGGTTAAAATATGGAATTAATACAACTAAGTAGGTCTCAAATAAAATTTTCCAGTTTTGTGTGGTATAATTGCGGAAGCTGGATTCCAATTGCTGAAGCTCAACAGCCAGTAAAGTTTCCTTGATTTCTATTCTCCTATTTTCTGAAAGACTTGCCTATGGATATAACAAAATATTTTACAAAGATTTATCCAAATATATACTTCAAACTTTTCCAAAATTGTGATTTCCAGAAATTTCTACATGTATTGAGCTAATGTTAACTATTTATTGTAGAATACATATTATTTAGTGCCAACATATCTGCAATTCTGTACCAAGAAAGTATAAAATATAACAGTCCCTTCCCCAGTGGTGCTCATTATCTAAAAGTATCTTAATACAGAAACAGATGTATGGGTTTATAATTGTCAAGAGCCAATAACAATTGTTATGTTTCTGGACAAAGGAAGTACCTTCAAACATGGGAAGAACATTCATTCAAGTCGGGCTCAAAAATAAATAGAATTTATAAACATATGGGCAGCATGGATGGTGGAATGGTTAGCATTACTGCTTCGCAGCACTGAGGTCTTATGTTTGATTCCCACCATGGCCCAAACAGTGCAGAGTTTATATAGTCTCCCTGTGCTTCAGTGGTTATCCACAAGGTACTCCGGTTTCCTCCCACAATCCAAAAATATGCTGTTAATTGGCTCCCAACAGATTAACCCTAGAATGTCTGTTTGCGTATGTACATGTAGTAGGGAATAGAGATTATAAGATCCACTGGGGCAGGAACTGATGTGAATGCTCAAATATTCTCTGAAAAGTGCTGCGGAAAACATGTGCGATATAAAGATAACTGGTAAAAATAAAATAAAAATTAAATAAGCATATGACTATGAGGTAAAAATGATTGCAAGCATGTAACGATTACAGTATATCCTGAACATATTTATTTCTAAAATGATTTGAACTAAAATCCCACTTGTGTACCTGTTCAGCAGCTAACGTGATGGCTTCCACAAAGATGGTAACATTTTCAACTTTAATTTTACTTAGGATTGAAATGAGCAAGGTTTCATTGAGAAGAACATCAGTTCTGGTTACAAGGTCAGCTGTGGCATTTGGAGTTAAAACACCCTGAAAAATAGTTATGCTTTTAGTTTTTTATTTTATTATCATCCCTGTAATCCAACATGATTTTTCTTTCATTATGCTTACCTAACCCGATATATATTTTCTATAGATATGCATAATAAATTCCTTCCATTATTTATCACTCTATTTATAATAGCAAGGTCATTATAATGTTAGCAATGATTTGTCTTTCAATGTAATAGAAAAAATGAGCTGCGTGTTATATATTTTGCAAGTTACTATTAGTTGTTAATATAAGTAAATATATATGGTCTTTTTATAAAGCAGCCATAGTTAGCAACACAATCTAGATTTAAAATACAGATATTATATGTTTTTTCCCTTTTCTATTAATTTAGACAGTTAATTAAAGTATCATGAGTTTATGTCACTTTTAACAGTATATCAAATTCACTGGTTGATTAATAAGTAATATAATATATTAAGTGGTTCATTGCAAACAGTGCACTTTAATCTTCCCCACAGAGTTTTTCTTACAGTATTTATGCTAAATTAATAAATTGTTAATTAATATATTTTTTGAAAAGTCTACCTGTGTGAGGTTTTTGTTAAAAATAAAGAGGTCTTGACTTGTTGTATAGTTGAAAAAGTCTCCAAAATTGAGGGAAATCCAGATTTCATAACTTGCAGCATCGCAAACAACCCCTACAAATGACAATAAATATAATTGTGAAAAATTAGTTATTTTATAAATACAAATGAAAGAGTATGAAGACAAAGTCATCAGGGTTTTCATCCAGCTACTGGGTCTTTAGAACATATACCTGTAGTAGTGGACTGTCTCATCAGGTATCTTTTAATGAAGTCATTGTAGATCTCTTGTTGAGTGTCTGGTGCCAATGAGGTAAATACAATACTAAATGCATTCACTCTGTTGCAAAAACAAAATATATGTGAATTTTTGTGATTTAATGGCAAATTATATTAATTTTTCTATGTATTGTTTTTGTTTGTCATATTTGCTAAAGTTTTAAAAAGAAAATATAAACACAATAAATAAACAATACAAATGCCATCCTACTTACATAGTTTGGTAAGAGGAGCAGGAGATCTCAATTGGAAGAAGCTCAAGGAGAGTTTGGTTAAAATATGGAATTAATACAACTAAGTAGGTCTCAAATAAAATTTTCCAGTTTTGTGTGGTATAATTGCGGAAGCTGGATTCCAATTGCTGAAGCTCAACAGCCAGTAAAGTTTCCTTGATTTCTATTCTCCTATTTTCTGAAAGACTTGCCTATGGATATAACAAAATATTTTACAAAGAGTTATCCAAATATATACTTCAAACTATTCCAAAATTGTGATTTCCAGAAATTTCTACATGTATTGAGCTAATGTTAACTATTTGTTGTAGAATACATATTATTTAGTGCCAACATATCTGCAATTCTGTACCAAGAAAGTATAAAATATAACAGTCCCTTCCCCAGTGGTGCTCATTATCTAAAAGTATCTTAATACAGAAACAGATGTATGGGTTTATAATTGTCAAGAGCCAATAACAATTGTTATGTTTCTGGACAAAGGAAGTACCTTCAAACATGGGAAGAACATTCATTCAAGTCGGGCTCAAAATGAAATAAAATTTATAAGCATATGGGCAGCATGGATGGTGGAATGGTTAGCATTACTGCTTCGCAGCACTGAGGTCTTATGTTTGATTCCCACCATGGCCCAAACAGTGCAGAGTTTATATAGTCTCCCTGTGCTTCAGTGGTTATCCACAAGGTACTCCGGTTTCCTCACACAATCCAAAAATATGCTGTTAATTAGCTCCCAACAGATTAACCCTAGAATGTCTGTTTGCGTATGTACATGTAGTAGGGAATAGAGATTATAAGAACCACTGGGGCAGGGACTGATGTGAATGCTCAAATATTCTCTGAAAAGTGCTGCGGAAAACATGTGCGATATAAAGATAACTGGTAAAAATAAAATAAAAATTAAATAAGCATATGACTATGAGGTAAAAATGATTGCAAGCATGTAACGATTACAGTATATCCTGAACTTATTTATTTCTAAAATGATTTGAACTAAAATCCCACTTGTGTACCTGTTCAGCAGCTAACGTGATGGCTTCCACAAAGATGGTAACATTTTCAACTTTAATTTTACTTAGGATTGAAATGAGCAAGGTTTCATTGAGAAGAACATCTGTTCTGGTTACAAGGTCAGCTGTGGCATTTGGAGTTAAAACACCCTGAAAAATAGTTATGCTTTTAGTTTTTTATTTTATTATCATCCCTGTAATCCAACATGATTTTTCTTTCATTATGCTTACCTAACCCGATATATATTTTCTATAGATATGCATAATAAATTCCTTCCATTATTTATCACTCTATTTATAATAGCAAGGTCATTATAATGTTAGCAATGATTTGTCTTTCAATGTAATAGAAAAAATGAGCTGCGTGTTATATATTTTGCAAGTTACTATTAGTTGTTAATATAAGTTAATATATATGGTCTTTTTATAAAGCAGCCATAGTTATCAACAAAATCTAGATTTAAAATACAGATATTATATGTTTTTTCCCTTTTCTATTAATTTAGACAGTTAATTAAAGTATCATGAGTTTATGTCACTTTTAACAGTATATCAAATTCACTGGTTGATTAATAAGTAATATAATATATTAAGTGGTTCATTGCTAACAGAGCACTTTAATCTTCCCCACAGAGTTTTTCTTACAGTATTTATGCTAAATTAATAAATTGTTAATCAATATATTTTTTGAAAAGTCTACCTGTGTGAGGTTTTTGTTAAAAATAAAGAGGTCTTGACTTGTTGTATAGTTGAAAAAGTCTCCAAAATTGAGGGAAATCCAGATTTCATAACTTGCAGCATCGCAAACAACCCCTACAAATGACAATAAATATAATTTTGAAAAATTTGTTATTTTATAAATACAAATGAAAAAATATAAAGACAAAGTCATCAGGGTTTTCATCCAGCTACTGGGTCTTTAGAACATATACCTGTAGTAGTGGACTGTCTCATCAGGTATCTTTTAATGAAGTCATTGTAGATCTCTTGTTGAGTGTCTGGTGCCAATGAGGTAAACACAAGACTAAATGCATTCACTCTGTTGCAAAAACAAAATACATATGAATTTTTGTGATTCGATGGCAAGTTATATTCATTTTTCTATGTATTGTTTTTGTTTGTCATATTTGCTAAAGTTTTAAAATGAAAATATAAACACAATACATAAACAATACAGATGGTATCCTACTTACATAGTTTGGTAAGAGGAGCAGGAGATGTCAATTGGAAGCAACTCCAGGAGAGTTTGGTTAAAATATGGAATTAATAATACTAAGTAGGTCTCAAATAAAATTTTCCAGTTTTGTGTGGTATAATTGCGGAAGCTGGATTCCAATTGCTGAAGCTCAACAGCCAGTAGAGTTTCCTTGATTTCTATTATCCTATTTTCTGAAAGACTTGCCTATGGATATAACAAAATATTTTACAAAGAGTTATCCAAATATATACTTCAAACATTTCCAAAATTGTGATTTCCAGAAATTTCTACATGTATTGAGCTAATGTTAACTATTTGTTGTAGAATACATATTATTTAGTGCCAACATATCTGCAATTATGTACCAAGAAAGTATAAAATATAACAGTCCCTTCCCCAGTGGTGCTCATTATCTAAAAGTACCTTAATACAGAAACAGATGTATGGGTTTATAATTGTCAAGAGCCAATAACAATTGTTATGTTTCTGGACAAAGGAAGTACCTTCAAACATGGGAAGAACATTCATTCAAGTCGGGCTCAAAATGAAATAAAATTTATAAGCATATGGGCAGCATGGATGGTGGAATGGTTAGCATTACTGCTTCACAGCACTGAGGTCTTATGTTTGATTCCCATCATGGCCCAAACAGTGCAGAGTTTATATAGTCTCCCTGTACTTCAGTGGTTATTCACAAGGTACTCCGGTTTCCTCCCACAATACAAAAATATGCTGTTAATTGGCTCCCAACAGATTAACCCTAGAATGTCTGTTTGCGTATGTACATGTAGTAGGGGAATATAGATTATAAGATCCACTGGGGCAGGGACTGATGTGAGTGCTCAAATATTCTCTGAAAATTGCTGCGGAAAACATGTGCGATATAAAGATAACTGGTAAAAATAAAATTAAAATTAAATATGCATATGACTATGAGGTAAAAATGATTGCAAGCATGTAACGATTACAGTACATCCTGAACATATTTATTTCTAAAATGATTGGAACTAAAATCCCACTTGTGTACCTGTTCAGCAGCTAACGTGATGGCTTCCAGAAAGATGGTAACATTTTCAACTTCAATTTTACTTAGGATTGAAATGAGCAAGGTTTCATTGAGAAGAACATCAGTTCTGGTTACAAGGTCAGCTGTGGCATTTGGAGTTAAAACACCCTGAAAAATAGTTATGCTTTTAGTTTTTTATTTTATTATCATCGTTGTAATCCAATATGATTTTTCTTTCATTATGCTTACCAAACCCCATATATATTTTCTATAGATATGCATAATAAATTCCTTCTATTATTTATCACTCTATTTATAATAGCAAGGTCATTATAATGTTAGCAATGATTTGTCTTTCAAGGTAATAGAAAAAATGAGCTGCGTGTTATATATTTTGCCAGTTACTATTAGTTGTTTATATAAGTAAATATATATGGTATTTTTATAAAGCAGCCATAGTTATCAACACAATCTAGATTTAAAAATACAGATATTATATGCTTTTTCCCTTTTCTATTAATTTAGACAGTTCATTATAGAATCATGAGTTTATGTCACTTTTAACAGTATAGCAAATTCACTGGTTGATTAATAAGAAATATAATATATTAAGTGGTTCATTGCTAACAGTGCACTTTAATCTTCCCCACAGAGTTTTTCTTACAGTCTTTATGCTAAATTAATAAATTGTTAATCCATATATTTTTTGAAAAGTCTACCTGTGTGAGGTTTTTGTTAAAAATAAAGAGGTCTTGACTTGTTGTATAGTTGAAAAAGTCTCCAAAATTGAGGGAAATCCAGATTTCATAACTTGCAGCATCGCAAACAACCCCTACAAATGACAATAAATATAATTTTGAAAAATTTGTTATTTTATAAATACAAATGAAAGAGTATGAAGACAAAGTCATCAGGGTTTTCATCCAGCTACTGGGTCTTTAGAACATATACCTGTAGTAGTGGACTGTCTCATCAGGTATCTTTTAATGAAGTCATTGTAGATCTCTTGTTGAGTGTCTGGTGCCAATGAGGTAAATACAATACTAAATGCATTCACTCTGTTGCAAAAACAAAATATATGTGAATTTTTGTGATTCGATGGCAAATTATATTAATTTTTCTATGTATTGTTTTTGTTTGTCATATTTGCTAAAGTTTTAAAAAGAAAATATAAACACAATAAATAAACAATACAGATGGCATCCTACTTACATAGTTTGGTAAGAGGAGCAGGAGATGTCAATTGGAAGAAGCTCAAGGAGAGTTTGGTTAAAATATGGAATTAATACAACTAAGTAGGTCTCAAATAAAATTTTCCAGTTTTGTGTGGTATAATTGCGGAAGCTGGATTCCAATTGCTGAAGCTCAACAGCCAGTAAAGTTTCCTTGATTTCTATTCTCCTATTTTCTGAAAGACTTGCCTATGGATATAACAAAATATTTTACAAAGAGTTATCCAAATATATACTTCAAACTATTCCAAAATTGTGATTTCCAGAAATTTCTACATGTATTGAGCTAATGTTAACTATTTATTGTAGAATACATATTTTTTAGTGCCAACATATCTGCAATTCTATACCAAGAAAGTATAAAATATAACAGTCCCTTCCCCAGTGGTGCTCATTATCTAAAAGTATCTTAATACAGAAACAGATGTATGGGTTTATAATTGTCAAGAGCCAATAACAATTGTTATGTTTCTGGACAAAGGAAGTACCTTCAAACATGGGAAGAACATTCATTCAAGTCGGGCTCAAAATGAAATAAAATTTATAAGCATATGGGCAGCATGGATGGTGGAATGGTTAGCATTAATGCTTCGCAGCACTGAGGTCTTATGTTTGATTCCCACCATGGCCCAAACAGTGCAGAGTTTATATAGACTCACTGTGCTTCAGTGGTTATCCACAAGGTACTCCGGTTTCCTCCCACAATCCAAAAATATGCTGTTAATTGGCTCCCAACAGATTAACCCTAGAATGTCTGTTTGCATATGTACATGTAGTAGGGAATAGAGATTATAAGATCCACTGGGGCAGGGACTGATGTGAATGCTCAAATATTCTCTGAAAAGTGCTGCGGAAAACATGTGCGATATAAAGATAACTGGTAAAAATAAAATAAAAATTAAATAAGCATATGACTATGAGGTAAAAATGATTGCAAGCATGTAACGATTACAGTATATCCTGAACATATTTATTTCTAAAATGATTTGAACTAAAATCCCACTTGTGTACCTGTTCAGCAGCTAACGTGATGGCTTCCACAAAGATGGTAACATTTTCAACTTTAATTTTACTTAGGATTGAAATGAGCAAGGTTTCATTGAGAAGAACATCAGTTCTGGTTACAAGGTCAGCTGTGGCATTTGGAGTTAAAACACCCTGAAAAATAGTTATGCTTTTAGTTTTTTATTTTATTATCATCCCTGTAATCCAACATAATTTTTCTTTCATTATGCTTACCTAACCCGATATATATTTTCTATAGATATGCATAATAAATTCCTTCCATTATTTATCACTCTATTTATAATAGCAAGGTCATTATAATGTTAGCAATGATTTGTCTTTCAATGTAATAGAAACAATGAGCTGCGTGTTATATATTTTGCAAGTTACTATTAGTTGTTAATAGAAGTAAATATATATGGTCTTTTTATAAAGCAGCCATAGTTATCAACACAATCTAGATTTAAAATACAGATATTATATGTTTTTTCCCTTTTCTATTAATTTAGACAGTTAATTAAAGTATCATAAGTTTATGTCACTTTTAACAGTATATCAAATTCACTGGTTGATTAATAAGAAATATAATATATTAAGTGGTTCATTGCTAACAGTGCACTTTAATCTTCCCCACAGAGTTTTTCTTACAGTATTTATGCTAAATTAATAAATTGTTAATCAATATATTTTTTTGAAAAGTCTACCTGTGTGAGGTTTTTGTTAAAAATAAAGAGGTCTTGACTTGTTGTATAGTTGAAAAAGTCTCCAAAATTGAGGGAAATCCAGATTTCATAACTTGCAGCATCGCAAACAACCCCTACAAATGACAATAAATATAATTGTGAAAAATTAGTTATTTTATAAATACAAATGAAAGAGTATGAAGACAAAGTCATCAGGGTTTTCATCCAGCTACTGGGTCTTTAGAACATATACCTGTAGTAGTGGACTGTCTCATCAGGTATCTTTTAATGAAGTCATTGTAGATCTCTTGTTGAGTGTCTGGTGCCAATGAGGTAAATACAATACTAAATGCATTCACTCTGTTGCAAAAACAAAATATATATGAATTTTTGTGATTCAATGGCAAATTATATTAATTTTTCTATGTATTGTTTTTGTTTGTCATATTTGCTAAAATTTTAAAAAGAAAATATAAACACAATAAATAAACAATACAGATGGCATCCTACTTACATAGTTTGGTAAGAGGAGCAGGAGATGTCAATTGGAAGAAGCTCAAGGAGAGTTTGGTTAAAATATGGAATTAATACAACTAAGTAGGTCTCAAATAAAATTTTCCAGTTTTGTGTGGTATAATTGCGGAAGCTGGATTCCAATTGCTGAAGCTCAACAGCCAGTAAAGTTTCCTTGATTTCTATTCTCCTATTTTCTGAAAGACTTGCCTATGGATATAAAAAAATATTTTACAAAGAGTTATCCAAATATATACTTCAAACTTTTCCAAAATTGTGATTTCCAGAAATTTCTACATGTATTGAGCTAATGTTAACTATTTATTGTAGAATACATATTATTTAGTGCCAACATATCTGCAATTCTGTACCAAGAAAGTATAAATTATAACAACAGTCCCTTCCCCTGTGGTGCTCATTATCTAAAAGTACTATAATACAGACGCAGATGTATGGATTTATAATTGTCAAGAGCCAATAACAATTGTTATGTTTCTGGACAAAGGAAGTACCTTCAAACATGGGAAGAACATTCATTCAAGTCGGGCTCAAAAAGAAATACAATTTATAAGCATATGGGCAGCATGGATGGTGGAATGGTTAGCATTACTGCTTCGCAGCACTGAGGTCTTATGTTTGATTCCCACCATGGCCCAAATAGTGCAGTGTTTATATAGTCTCCCTGTGCTTCAGTGGTTATCCACAAAGTACTCCGGTTTCCTCCCACAATCCAAAAATATGCTGTTAATTGGCTCCCAACAGATTAACCCTAGAATGTCTGTTTGCGTATGTACATGTAGTAGGGAATAGAGATTATAAGATCCACTGGGGCAGGGACTGATGTGAATGCTCAAATATTCTCTGAAAAGTGCTGCGGAAAACATGTGCGATATAAAGATAACTGGTAAAAATAAAATAAAAATTAAATAAGCATATGACTATGAGGTAAAAATGATTGCAAGCATGTAACGATTACAGTACATCCTGAACATATTTATTTCTAAAATGATTTGAACTAAAATCCCACTTGTGTACCTGTTCAGCAGCTAACGTGATGGCTTCCACAAAGATGGTAACATTTTCAACTTTAATTTTACTTAGGATTGAAATGAGCAAGGTTTCATTGAGAAGAACATCAGTTCTGGTTACAAGGTCAGCTGTGGCATTTGGAGTTAAAACACCCTGAAAAATAGTTATGCTTTTAGTTTTTTATTTTATTATCATCCCTGTAATCCAACATGATTTTTCTTTCATTATGCTTACCTAACCCGATATATATTTTCTATAGATATGCATAATAAATTCCTTCCATTATTTATCACTCTATTTATAATAGCAAGGTCATTATAATGTTAGCAATGATTTGTTTTTCAATGTAATAGAAAAAATGAGCTGCGTGTTATATATTTTGCAAGTTACTATTAGTTGTTAATATAAGTAAATATATATATGGTCTTTTTATAAAGCAGCCATAGTTATCAACACAATCTAGATTTAAAATACAGATATTATGTGTTTTTTCCCTTTTCTATTAATTTAGACAGTTAATTAAAGAATCATGAGTTTATGTCACTTTTAACAGTATATCAAATTCACTGGTTGATTAATAAGAAATATAATATATTAAGTGGTTCATTGCTAACAGTGCACTTTAATCTTCCCCACAGAGTTTTTCTTACAGTATTTATGCTAAATTAATAAATTGTTAATCAATATATTTTTTGAAAAGTCTACCTGTGTGAGGTTTTTGTTAAAAATAAAGAGGTCTTGACTTGTTGTATAGTTGAAAAAGTCTCCAAAATTGAGGGAAATCCAGATTTCATAACTTGCAGCATCGCAAACAACCCCTACAAATGACAATAAATATAATTGTGAAAAATTAGTTATTTTATAAATACAAATGAAAGAGTATGAAGACAAAGTCATCAGGGTTTTCATCCAGCTACTGGGTCTTTAGAACATATACCTGTAGTAGTGAACTGTCTCATCAGGTATCTTTTAATGAAGTCATTGTAGATCTCTTGTTGAGTGTCTGGTGCCAATGAGGTAAATACAATACTAAATGCATTCACTCTGTTGCAAAAACAAAATATATGTGAATTTTTGTGATTCAATGGCAAATTATATTCATTTTTCTATGTATTGTTTTTGTTTGTCATATTTGCTAAAGTTTTAAAAAGAAAATATAAATACAATAAATAAACAATACAGATGGTATCCTACTTACATAGTTTGGTAAGAGGAGCAGGAGATGTCAATTGGAAGAAGCTCAAGGAGAGTTTGGTTAAAATATGGAATTAATACAACTAAGTAGGTCTCAAATAAAATTTTCCAGTTTTGTGTGGTATAATTGCGGAAGCTGGATTCCAATTGCTGAAGCTCAACAGCCAGTAGAGTTTCCTTGATTTCTATTCTCCTATTTTCTGAAAGACTTGCCTATGGATATAAAAAAATATTTTACAAAGAGTTATCCAAATATATACTTCAAACTTTTCCAAAATTGTGATTTCCAGAAATTTCTACATGTATTGAGCTAATGTTAACTATTTATTGTAGAATACATATTATTTAGTGCCAACATATCTGCAATTCTATACCAAGAAAGTATAAAATATAACAGTCCCTTCCCTAGTGGTGCTCATTATCTAAAAGTATCTTAATACAGAAACAGATGTATGGGTTTATAATTGTCAAGAGCCAATAACAATTGTTATGTTTCTGGACAAAGGAAGTACCTTCAAACATGGGAAGAACATTCATTCAAGTCGGGCTCAAAATTAAATAAAATTTATAAGCATATGGGCAGCATGGATGGTGGAATGGTTAGCATTACTGCTTCGCAGCACTGAGGTCTTATGTTTGATTCCCACCATGGCCCAAACAGTGCAGAGTTTATATAGTCTCCCTGTGCTTCAGTGGTTATCCACAAGGTACTCCGGTTTCCTCCCACAATCCAAAAATATGCTGTTAATTGGCTCCCAACAGATTAACCCTAGAATGTCTGTTTGCGTATGTACATGTAGTAGGGAATAGAGATTATAAGATCCACTGGGGCAGGGACTGATGTGAATGCTCAAATATTCTCTGAAAAGTGCTGCGGAAAACATGTGCGATATAAAGATAACTGGTAAAAATAAAATAAAAATTAAATAAGCATATGACTATGAGGTAAAAATGATTGCAAGCATGTAACGATTACAGTATATCCTGAACATATTTATTTCTAAAATGATTTGAACTAAATTCCCACTTGTGTACCTGTTCAGCAGCTAACGTGATGGCTTCCACAAAGATGGTAACATTTTCAACTTTAATTTTACTTAGGATTGAAATGAGCAAGGTTTCATTGAGAAGAACATCAGTTCTGGTTACAAGGTCAGCTGTGGCATTTGGAGTTAAAACACCCTGAAAAATAGTTATGCTTTTAGTTTTTTATTTTATTATCATCCCTGTAATCCAACATGATTTTTCTTTCATTATGCTTACCTAACCCGATATATATTTTCTATAGATATGCATAATAAATTCCTTCCATTATTTATCACTCTATTTATAATAGCAAGGTCATTATAATGTTAGCAATGATTTGTCTTTCAATGTAATAGAAAAAATGAGCTGCGTGTTATATATTTTGCAAGTTACTATTAGTTGTTAATATAAGTAAATATATATGGTATTTTTATAAAGCAGCCATAGTTGTCAACACAATCTAGATTTAAAATACAGATATTATATACTTTTTCCCTTTTCTATTAATTTAGACAGTTAATTATAGAATCATGAGTTTATGTCACTTTTAACAGTATATCAAATTCACTGGTTGATTAATAAGAAATATAATATATTAAGTGGTTCATTGCTAACAGTGCACTTTAACCTTCCCCACAGAGTTTTTCTTACAGTATTTATGCTAAATTAATAAATTGTTAATCAATATATTTTTTGAAAAGTCTACCTGTGTGAGGTTTTTGTTAAAAATAAAGAGGTCTTGACTTGTTGTATAGTTGAAAAAGTCTCCAAAATTGAGGGAAATCCAGATTTCATAACTTGCAGCATCGCAAACAACCCCTACAAATGACAATAAATATAATTGTAAAAAATTAGTTCTTTTATAATTACAAATGAAAGAGTATGAAGACAAAGTCATCAGGGTTTTCATCCAGCTACTGGGTCTTTAGAACATATACCTGTAGTAGTGGACTGTCTCATCAGGTATCTTTTAATGAAGTCATTGTAGATCTCTTGTTGAGTGTCTGGTGCCAATGAGGTAAACACAAGACTAAATGCATTCACTCTGTTGCAAAAACAAAATATATATAAATGTTTGTAAATCAATGGCAAGTTATATTCATTTTTCTATGTATTGTTTTTGTTTGTCATATTTGCTAAAGTTTTAAAAAGAAAATATAAATACAATAAATAAACAATACAGATGGTATCCTACTTACATAGTTTGGTAAGAGGAGCAGGAGATGTCAATTGGAAGAAGCTCAAGGAGAGTTTGGTTAAAATATGGACTTAATACAACTAAGTAGGTCTCAAATAAAATTTTCCAGTTTTGTGTGGTATAATTGCGGAAGCTGGATTCCAATTGCTGAAGCTCAACAGCCAGTAATGTTTCCTTGATTTTTATTATCCTATTTTCTGAAAGACTTGCCTATGGATATAACAAAATATTTTACAAAGAGTTATCCAAATATATACTTCAAACATTTCCAAAATTGTAATTTCCAGAAATTTCTACATGTATTGAGCTAATGTTAACTATTTATTGTAGAATACATATTATTTAGGGCCAACATATCTGCAATTCTGTACCAAGAAAGTATAAATTATAACAACAGTCCCTTCCCTAGTGGTGCTCATTATCTAAAAGTACTATAATACAGACGCAGATGTATGGATTTATAATTGTCAAGAGCCAATAACAATTGTTATGTTTCTGGACAAAGGAAGTACCTTCAAACATGGGAAGAACATTCATTCAAGTCGGGCTCAAAAAGAAATACAATTTATAAGCATATGGGCAGCATGGATGGTGGAATGGTTAGCATTACTGCTTCGCAGCACTGAGGTCTTATGTTTGATTCCCACCATGGCCCAAATAGTGCAGTGTTTATATAGTCTCCCTGTGCTTCAGTGGTTATCCACAAAGTACTCCGGTTTCCTCCCACAATCCAAAAATATGCTGTTAATTGGCTCCCAACAGATTAACCCTAGAATGTCTGTTTGCGTATGTACATGTAGTAGGGAATAGAGATTATAAGATCCACTGGGGCAGGAACGGATGTGAATGCTCAAATATTCTCTGAAAAGTGCTGCGGAAAACATGTGCGATATAAAGATAACTGGTAAAAATAAAATAAAAATTAAATAAGCATATGACTATGAGGTAAAAATGATTGCAAGCATGTAACGATTACAGTACATCCTGAACATATTTATTTCTAAAATGATTTGAACTAAAATCCCACTTGTGTACCTGTTCAGCAGCTAACGTGATGGCTTCCACAAAGATGGTAACATTTTCAACTTTAATTTTACTTAGGATTGAAATGAGCAAGGTTTCATTGAGAAGAACATCAGTTCTGGTTACAAGGTCAGCTGTGGCATTTGGAGTTAAAACACCCTGAAAAATAGTTATGCTTTTAGTTTTTTATTTTATTATCATCCCTGTAATCCAACATGATTTTTCTTTCATTATGCTTACCTAACCCGATATATATTTTCTATAGATAAGCATAATAAATTCCTTCCATTATTTATCACTCTATTTATAATAGCAAGGTCATTATAATGTTAGCAATGATTTGTTTTTCAATGTAATAGAAAAAATGAGCTGCGTGTTATATATTTTGCAAGTTACTATTAGTTGTTAATATAAGTACATATATATATGGTCTTTTTATAAAGCAGCCATAGTTATCAACACAATCTAGATTTAAAATACAGATATTATGTGTTTTTTCCCTTTTCTATTAATTTAGACAGTTAATTAAAGAATCATGAGTTTATGTCACTTTTAACAGTATATCAAATTCACTGGTTGATTAATAAGAAATATAATATATTAAGTGGTTCATTGCTAACAGTGCACTTTAATCTTCCCCACAGAGTTTTTCTTACAGTATTTATGCTAAATTAATAAATTGTTAATCAATATATTTTTTGAAAAGTCTACCTGTGTGAGGTTTTTGTTAAAAATAAAGAGGTCTTGACTTGTTGTATAGTTGAAAAAGTCTCCAAAATTGAGGGAAATCCAGATTTCATAACTTGCAGCATCGCAAACAACCCCTACAAATGACAATAAATATAATTGTGAAAAATTAGTTATTTTATAAATACAAATGAAAGAGTATGAAGACAAAGTCATCAGGGTTTTCATCCAGCTACTGGGTCTTTAGAACATATACCTGTAGTAGTGAACTGTCTCATCAGGTATCTTTTAATGAAGTCATTGTAGATCTCTTGTTGAGTGTCTGGTGCCAATGAGGTAAATACAATACTAAATGCATTCACTCTGTTGCAAAAACAAAATATATATGAATTTTTGTGATTCAATGGCAAATTATATTAATTTTTCTATGTATTGTTTTTGTTTGTCATATTTGCTAAAATTTTAAAAAGAAAATATAAACACAATAAATAAACAATACAGATGGCATCCTACTTACATAGTTTGGTAAGAGGAGCAGGAGATGTCAATTGGAAGAAGCTCAAGGAGAGTTTGGTTAAAATATGGAATTAATACAACTAAGTAGGTCTCAAATAAAATTTTCCAGTTTTGTGTGGTATAATTGCGGAAGCTGGATTCCAATTGCTGAAGCTCAACAGCCAGTAAAGTTTCCTTGATTTCTATTCTCCTATTTTCTGAAAGACTTGCCTATGGATATAACAAAATATTTTACAAATAGTTATCCAAATATATACTTCAAACTATTCCAAAATTGTGATTTCCAGAAATTTCTACATGTATTGAGCTAATGTTAACTATTTATTGTAGAATACATATTATTTAGTGCCAACATATCTGCAATTCTGTACCAAGAAAGTATAAAATATAACAGTCCCTTCCCCAGTGGTGCTCATTATCTAAAAGTATCTTAATACAGAAACAGATGTATGGGTTTATAATTGTCAAGAGCCAATAACAATTGTTATGTTTCTGGACAAAGGAAGTACCTTCAAACATGGGAAGAACATTCATTCAAGTCGGGCTCAAAAAGAAATAAAATTTATAAGCATATGGGCAGCATGGATGGTGGAATGGTTAGCATTACTGCTTCGCAGCACTGAGGTCTTATGTTTGATTCCCACCATGGCCCAAACAGTGCAGAGTTTATATAGTCTCCCTTTGCTTCACTGGTTATCCACAAGGTACTCCGGTTTCCTCCCACAATCCAAAAATATGCTGTTAATTGGCTCCCAACAGATTAACCCTAGAATGTCTGTTTGCGTATGTACATGTAGTAGGGAATAGAGATTATAAGATCCACTGGGGCAGGGACTGATGTGAATGCTCAAATATTCTCTGAAAAGTGCTGCGGAAAACATGTGCGATATAAAGATAACTGGTAAAAATAAAATAAAAATTAAATAAGCATATGACTATGAGGTAAAAATGATTGCAAGCATATAACGATTACAGTATATCCTGAACATATTTATTTCTAAAATGATTTGAACTAAAATCCCGCTTGTGTACCTGTTCAGCAGCTAACGTGATGGCTTCCACAAAGATGGTAACATTTTCAACTTTAATTTTACTTAGGATTGAAATGAGCAAGGTTTCATTGAGAAGAACATCAGTTCTGGTTACAAGGTCAGCTGTGGCATTTGGAGTTAAAACACCCTGAAAAATAGTTATGCTTTTATTTTTTTATTTTATTATCATCCCTGTAATCCAACATGATTTTTCTATCATTATGCTTACCTAACCCGATATATATTTTCTATAGATATGCATAATACATTCCTTCCATTATTTATCACTCTATTTATAATAGCAAGGTCATTATAATGTTAGCAATGATTTGTCTTTCAATGTAATAGAAAAAATGAGCTGCGTGTTATATATTTTGCAAGTTACTATTAGTTGTTAATATAAGTAAATATATATGGTCTTTTTATAAAGCATCCATAGTTATCAACACAATCTACATTTAAAATACAGATATTATGTGTTTTTTCCCTTTTCTATTAATTTAGACAGTTAATTAAAGAATCATGAGTTTATGTCACTTTTAACAGTATATCAAATTCACTGGTTGATTAATAAGAAATATAATATATTAAGTGGTTCATTGCTAACAGTGCACTTTAATTTTCCCCACAGAGTTTTTCTTACAGTATTTATGCTAAATTAATAAATTGTTAATCAATATATTTTTTGTAAAGTCTACCTGTGTGAGGTTTTTGTTAAAAATAAAGAGGTCTTGACTTGTTGTATAGTTGAAAAAGTCTCCAAAATTGAGGGAAATCCAGATTTCATAACTTGCAGCATCGCAAACAACCCCTACAAATGACAATAAATATAATTGTGAAAAATTAGTTATTTTATAAATACAAATGAAAGAGTATGAAGACAAAGTCATCAGGGTTTTCATCCAGCTACTGGGTCTTTAGAACATATACCTGTAGTAGTGGACTGTCTCATCAGGTATCTTTTAATGAAGTCATTGTAGATCTCTTGTTGAGTGTCTGGTGCCAATGAGGTAAATACAATACTAAATGCATTCACTCTGTTGCAAAAACAAAATATATGTGAATTTTTGTGATTCAATAGCAAATTATATTAATTTTTCTATGTATTGTTTTTGTTTGTCATATTTGCTAAAGTTTTAAAAAGAAAATATAAACACAATAAATAAACAATACAGATGGCATCCTACTTACATAGTTTGGTAAGAGGAGCAGGAGATGTCAATTGGAAGAAGCTCAAGGAGAGTTTGGTTAAAATATGGAATTAATACAACTAAGTAGGTCTCAAATAAAATTTTCCAGTTTTGTGTGGTATAATTGCGGAAGCTGGATTCCAATTGCTGAAGCTCAACAGCCAGTAAAGTTTCCTTGATTTCTATTCTCCTATTTTCTGAAAGACTTGCCTATGGATATAACAAAATATTTTACAAAGATTTATCCAAATATATACTTCAAACTTTTCCAAAATTGTGATTTCCAGAAATTTCTACATGTATTGAGCTAATGTTAACTATTTATTGTAGAATACATATTATTTAGTGCCAACATATCTGCAATTCTGTACCAAGAAAGTATAAAATATAACAGTCCCTTCCCCAGTGGTGCTCATTATCTAAAAGTATCTTAATACAGAAACAGATGTATGGGTTTATAATTGTCAAGAGCCAATAACAATTGTTATGTTTCTGGACAAAGGAAGTACCTTCAAACATGGGAAGAACATTCATTCAAGTCGGGCTCAAAAATAAATAGAATTTATAAACATATGGGCAGCATGGATGGTGGAATGGTTAGCATTACTGCTTCGCAGCACTGAGGTCTTATGTTTGATTCCCACCATGGCCCAAACAGTGCAGAGTTTATATAGTCTCCCTGTGCTTCAGTGGTTATCCACAAGGTACTCCGGTTTCCTCCCACAATCCAAAAATATGCTGTTAATTGGCTCCCAACAGATTAACCCTAGAATGTCTGTTTGCGTATGTACATGTAGTAGGGAATAGAGATTATAAGAACCACTGGGGCAGGGACTGATGTGAATGCTCAAATATTCTCTGAAAAGTGCTGCGGAAAACATGTGCGATATAAAGATAACTAATAAAAATAAAATAAAAATTAAATAAGCATATGACTATGAGGTAAAAATGATTGCAAGCATGTAACGATTACAGTATATCCTGAACATATTTATTTCTAAAATGATTTGAACTAAAATCCCACTTGTGTACCTGTTCAGCAGCTAACGTGATGGCTTCCACAAAGATGGTAACATTTTCAACTTTAATTTTACTTAGGATTGAAATGAGCAAGGTTTCATTGAGAAGAACATCAGTTCTGGTTACAAGGTCAGCTGTGGCATTTGGAGTTAAAACACCCTGAAAAATAGTTATGCTTTTAGTTTTTTATTTTATTATCATCCCTGTAATCCAACATGATTTTTCTTTCATTATGCTTACCTAACCCGATATATATTTTCTATAGATATGCATAATAAATTCCTTCCATTATTTATCACTCTATTTATAATAGCAAGGTCATTATAATGTTAGCAATGATTTGTCTTTCAATGTAATAGAAAAAATGAGCTGCGTGTTATATATTTTGCAAGTTACTATTAGTTGTTAATATAAGTAAATATATATGGTCTTTTTATAAAGCAGCCATAGTTATCAACACAATCTAGATTTAAAATACAGATATTATATGTTTTTTCCCTTTTCTATTAATTTAGACAGTTAATTAAAGTATCATAAGTTTATGTCACTTTTAACAGTATATCAAATTTACTGGTTGATTAATAAGAAATATAATATATTAAGTGGTTCATTGCTAACAGTGCACTTTAATCTTCCCCACAGAGTTTTTCTTACAGTATTTATGCTAAATTAATAAATTGTTAATCAATATATTTTTTGAAAAGTCTACCTGTGTGAGGTTTTTGTTAAAAATAAAGAGGTCTTGACTTGTTGTATAGTTGAAAAAGTCTCCAAAATTGAGGGAAATCCAGATTTCATAACTTGCAGCATCGCAAACAACCCCTACAAATGACAATAAATATAATTGTGAAAAATTAGTTATTTTATAAATACAAATGAAAGAGTATGAAGACAAAGTCATCAGGGTTTTCATCCAGCTACTGGGTCTTTAGAACATATACCTGTAGTAGTGGACTGTCTCATCAGGTATCTTTTAATGAAGTCATTGTAGATCTCTTGTTGAGTGTCTGGTGCCAATGAGGTAAATACAATACTAAATGCATTCACTCTGTTGCAAAAACAAAATATATATAAATTTTTGTGATTCAATGGCAAATTATATTAATTTTTCTATGTATTGTTTTTGTTTGTCATATTTGCTAAAATTTTAAAAAGAAAATATAAACACAATAAATGAACAATACAGATGGCATCCTACTTACATAGTTTGGTAAGAGGAGCAGGAGATGTCAATTGGAAGAAGCTCAAGGAGAGTTTGGTTAAAATATGGAATTAATACAACTAAGTAGGTCTCAAATAAAATTTTCCAGTTTTGTGTGGTATAATTGCGGAAGCTGGATTCCAATTGCTGAAGCTCAACAGCCAGTAAAGTTTCCTTGATTTCTATTATCCTATTTTCTGAAAGACTTGCCTATGGATATAAAAAAATATTTTACAAAGAGTTATCCAAATATATACTTCAAACTTTTCCAAAATTGTGATTTCCAGAAATTTCTACATGTATTGAGCTAATGTTAACTATTTATTGTAGAATACATATTATTTAGTGCCAACATATCTGCAATTCTGTACCAAGAAAGTATAAATTATAACAACAGTCCCTTCCCCTGTGGTGCTCATTATCTAAAAGTACTATAATACAGACGCAGATGTATGGATTTATAATTGTCAAGAGCCAATAACAATTGTTATGTTTCTGGACAAAGGAAGTACCTTCAAACATGGGAAGAACATTCATTCAAGTCGGGCTCAAAAAGAAATACAATTTATAAGCATATGGGCAGCATGGATGGTGGAATGGTTAGCATTACTGCTTCGCAGCACTGAGGTCTTATGTTTGATTCCCACCATGGCCCAAATAGTGCAGTGTTTATATAGTCTCCCTGTGCTTCAGTGGTTATCCACAAAGTACTCCGGTTTCCTCCCACAATCCAAAAATATGCTGTTAATTGGCTCCCAACAGATTAACCCTAGAATGTCTGTTTGCGTATGTACATGTAGTAGGGAATAGAGATTATAAGATCCACTGGGGCAGGGACTGATGTGAATGCTCAAATATTCTCTGAAAAGTGCTGCGGAAAACATGTGCGATATAAAGATAACTGGTAAAAATAAAATAAAAATTAAATAAGCATATGACTATATGGTAAAAATGATTGCAAGCATGTAACGATTACAGTACATCGTGAACATATTTATTTCTAAAATGATTTGAACTAAAATCCCACTTGTGTACCTGTTCAGCAGCTAATGTGATGGCTTCCACAAAGATGGTAACATTTTCAACTTTAATTTTACTTAGGATTGAAATGAGCAAGGTTTCATTGAGAAGAACATCAGTTCTGGTTACAAGGTCAGCTGTGGCATTTGGAGTTAAAACACCCTGAAAAATAGTTATGCTTTTAGTTTTTTATTTTATTATCATCCCTGTAATCCAACATGATTTTTCTTTCATTATGCTTACCTAACCCGATATATATTTTCTATAGATATGCATAATAAATTCCTTCCATTATTTATCACTCTATTTATAATAGCAAGGTCATTATAATGTTAGCAATGATTTGTTTTTCAATGTAATAGAAAAAATGAGCTGCGTGTTATATATTTTGCAAGTTACTATTAGTTGTTAATATAAGTAAATATATATATGGTCTTTTTATAAAGCAGCCATAGTTATCAACACAATCTAGATTTAAAATACAGATATTATGTGTTTTTTCCCTTTTCTATTAATTTAGACAGTTAATTAAAGAATCATGAGTTTATGTCACTTTTAACAGTATATCAAATTCACTGGTTGATTAATAAGAAATATAATATATTAAGTGGTTCATTGCTAACAGTGCACTTTAATCTTCCCCACAGAGTTTTTCTTACAGTATTTATGCTAAATTAATAAATTGTTAATCAATATATTTTTTGAAAAGTCTACCTGTGTGAGGTTTTTGTTAAAAATAAAGAGGTCTTGACTTGTTGTATAGTTGAAAAAGTCTCCAAAATTGAGGGAAATCCAGATTTCATAACTTGCAGCATCGCAAACAACCCCTACAAATGACAATAAATATAATTGTGAAAAATTAGTTATTTTATAAATACAAATGAAAGAGTATGAAGACAAAGTCATCAGGGTTTTCATCCAGCTACTGGGTCTTTAGAACATATACCTGTAGTAGTGAACTGTCTCATCAGGTATCTTTTAATGAAGTCATTGTAGATCTCTTGTTGAGTGTCTGGTGCCAATGAGGTAAATACAATACTAAATGCATTCACTCTGTTGCAAAAACAAAATATATGTGAATTTTTGTGATTCAATGGCAAATTATATTAATTTTTCTATGTATTGTTTTTGTTTGTCATATTTGCTAAAGTTTTAAAAAGAAAATATAAACACAATACATAAACAATACAGATGGCATCCTACTTACATAGTTTGGTAAGAGGAGCAGGAGATGTCAATTGGAAGAAGCTCAAGGAGAGTTTGGTTAAAATATGGAATTAATACAACTAAGTAGGTCTCAAATAAAATTTTCCAGTTTTGTGTGGTATAATTGCGGAAGCTGGATTCCAATTGCTGAAGCTCAACAGCCAGTAAAGTTTCCTTGATTTCTATTCTCCTATTTTCTGAAAGACTTGCCTATGGATATAACAAAATATTTTACAAAGAGTTATCCAAATATATACTTCAAACTATTCCAAAATTGTGATTTCCAGAAATTTCTACATGTATTGAGCTAATGTTAACTATTTACTGTAGAATACATATTATTTAGTGCCAACATATCTGCAATTCTATACCAAGAAAGTATAAAATATAACAGTCCCTTCCCCAGTTGTGCTCATTATCTAAAAGTATCTTAATACAGAAACAGATGTATGGGTTTATAATTGTCAAGAGCCAATAACAATTGTTATGTTTCTGGACAAAGGAAGTACCTTCAAACATGGGAAGAACATTCATTCAAGTCGGGCTCAAAATGAAATAAAATTTATAAGCATATGGGCAGCATGGATGGTGGAATGGTTAGCATTACTGCTTCGCAGCACTGAGGTCTTATGTTTGATTCCCACCATGGCCCAAACAGTGCAGAGTTTATATAGTCTCCCTGTGCTTCAGTGGTTATCCACAAGGTACTCCGGTTTCCTCCCACAATCCAAAAATATGCTGTTAATTGGCTCCCAACAGATTAACCCTAGAATGTCTTTTTGCATATGTACATGTAGTAGGGAATAGAGATTATAAGAACCACTGGGGCAGGGACTGATGTGAATGCTCAAATATTCTCTGAAAAGTGCTGCGGAAAACATGTGCGATATAAAGATAACTAATAAAAATAAAATAAAAATTAAATAAGCATATGACTATGAGGTAAAAATGATTGCAAGCATGTAACGATTACAGTATATCCTGAACATATTTATTTCTAAAATGATTTGAACTAAAATCCCACTTGTGTACCTGTTCAGCAGCTAACGTGATGGCTTCCACAAAGATGGTAACATTTTCAACTTTAATTTTACTTAGGATTGAAATGAGCAAGGTTTCATTGAGAAGAACATCAGTTCTGGTTACAAGGTCAGCTGTGGCATTTGGAGTTAAAACACCCTGAAAAATAGTTATGCTTTTAGTTTTTTATTTTATTATCATCCCTGTAATCCATCATGATTTTTCTTTCATTATGCTTACCTAACCCGATATATATTTTCTATAGATATGCATAATAAATTCCTTCCATTATTTATCACTCTATTTATAATAGCAAGGTCATTATAATGTTAGCAATGATTTGTCTTTCAATGTAATAGAAAAAATGAGCTGCGTGTTATATATTTTGCAAGTTACTATTAGTTGTTAATATAAGTAAATATATATGGTATTTTTATAAAGCAGCCATAGTTATCAACACAATCTAGATTTAAAATACAGATATTATATACTTTTTCCCTTTTCTATTAATTTAGACAGTTAATTATAGAATCATAAGTTTATGTCACTTTTAACAGTATATCAAATTCACTGGTTGATTAATAAGAAATATAATATATTAAGTGGTTCATTGCTAACAGTGCACTTTAATCTTCCCCACAGAGTTTTTCTTACAGTATTTATGCTAAATTAATAAATTGTTAATCAATATATTTTTTGAAAAGTCTACCTGTGTGAGGTTTTTGTTAAAAATAAAGAGGTCTTGACTTGTTGTATAGTTGAAAAAGTCTCCAAAATTGAGGGAAATCCAGATTTCATAACTTGCAGCATCGCAAACAACCCCTACAAATGACAATAAATATAATTGTAAAAAATTAGTTCTTTTATAATTACAAATGAAAGAGTATGAAGACAAAGTCATCAGGGTTTTCATCCAGCTACTGGGTCTTTAGAACATATACCTGTAGTAGTGGACTGTCTCATCAGGTATCTTTTAATGAAGTCATTGTAGATCTCTTGTTGAGTGTCTGGTGCCAATGAGGTAAACACAAGACTAAATGCATTCACTCTGTTGCAAAAACAAAATATATATAAATGTTTGTAAATCAATGGCAAGTTATATTCATTTTTCTATGTATTGTTTTTGTTTGTCATATTTGCTAAAGTTTTAAAAAGAAAATATAAACACAATAAATAAACAATACAGATGGTATCCTACTTACATAGTTTGGTAAGAGGAGCAGGAGATGTCAATTGGAAGAAGCTCAAGGAGAGTTTGGTTAAAATATGGAATTAATACAACTAAGTAGGTCTCAAATAAAATTTTCCAGTTTTGTGTGGTATAATTGCGGAAGCTGGATTCCAATTGCTGAAGCTCAACAGCCAGTAAAGTTTCCTTGATTTCTATTATCCTATTTTCTGAAAGACTTGCCTATGGATATAACAAAATATTTTACAAAGAGTTATCCAAATATATACTTCAAACATTTCCAAAATTGTAATTTCCAGAAATTTCTACATGTATTGAGCTAATGTTAACTATTTATTGTAGAATACATATTATTTAGGGCCAACATATCTGCAATTCTGTACCAAGAAAGTATAAATTATAACAACAGTCCCTTCCCCTGTGGTGCTCATTATCTAAAAGTACTATAATACAGACGCAGATGTATGGATTTATAATTGTCAAGAGCCAATAACAATTGTTATGTTTCTGGACAAAGGAAGTACCTTCAAACATGGGAAGAACATTCATTCAAGTCGGGCTCAAAAAGAAATACAATTTATAAGCATATGGGCAGCATGGATGGTGGAATGGTTAGCATTACTGCTTCGCAGCACTGAGGTCTTATGTTTGATTCCCACCATGGCCCAAATAGTGCAGTGTTTATATAGTCTCCCTGTGCTTCAGTGGTTATCCACAAAGTACTCCGGTTTCCTCCCACAATCCAAAAATATGCTGTTAATTGGCTCCCAACAGATTAACCCTAGAATGTCTGTTTGCGTATGTACATGTAGTAGGGAATAGAGATTATAAGATCCACTGGGGCAGGGACTGATGTGAATGCTCAAATATTCTCTGAAAAGTGCTGCGGAAAACATGTGCGATATAAAGATAACTGGTAAAAATAAAATAAAAATTAAATAAGCATATGACTATGAGGTAAAAATGATTCCAAGCATGTAACGATTACAGTACATCCTGAACATATTTATTTCTAAAATGATTTGAACTAAAATCCCACTTGTGTACCTGTTCAGCAGCTAACGTGATGGCTTCCACAAAGATGGTAACATTTTCAACTTTAATTTTACTTAGGATTGAAATGAGCAAGGTTTCATTGAGAAGAACATCAGTTCTGGTTACAAGGTCAGCTGTGGCATTTGGAGTTAAAACACCCTGAAAAATAGTTATGCTTTTAGTTTTTTATTTTATTATCATCCCTGTAATCCAACATGATTTTTCTTTCATTATGCTTACCTAACCCGATATATATTTTCTATAGATATGCATAATAAATTCCTTCCATTATTTATCACTCTATTTATAATAGCAAGGTCATTATAATGTTAGCAATGATTTGTTTTTCAATGTAATAGAAAAAATGAGCTGCGTGTTATATATTTTGCAAGTTACTATTAGTTGTTAATATAAGTACATATATATATGGTCTTTTTATAAAGCAGTTATAGTTATCAACACAATCTAGATTTAAAATACAGATATTATGTGTTTTTTCCCTTTTCTATTAATTTAGACAGTTAATTAAAGAATCATGAGTTTATGTCACTTTTAACAGTATATCAAATTCACTGGTTGATTAATAAGAAATATAATATATTAAGTGGTTCATTGCTAACAGTGCACTTTAATCTTCCCCACAGAGTTTTTCTTACAGTATTTATGCTAAATTAATAAATTGTTAATCAATATATTTTTTGAAAAGTCTACCTGTGTGAGGTTTTTGTTAAAAATAAAGAGGTCTTGACTTGTTGTATAGTTGAAAAAGTCTCCAAAATTGAGGGAAATCCAGATTTCATAACTTGCAGCATCGCAAACAACCCCTACAAATGACAATAAATATAATTGTGAAAAATTAGTTATTTTATAAATACAAATGAAAGAGTATGAAGACAAAGTCATCAGGGTTTTCATCCAGCTACTGGGTCTTTAGAACATATACCTGTAGTAGTGAACTGTCTCATCAGGTATCTTTTAATGAAGTCATTGTAGATCTCTTGTTGAGTGTCTGGTGCCAATGAGGTAAATACAATACTAAATGCATTCACTCTGTTGCAAAAACAAAATATATATGAATTTTTGTGATTCAATGGCAAATTATATTAATTTTTCTATGTATTGTTTTTGTTTGTCATATTTGCTAAAATTTTAAAAAGAAAATATAAACACAATAAATAAACAATACAGATGGCATCCTACTTACATAGTTTGGTAAGAGGAGCAGGAGATGTCAATTGGAAGAAGCTCAAGGAGAGTTTGGTTAAAATATGGAATTAATACAACTAAGTAGGTCTCAAATAAAATTTTCCAGTTTTGTGTGGTATAATTGCGGAAGCTGGATTCCAATTGCTGAAGCTCAACAGCCAGTAAAGTTTCCTTGATTTCTATTCTCCTATTTTCTGAAAGACTTGCCTATGGATATAACAAAATATTTTACAAATAGTTATCCAAATATATACTTCAAACTATTCCAAAATTGTGATTTCCAGAAATTTCTACATGTATTGAGCTAATGTTAACTATTTATTGTAGAATACATATTATTTAGTGTCAACATATCTGCAATTCTGTACCAAGAAAGTATAAAATATAACAGTCCCTTCCCCAGTGGTGCTCATTATCTAAAAGTATCTTAATACAGAAACAGATGTATGGGTTTATAATTGTCAAGAGCCAATAACAATTGTTATGTTTCTGGACAAAGGAAGTACCTTCAAACATGGGAAGAACATTCATTCAAGTCGGGCTCAAAAAGAAATAAAATTTATAAGCATATGGGCAGCATGGATGGTGGAATGGTTAGCATTACTGCTTCGCAGCACTGAGGTCTTATGTTTGATTCCCACCATGGCCCAAACAGTGCAGAGTTTATATAGTCTCCCTGTGCTTCAGTGGTTATCCACAAGGTACTCCGGTTTCCTCCCACAATCCAAAAATATGCTGTTAATTGGCTCCCAACAGATTAACCCTAGAATGTCTGTTTGCGTATGTACATGTAGTAGGGAATAGAGATTATAAGATCCACTGGGGCAGGGACTGATGTGAATGCTCAAATATTCTCTGAAAAGTGCTGCGGAAAACATGTGCGATATAAAGATAACTGGTAAAAATAAAATAAAAATTAAATAAGCATATGACTATGAGGTAAAAATGATTGCAAGCATGTAACGATTATAGTATATCCTGAACATATTTATTTCTAAAATGATTTGAACTAAAATCCCGCTTGTGTACCTGTTCAGCAGCTAACGTGATGGCTTCCACAAAGATGGTAACATTTTCAACTTTAATTTTACTTAGGATTGAAATGAGCAAGGTTTCATTGAGAAGAACATCAGTTCTGGTTACAAGGTCAGCTGTGGCATTTGGAGTTAAAACACCCTGAAAAATAGTTATGCTTTTATTTTTTTATTTTATTATCATCCCTGTAATCCAACATGATTTTTCTATCATTATGCTTACCTAACCCGATATATATTTTCTATAGATATGCATAATACATTCCTTCCATTATTTATCACTCTATTTATAATAGCAAGGTCATTATAATGTTAGCAATGATTTGTCTTTCAATGTAATAGAAAAAATGAGCTGCGTGTTATATATTTTGCAAGTTACTATTAGTTGTTAATATAAGTAAATATATATGGTCTTTTTATAAAGCATCCATAGTTATGAACACAATCTACATTTAAAATACAGATATTATGTGTTTTTTCCCTTTTCTATTAATTTAGACAGTTAATTAAAGAATCATGAGTTTATGTCACTTTTAACAGTATATCAAATTCACTGGTTGATTAATAGGAAATATAATATATTAAGTGGTTCATTGCTAACAGTGCACTTTAATTTTCCCCACAGAGTTTTTCTTACAGTATTTATGCTAAATTAATAAATTGTTAATCAATATATTTTTTGTAAAGTCTACCTGTGTGAGGTTTTTGTTAAAAATAAAGAGGTCTTGACTTGTTGTATAGTTGAAAAAGTCTCCAAAATTGAGGGAAATCCAGATTTCATAACTTGCAGCATCGCAAACAACCCCTACAAATGACAATAAATATAATTGTGAAAAATTAGTTATTTTATAAATACAAATGAAAGAGTATGAAGACAAAGTCATCAGGGTTTTCATCCAGCTACTGGGTCTTTAGAACATATACCTGTAGTAGTGGACTGTCTCATCAGGTATCTTTTAATGAAGTCATTGTAGATCTCTTGTTGAGTGTCTGGTGCCAATGAGGTAAATACAATACTAAATGCATTCACTCTGTTGCAAAAACAAAATATATGTGAATTTTTGTGATTCAATAGCAAATTATATTAATTTTTCTATGTATTGTTTTTGTTTGTCATATTTGCTAAAGTTTTAAAAAGAAAATATAAACACAATAAATAAACAATACAGATGGCATCCTACTTACATAGTTTGGTAAGAGGAGCAGGAGATGTCAATTGGAAGAAGCTCAAGGAGAGTTTGGTTAAAATATGGAATTAATACAACTAAGTAGGTCTCAAATAAAATTTTCCAGTTTTGTGTGGTATAATTGCGGAAGCTGGATTCCAATTGCTGAAGCTCAACAGCCAGTAAAGTTTCCTTGATTTCTATTCTCCTATTTTCTGAAAGACTTGCCTATGGATATAACAAAATATTTTACAAAGATTTATCCAAATATATACTTCAAACTTTTCCAAAATTGTGATTTCCAGAAATTTCTACATGTATTGAGCTAATGTTAACTATTTGTTGTAGAATACATATTATTTAGTGCCAACATATCTGCAATTCTGTACCAAGAAAGTATAAAATATAACAGTCCCTTCCCCAGTGGTGCTCATTATCTAAAAGTATCTTAATACAGAAACAGATGTATGGGTTTATAATTGTCAAGAGCCAATAACAATTGTTATGTTTCTGGACAAAGGAAGTACCTTCAAACATGGGAAGAACATTCATTCAAGTCGGGCTCAAAATGAGATAAAATGTATAAGCATATGGGCAGCATGGATGGTGGAATGGTTAGCATTACTGCTTCACAGCACTGAGGTCTTATGTTTGATTCCCACCATGGCCCAAACAGTGCAGAGTTTATATAGTCTCCCTGTACTTCAGTGGTTATCCACAAGGTACTCCGGTTTCCTCCCACAATACAAAAATATGCTGGTAATTGGCTCCCAACAGATTAACCCTAGAATGTCTGTTTGCGTATGTACATGTAGTAGGGAATATAGATTATAAGATCCACTGGGGGCAGGGACTGATGTGAGTGCTCAAATATTCTCTGAAAATTGCTGCGGAAAACATGTGCGATATAAAGATAACTGGTAAAAATAAAATTAAAATTAAATAAGCATATGACTATGAGGTAAAAATGATTGCAAGCATGTAACGATTACAGTATATCCTGAACATATTTATTTCTAAAATGATTTGAACTAAAATCCCACTTGTGTACCTGTTCAGCAGCTAACGTGATGGCTTCCACAAAGATGGTAACATTTTCAACTTTAATTTTACTTAGGATTGAAATGAGCAAGGTTTCATTGAGAAGAACATCAGTTCTGGTTACAAGGTCAGCTGTGGCATTTGGAGTTAAAACACCCTGAAAAATAGTTATGCTTTTAGTTTTTTATTTTATTATCATCCCTGTAATCCAACATGATTTTTCTTTCATTATGCTTACCTAACCCGATATATATTTTCTATAGATATGCATAATAAATTCCTTCCATTATTTATCACTCTATTTATAATAGCAAGGTCATTATAATGTTAGCAATGATTTGTCTTTCAATGTAATAGAAAAAATGAGCTGCGTGTTATATATTTTGCAAGTTACTATTAGTTGTTAATATAAGTAAATATATATGGTCTTTTTATAAAGCAGCCATAGTTATCAACACAATCTAGATTTAAAATACAGATATTATATGTTTTTTCCCTTTTCTATTAATTTAGACAGTTAATTAAAGTATCATGAGTTTATGTCACTTTTAACAGTATATCAAATTCACTGGTTGATTAATAAGTAATATAATATATTAAGTGGTTCATTGCAAACAGTGCACTTTAATCTTCCCCACAGAGTTTTTCTTACAGTATTTATGCTAAATTAATAAATTGTTAGTTAATATATTTTTTGAAAAGTCTACCTGTGTGAGGTTTTTGTTAAAAATAAAGAGGTCTTGACTTGTTGTATAGTTGAAAAAGTCTCCAAAATTGAGGGAAATCCAGATTTCATAACTTGCAGCATCGCAAACAACCCCTACAAATGACAATAAATATAATTGTGAAAAATTAGTTATTTTATAAATACAAATGAAAGAGTATGAAGACAAAGTCATCAGGGTTTTCATCCAGCTACTGGGTCTTTAGAACATATACCTGTAGTAGTGGACTGTCTCATCAGGTATCTTTTAATGAAGTCATTGTAGATCTCTTGTTGAGTGTCTGGTGCCAATGAGGTAAATACAATACTAAATGCATTCACTCTGTTGCAAAAACAAAATATATGTGAATTTTTGTGATTTAATGGCAAATTATATTAATTTTTCTATGTATTGTTTTTGTTTGTCATATTTGCTAAAGTTTTAAAAAGAAAATATAAACACAATAAATAAACAATACAAATGGCATCCTACTTACATAGTTTGGTAAGAGGAGCAGGAGATCTCAATTGGAAGAAGCTCAAGGAGAGTTTGGTTAAAATATGGAATTAATACAACTAAGTAGGTCTCAAATAAAATTTTCCAGTTTTGTGTGGTATAATTGCGGAAGCTGGATTCCAATTGCTGAAGCTCAACAGCCAGTAAAGTTTCCTTGATTTCTATTCTCCTATTTTCTGAAAGACTTGCCTATGGATATAACAAAATATTTTACAAAGAGTTATCCAAATATATACTTCAAACTATTCCAAAATTGTGATTTCCAGAAATTTCTACATGTATTGAGCTAATGTTAACTATTTGTTGTAGAATACATATTATTTAGTGCCAACATATCTGCAATTCTGTACCAAGAAAGTATAAAATATAACAGTCCCTTCCCCAGTGGTGCTCATTATCTAAAAGTATCTTAATACAGAAACAGATGTATGGGTTTATAATTGTCAAGAGCCAATAACAATTGTTATGTTTCTGGACAAAGGAAGTACCTTCAAACATGGGAAGAACATTCATTCAAGTCGGGCTCAAAATGAAATAAAATTTATAAGCATATGGGCAGCATGGATGGTGGAATGGTTAGCATTACTGCTTCGCAGCACTGAGGTCTTATGTTTGATTCCCACCATGGCCCAAACAGTGCAGAGTTTATATAATCTCACTGTGCTTCAGTGGTTATCCACAAGGTACTCCGGTTTCCTCCCACAATCCAAAAATATGCTGTTAATTGGCTCCCAACAGATTAACCCTAGAATGTCTGTTTGCGTATGTACATGTAGTTGGGAATAGAGATTATAAGATCCACTGGGGCAGGGACTAATGTGAATGCTCAAATATTCTCTGAAAAGTGCTGCGGAAAACATGTGCGATATAAAGATAACTGGTAAAAATAAAATAAAAATTAAATAAGCATATGACTATGAGGTAAAAATGATTGCAAGCATGTAACGATTACAGTATATCCTGAACATATTTATTTGTAAAATGATTGGAACTAAAATCCCACTTGTGTACCTGTTCAGCAGCTAACGTGATGGCTTCCACAAAGATGGTAACATTTTCAACTTCAATTTTACTTAGGATTGAAATGAGCAAGGTTTCATTGAGAAGAACATCAGTTCTGGTTACAAGGTCAGCTGTGGCATTTGGAGTTAAAACACCCTGAAAAAAAGTTATGCTTTTAGTTTTTTATTTTATTATCATCCTTGTAATACAACATGATTTTTCTTTCATTATGCTTACCAAACCCCATATATATTTTCTATAAATATGCATAATAAATTCCTTCTATTATTTATCACTCTATTTATAATAGCAAGGTCATTATAATGTTAGCAATGATTTGTCTTTCAAGGTAATAGAAAAAATGAGCTGCGTGTTATATATTTTGCCAGTTACTATTAGTTGTTTATATAAGTAAATATATATGGTATTTTTATAAAGCAGCCATAGTTATCAACACAATCTAGATTTAAAAATACAGATATTATATGCTTTTTCCCTTTTCTATTAATTTAGACAGTTCATTATAGAATCATGAGTTTATGTCACTTTTAACAGTATAGCAAATTCACTGGTTGATTAATAAGAAATATAATATATTAAGTGGTTCATTGCTAACAGTGCACTTTAATCTTCCCCACAGAGTTTTTCTTACAGTATTTATGCTAAATTAATAAATTGTTAATCAATATCTTTTTTGAAAAGTCTACCTGTGTGAGGTTTTTGTTAAAAATAAAGAGGTCTTGACTTGTTGTATAGTTGAAAAAGTCTCCAAAATTGAGGGAAATCCAGATTTCATAACTTGCAGCATCGCAAACAACCCCTACAAATGACAATAAATATAATTTTGAAAAATTTGTTATTTTATAAATACAAATGAAAGAGTATAAAGACAAAGTCATCAGGGTTTTCATCCAGCTACTGGGTCTTTAGAACATATACCTGTAGTAGTGGACTGTCTCATCAGGTATCTTTTAATGAAGTCATTGTAGATCTCTTGTTGAGTGTCTGGTGCCAATGAGGTAAACACAAGACTAAATGCATTCACTCTGTTGCAAAAACAAAATACATATGAATTTTTGTGATTCGATGGCAAGTTATATTCATTTTTCTATGTATTGTTTTTGTTTGTCATATTTGCTAAAGTTTTAAAAAGAAAATATAAACACAATAAATAAACAATACAGATGGTATCCTACTTACATAGTTTGGTAAGAGGAGCAGGAGATGTCAATTGGAAGCAACTCCAGGAGAGTTTGGTTAAAATATGGAATTAATAATACTAAGTAGGTCTCAAATAAAATTTTCCAGTTTTGTGTGGTATAATTGCGGAAGCTGGATTCCAATTGCTGAAGCTCAACAGCCAGTAGAGTTTCCTTGATTTTTATTATCCTATTTTCTGAAAGACTTGCCTATGGATATAACAAAATATTTTACAAAGAGTTATCCAAATATATACTTCAAACATTTCCAAAATTGTGATTTCCAGAAATTTCTACATGTATTGAGCTAATGTTAACTATTTGTTGTAGAATACATATTATTTAGTGCCAACATATCTGCAATTCTGTACCAAGAAAGTATAAAATATAACAGTCCCTTCCCCAGTGGTGCTCATTATCTAAAAGTACCTTAATACAGAAACAGATGTATGGGTTTATAATTGTCAAGAGCCAATAACAATTGTTATGTTTCTGGACAAAGGAAGTACCTTCAAACATGGGAAGAACATTCATTCAAGTCGGGCTCAAAATGAGATAAAATGTATAAGCATATGGGCAGCATGGATGGTGGAATGGTTAGCATTACTGCTTCACAGCACTGAGGTCTTATGTTTGATTCCCACCATGGCCCAAACAGTGCAGAGTTTATATAGTCTCCCTGTACTTCAGTGGTTATCCACAAGGTACTCCGGTTTCCTCCCACAATACAAAAATATGCTGGTAATTGGCTCCCAACAGATTAACCCTAGAATGTCTGTTTGCGTATGTACATGTAGTAGGGAATATAGATTATAAGATCCACTGGGGGCAGGGACTGATGTGAGTGCTCAAATATTCTCTGAAAATTGCTGCGGAAAACATGTGCGATATAAAGATAACTGGTAAAAATAAAATTAAAATTAAATAAGCATATGACTATGAGGTAAAAATGATTGCAAGCATGTAACGATTACAGTACATCCTGAACATATTTATTTCTAAAATGATTGGAACTAAAATCCCACTTGTGTACCTGTTCAGCAGCTAACGTGATGGCTTCCAGAAAGATGGTAACATTTTCAACTTCAATTTTACTTAGGATTGAAATGAGCAAGGTTTCATTGAGAAGAACATCAGTTCTGGTTACAAGGTCAGCTGTGGCATTTGGAGTTAAAACACCCTGAAAAATAGTTATGCTTTTAGTTTTTTATTTTATTATCATCCGTGTAATCCAACATGATTTTTCTTTCATTATGCTTACCCAACCCCATATATATTTTCTATAGATATGCATAATAAATTCCTTCTATTATTTATCACTCTATTTATAATAGCAACGTCATTATAATGTTAGCAATGATTTGTCTTTCAAGGTAATAGAAAAAATTAGCTGCGTGTTATATATTTTGCCAGTTACTATTAGTTGTTTATATAAGTAAATATATATGGTATTTTTATAAAGCAGCCATAGTTATCAACACAATCTAGATTTAAAAATACAGATATTATATGCTTTTTCCCTTTTCTATTAATTTAGACAGTTCATTATAGAATCATGAGTTTATGTCACTTTTAACAGTATAGCAAATTCACTGGTTGATTAATAAGAAATATAATATATTAAGTGGTTCATTGCTAACAGTGCACTTTAATCTTCCCCACAGAGTTTTTCTTACAGTATTTATGCTAAATTAATAAATTGTTAATCCATATATTTTTTGAAAAGTCTACCTGTGTGAGGTTTTTGTTAAAAATAAAGAGGTCTTGACTTGTTGGATAGTTGAAAAAGTCTCCAAAATTGAGGGAAATCCAGATTTCATAACTTGCAGCATCGCAAACAACCCCTACAAATGACAATAAATATAATTTTGAAAAATTAGTTATTTTATAAATACAAATGAAAGAGTATAAAGACAAAGTCATCAGGGTTTTCATCCAGCTACTGGGTCTTTAGAACTTATACCTGTAGTAGTGGACTGTCTCATCAGGTATCTTTTAATGAAGTCATTGTAGATCTCTTGTTGAGTGTCTGGTGCCAATGAGGTAAACACAAGACTAAATGCATTCACTCTGTTCAAAAACAAAATACATATGAATTTTTGTGATTCAGTGGCAAGTTATATTCATTTTTCTATGTATTGTTTTTGTTTGTCATATTTGCTAAAGTTTTAAAAAGAAAATATAAACACAATAAATAAACAATACAGATGGTATCCTACTTACATAGTTTGGTAAGAGGAGCAGGAGATGTCAATTGGAAGCAGCTCAAGGAGAGTTTGGTTAAAATATGGAATTAATAATACTAAGTAGGTCTCAAATAAAATTTTCCAGTTTTGTGTGGTATAATTGCGGAAGCTGGATTCCAATTGCTGAAGCTCAACAGCCAGTAGAGTTTCCTTGATTTCTATTATCCTATTTTCTGAAAGACTTGCCTATGGATATAACAAAATATTTTACAAAGAGTTATCCAAATATATACTTCAAACATTTCCAAAATTGTGATTTCCAGAAATTTCTACATGTATTGAGCTAATGTTAACTATTTGTTGTAGAATACATATTATTTAGTGCCAACATATCTGCAATTCTGTACCAAGAAAGTATAAAATATAACAGTCCCTTCCCCAGTGGTGCTCATTATCTAAAAGTACCTTAATACAGAAACAGATGTATGGGTTTATAATTGTCAAGAGCCAATAACAATTGTTATGTTTCTGGACAAAGGAAGTACCTTCAAACATGGGAAGAACATTCATTCAAGTCGGGCTCAAAATGAGATAAAATGTATAAGCATATGGGCAGCATGGATGGTGGAATGGTTAGCATTACTGCTTCACAGCACTGAGGTCTTATGTTTGATTCCCACCATGGCCCAAACAGTGCAGAGTTTATATAGTCTCCCTGTGCTTCAGTGGTTATCCACAAGGTACTCCGGTTTCCTCCCACAATCCAAAAATATGCTGTTAATTGGCTCCCAACAGATTAACCCTAGAATGTCTGTTTGCGTATGTACATGTAGTAGGGAATAGAGATTATAAGAACCACTGGGGCAGGGACTGATGTGAATGCTCAAATATTCTCTGAAAAGTGCTGCGGAAAACATGTGCGATATAAAGATAACTGGTAAAAATAAAAAATAAATGAAATAAGCATATGACTATGAGGTAAAAATGATTGCAAGCATGTAACGATTACAGTATATTCTGAACATATTTATTTCTAAAATGATTGGAACTAAAATCCCACTTGTGTACCTGTTCAGCAGCTAACGTGATGGCTTCCACAAAGATGGTAACATTTTCAACTTTAATTTTACTTAGGATTGAAATGAGCAAGGTTTCATTGAGAAGAACATCAGTTCTGGTTACAAGGTCAGCTGTGGCATTTGGAGTTAAAACACCCTGAAAAATAGTTATGCTTTTAGTTTTTTATTTTATTATCATCCCTGTAATCCAACATGATTTTTCTTTTATTATGCTTACCTAACCCGATATATATTTTCTATAGATATGCATAATAAATTCCTTCCATTATTTATCACTCTATTTATAATAGCAAGGTCATTATAATGATAGCAATGGTTTGTCTTTCAATGTAATAGAAAAAATGAGCTGCGTGTTATATATTTTGCAAGTTACTATTAGTTGTTTATATAAGTAAATATATATGGTATTTTTATAAAGCAGCCATAGTTATCAACACAATCTAGATTTAAAAATACAGATATTATATGCTTTTTCCCTTTTCTATTAATTTAGACAGTTAATTATAGAATCATGAGTTTATGTCACTTTTAACAGTATAGCAAATTCACTGGTTGATTAATAAGAAATATAATATATTAAGTGGTTCATTGCTAACAGTGCACTTTAATCTTCCCCACAGAGTTTTTCTTACAGTATTTATGCTAAATTAATAAATTGTTAATCCATATATTTTTTGAAAAGTCTACCTGTGTGAGGTTTTTGTTAAAAATAAAGAGGTCTTGACTTGTTGTATAGTTGAAAAAGTCTCCAAAATTGAGGGAAATCCAGATTTCATAACTTGCAGCATCGCAAACAACCCCTACAAATGACAATAAATATAATTTTGAAAAATTAGTTATTTTATAAATACAAATGAAAGAGTATAAAGACAAAGTCATCAGGGTTTTCATCCAGCTACTGGGTCTTTAGAACATATACCTGTAGTAGTGGACTGTCTCATCAGGTATCTTTTAATGAAGTCATTGTAGATCTCTTGTTGAGTGTCTGGTGCCAATGAGGTAAACACAAGACTAAATGCATTCACTCTGTTGCAAAAACAAAATACATATGAATTTTTGTGATTCGATGGCAAGTTATATTCATTTTTCTATGTATTGTTTTTGTTTGTCATATTTGCTAAAGTTTTAAAAAGAAAATATACACACAATAAATAAACAATACAGATGGTATCCTACTTACATAGTTTGGTAAGAGGAGCAGGAGATGTCAATTGGAAGCAACTCCAGGAGAGTTTGGTTAAAATATGGAATTAATAATACTAAGTAGGTCTCAAATAAAATTTTCCAGTTTTGTGTGGTATAATTGCGGAAGCTGGATTCCAATTGCTGAAGCTCAACAGCCAGTAGAGTTTCCTTGATTTTTATTATCCTATTTTCTGAAAGACTTGCCTATGGATATAACAAAATATTTTACAAAGAGTTATCCAAATATATACTTCAAACATTTCCAAAATTGTGATTTCCAGAAATTTCTACATGTATTGAGCTAATGTTAACTATTTGTTGTAGAATACATATTATTTAGTGCCAACATATCTGCAATTCTGTACCAAGAAAGTATAAAATATAACAGTCCCTTCCCCAGTGGTGCTCATTATCTAAAAGTACCTTAATACAAAAACAGATGTATGGGTTTATAATTGTCAAGAGCCAATAACAATTGTTATGTTTCTGGACAAAGGAAGTACCTTCAAACATGGGAAGAACATTCATTCAAGTCGGGCTCAAAATGAGATAAAATGTATAAGCATATGGGCAGCATGGATGGTGGAATGGTTAGCATTACTGCTTCACAGCACTGAGGTCTTATGTTTGATTCCCACCATGGCCCAAACAGTGCAGAGTTTATATAGTCTCCCTGTACTTCAGTGGTTATCCACAAGGTACTCCGGTTTCCTCCCACAATACAAAAATATGCTGGTAATTGGCTCCCAACAGATTAACCCTAGAATGTCTGTTTGCGTATGTACATGTAGTAGGGAATATAGATTATAAGATCCACTGGGGGCAGGGACTGATGTGAGTGCTCAAATATTCTCTGAAAATTGCTGCGGAAAACATGTGCGATATAAAGATAACTGGTAAAAATAAAATTAAAATTAAATAAGCATATGACTATGAGGTAAAAATGATTGCAAGCATGTAACGATTACAGTACATCCTGAACATATTTATTTCTAAAATGATTGGAACTAAAATCCCACTTGTGTACCTGTTCAGCAGCTAACGTGATGGCTTCCAGAAAGATGGTAACATTTTCAACTTCAATTTTACTTAGGATTGAAATGAGCAAGGTTTCATTGAGAAGAACATCAGTTCTGGTTACAAGGTCAGCTGTGGCATTTGGAGTTAAAACACCCTGAAAAATAGTTATGCTTTTAGTTTTTTATTTTATTATCATCCGTGTAATCCAACATGATTTTTCTTTCATTATGCTTACCCAACCCCATATATATTTTCTATAGATATGCATAATAAATTCCTTCTATTATTTATCACTCTATTTATAATAGCAACGTCATTATAATGTTAGCAATGATTTGTCTTTCAAGGTAATAGAAAAAATGAGCTGCGTGTTATATATTTTGCCAGTTACTATTAGTTGTTTATATAAGTAAATATATATGGTATTTTTATAAAGCAGCCATAGTTATCAACACAATCTAGATTTAAAAATACAGATATTATATGCTTTTTCCCTTTTCTATTAATTTAGACAGTTCATTATAGAATCATGAGTTTATGTCACTTTTAACAGTATAGCAAATTCACTGGTTGATTAATAAGAAATATAATATATTAAGTGGTTCATTGCTAACAGTGCACTTTAATCTTCCCCACAGAGTTTTTCTTACAGTATTTATGCTAAATTAATAAATTGTTAATCAATATCTTTTTTGAAAAGTCTACCTGTGTGAGGTTTTTGTTAAAAATAAAGAGGTCTTGACTTGTTGTATAGTTGAAAAAGTCTCCAAAATTGAGGGAAATCCAGATTTCATAACTTGCAGCATCGCAAACAACCCCTACAAATGACAATAAATATAATTTTGAAAAATTTGTTATTTTATAAATACAAATGAAAGAGTATAAAGACAAAGTCATCAGGGTTTTCATCCAGCTACTGGGTCTTTAGAACATATACCTGTAGTAGTGGACTGTCTCATCAGGTATCTTTTAATGAAGTCATTGTAGATCTCTTGTTGAGTGTCTGGTGCCAATGAGGTAAACACAAGACTAAATGCATTCACTCTGTTGCAAAAACAAAATACATATGAATTTTTGTGATTCGATGGCAAGTTATATTCATTTTTCTATGTATTGTTTTTGTTTGTCATATTTGCTAAAGTTTTAAAAAGAAAATATAAACACAATAAATAAACAATACAGATGGTATCCTACTTACATAGTTTGGTAAGAGGAGCAGGAGATGTCAATTGGAAGCAACTCCAGGAGAGTTTGGTTAAAATATGGAATTAATAATACTAAGTAGGTCTCAAATAAAATTTTCCAGTTTTGTGTGGTATAATTGCGGAAGCTGGATTCCAATTGCTGAAGCTCAACAGCCAGTAGAGTTTCCTTGATTTTTATTATCCTATTTTCTGAAAGACTTGCCTATGGATATAACAAAATATTTTACAAAGAGTTATCCAAATATATACTTCAAACATTTCCAAAATTGTGATTTCCAGAAATTTCTACATGTATTGAGCTAATGTTAACTATTTGTTGTAGAATACATATTATTTAGTGCCAACATATCTGCAATTCTGTACCAAGAAAGTATAAAATATAACAGTCCCTTCCCCAGTGGTGCTCATTATCTAAAAGTACCTTAATACAGAAACAGATGTATGGGTTTATAATTGTCAAGAGCCAATAACAATTGTTATGTTTCTGGACAAAGGAAGTACCTTCAAACATGGGAAGAACATTCATTCAAGTCGGGCTCAAAATGAGATAAAATGTATAAGCATATGGGCAGCATGGATGGTGGAATGGTTAGCATTACTGCTTCACAGCACTGAGGTCTTATGTTTGATTCCCACCATGGCCCAAACAGTGCAGAGTTTATATAGTCTCCCTGTACTTCAGTGGTTATCCACAAGGTACTCCGGTTTCCTCCCACAATACAAAAATATGCTGGTAATTGGCTCCCAACAGATTAACCCTAGAATGTCTGTTTGCGTATGTACATGTAGTAGGGAATATAGATTATAAGATCCACTGGGGGCAGGGACTGATGTGAGTGCTCAAATATTCTCTGAAAATTGCTGCGGAAAACATGTGCGATATAAAGATAACTGGTAAAAATAAAATTAAAATTAAATAAGCATATGACTATGAGGTAAAAATGATTGCAAGCATGTAACGATTACAGTACATCCTGAACATATTTATTTCTAAAATGATTGGAACTAAAATCCCACTTGTGTACCTGTTCAGCAGCTAACGTGATGGCTTCCAGAAAGATGGTAACATTTTCAACTTCAATTTTACTTAGGATTGAAATGAGCAAGGTTTCATTGAGAAGAACATCAGTTCTGGTTACAAGGTCAGCTGTGGCATTTGGAGTTAAAACACCCTGAAAAATAGTTATGCTTTTAGTTTTTTATTTTATTATCATCCGTGTAATCCAACATGATTTTTCTTTCATTATGCTTACCCAACCCCATATATATTTTCTATAGATATGCATAATAAATTCCTTCTATTATTTATCACTCTATTTATAATAGCAACGTCATTATAATGTTAGCAATGATTTGTCTTTCAAGGTAATAGAAAAAATTAGCTGCGTGTTATATATTTTGCCAGTTACTATTAGTTGTTTATATAAGTAAATATATATGGTATTTTTATAAAGCAGCCATAGTTATCAACACAATCTAGATTTAAAAATACAGATATTATATGCTTTTTCCCTTTTCTATTAATTTAGACAGTTCATTATAGAATCATGAGTTTATGTCACTTTTAACAGTATAGCAAATTCACTGGTTGATTAATAAGAAATATAATATATTAAGTGGTTCATTGCTAACAGTGCACTTTAATCTTCCCCACAGAGTTTTTCTTACAGTATTTATGCTAAATTAATAAATTGTTAATCCATATATTTTTTGAAAAGTCTACCTGTGTGAGGTTTTTGTTAAAAATAAAGAGGTCTTGACTTGTTGGATAGTTGAAAAAGTCTCCAAAATTGAGGGAAATCCAGATTTCATAACTTGCAGCATCGCAAACAACCCCTACAAATGACAATAAATATAATTTTGAAAAATTAGTTATTTTATAAATACAAATGAAAGAGTATAAAGACAAAGTCATCAGGGTTTTCATCCAGCTACTGGGTCTTTAGAACTTATACCTGTAGTAGTGGACTGTCTCATCAGGTATCTTTTAATGAAGTCATTGTAGATCTCTTGTTGAGTGTCTGGTGCCAATGAGGTAAACACAAGACTAAATGCATTCACTCTGTTCAAAAACAAAATACATATGAATTTTTGTGATTCAGTGGCAAGTTATATTCATTTTTCTATGTATTGTTTTTGTTTGTCATATTTGCTAAAGTTTTAAAAAGAAAATATAAACACAATAAATAAACAATACAGATGGTATCCTACTTACATAGTTTGGTAAGAGGAGCAGGAGATGTCAATTGGAAGCAGCTCAAGGAGAGTTTGGTTAAAATATGGAATTAATAATACTAAGTAGGTCTCAAATAAAATTTTCCAGTTTTGTGTGGTATAATTGCGGAAGCTGGATTCCAATTGCTGAAGCTCAACAGCCAGTAGAGTTTCCTTGATTTCTATTATCCTATTTTCTGAAAGACTTGCCTATGGATATAACAAAATATTTTACAAAGAGTTATCCAAATATATACTTCAAACATTTCCAAAATTGTGATTTCCAGAAATTTCTACATGTATTGAGCTAATGTTAACTATTTGTTGTAGAATACATATTATTTAGTGCCAACATATCTGCAATTCTGTACCAAGAAAGTATAAAATATAACAGTCCCTTCCCCAGTGGTGCTCATTATCTAAAAGTACCTTAATACAGAAACAGATGTATGGGTTTATAATTGTCAAGAGCCAATAACAATTGTTATGTTTCTGGACAAAGGAAGTACCTTCAAACATGGGAAGAACATTCATTCAAGTCGGGCTCAAAATGAGATAAAATGTATAAGCATATGGGCAGCATGGATGGTGGAATGGTTAGCATTACTGCTTCGCAGCACTGAGGTCTTATGTTTGATTCCCACCATGGCCCAAACAGTGCAGAGTTTATATAGTCTCCCTGTGCTTCAGTGGTTATCCACAAGGTACTCCGGTTTCCTCCCACAATCCAAAAATATGCTGTTAATTGGCTCCCAACAGATTAACCCTAGAATGTCTGTTTGCGTATGTACATGTAGTAGGGAATAGAGATTATAAGAACCACTGGGGCAGGGACTGATGTGAATGCTCAAATATTCTCTGAAAAGTGCTGCGGAAAACATGTGCGATATAAAGATAACTGGTAAAAATAAAAAATAAATGAAATAAGCATATGACTATGAGGTAAAAATGATTGCAAGCATGTAACGATTACAGTATATTCTGAACATATTTATTTCTAAAATGATTGGAACTAAAATCCCACTTGTGTACCTGTTCAGCAGCTAACGTGATGGCTTCCACAAAGATGGTAACATTTTCAACTTTAATTTTACTTAGGATTGAAATGAGCAAGGTTTCATTGAGAAGAACATCAGTTCTGGTTACAAGGTCAGCTGTGGCATTTGGAGTTAAAACACCCTGAAAAATAGTTATGCTTTTAGTTTTTTATTTTATTATCATCCCTGTAATCCAACATGATTTTTCTTTTATTATGCTTACCTAACCCGATATATATTTTCTATAGATATGCATAATAAATTCCTTCCATTATTTATCACTCTATTTATAATAGCAAGGTCATTATAATGATAGCAATGGTTTGTCTTTCAATGTAATAGAAAAAATGAGCTGCGTGTTATATATTTTGCAAGTTACTATTAGTTGTTTATATAAGTAAATATATATGGTATTTTTATAAAGCAGCCATAGTTATCAACACAATCTAGATTTAAAAATACAGATATTATATGCTTTTTCCCTTTTCTATTAATTTAGACAGTTAATTATAGAATCATGAGTTTATGTCACTTTTAACAGTATAGCAAATTCACTGGTTGATTAATAAGAAATATAATATATTAAGTGGTTCATTGCTAACAGTGCACTTTAATCTTCCCCACAGAGTTTTTCTTACAGTATTTATGCTAAATTAATAAATTGTTAATCCATATATTTTTTGAAAAGTCTACCTGTGTGAGGTTTTTGTTAAAAATAAAGAGGTCTTGACTTGTTGTATAGTTGAAAAAGTCTCCAAAATTGAGGGAAATCCAGATTTCATAACTTGCAGCATCGCAAACAACCCCTACAAATGACAATAAATATAATTTTGAAAAATTAGTTATTTTATAAATACAAATGAAAGAGTATAAAGACAAAGTCATCAGGGTTTTCATCCAGCTACTGGGTCTTTAGAACATATACCTGTAGTAGTGGACTGTCTCATCAGGTATCTTTTAATGAAGTCATTGTAGATCTCTTGTTGAGTGTCTGGTGCCAATGAGGTAAACACAAGACTAAATGCATTCACTCTGTTGCAAAAACAAAATACATATGAATTTTTGTGATTCGATGGCAAGTTATATTCATTTTTCTATGTATTGTTTTTGTTTGTCATATTTGCTAAAGTTTTAAAAAGAAAATATACACACAATAAATAAACAATACAGATGGTATCCTACTTACATAGTTTGGTAAGAGGAGCAGGAGATGTCAATTGGAAGCAACTCCAGGAGAGTTTGGTTAAAATATGGAATTAATAATACTAAGTAGGTCTCAAATAAAATTTTCCAGTTTTGTGTGGTATAATTGCGGAAGCTGGATTCCAATTGCTGAAGCTCAACAGCCAGTAGAGTTTCCTTGATTTTTATTATCCTATTTTCTGAAAGACTTGCCTATGGATATAACAAAATATTTTACAAAGAGTTATCCAAATATATACTTCAAACATTTCCAAAATTGTGATTTCCAGAAATTTCTACATGTATTGAGCTAATGTTAACTATTTGTTGTAGAATACATATTATTTAGTGCCAACATATCTGCAATTCTGTACCAAGAAAGTATAAAATATAACAGTCCCTTCCCCAGTGGTGCTCATTATCTAAAAGTACCTTAATACAAAAACAGATGTATGGGTTTATAATTGTCAAGAGCCAATAACAATTGTTATGTTTCTGGACAAAGGAAGTACCTTCAAACATGGGAAGAACATTCATTCAAGTCGGGCTCAAAATGAGATAAAATGTATAAGCATATGGGCAGCATGGATGGTGGAATGGTTAGCATTACTGCTTCACAGCACTGAGGTCTTATGTTTGATTCCCACCATGGCCCAAACAGTGCAGAGTTTATATAGTCTCCCTGTACTTCAGTGGTTATCCACAAGGTACTCCGGTTTCCTCCCACAATACAAAAATATGCTGGTAATTGGCTCCCAACAGATTAACCCTAGAATGTCTGTTTGCGTATGTACATGTAGTAGGGAATATAGATTATAAGATCCACTGGGGGCAGGGACTGATGTGAGTGCTCAAATATTCTCTGAAAATTGCTGCGGAAAACATGTGCGATATAAAGATAACTGGTAAAAATAAAATTAAAATTAAATAAGCATATGACTATGAGGTAAAAATGATTGCAAGCATGTAACGATTACAGTACATCCTGAACATATTTATTTCTAAAATGATTGGAACTAAAATCCCACTTGTGTACCTGTTCAGCAGCTAACGTGATGGCTTCCAGAAAGATGGTAACATTTTCAACTTCAATTTTACTTAGGATTGAAATGAGCAAGGTTTCATTGAGAAGAACATCAGTTCTGGTTACAAGGTCAGCTGTGGCATTTGGAGTTAAAACACCCTGAAAAATAGTTATGCTTTTAGTTTTTTATTTTATTATCATCCGTGTAATCCAACATGATTTTTCTTTCATTATGCTTACCCAACCCCATATATATTTTCTATAGATATGCATAATAAATTCCTTCTATTATTTATCACTCTATTTATAATAGCAACGTCATTATAATGTTAGCAATGATTTGTCTTTCAAGGTAATAGAAAAAATTAGCTGCGTGTTATATATTTTGCCAGTTACTATTAGTTGTTTATATAAGTAAATATATATGGTATTTTTATAAAGCAGCCATAGTTATCAACACAATCTAGATTTAAAAATACAGATATTATATGCTTTTTCCCTTTTCTATTAATTTAGACAGTTCATTATAGAATCATGAGTTTATGTCACTTTTAACAGTATAGCAAATTCACTGGTTGATTAATAAGAAATATAATATATTAAGTGGTTCATTGCTAACAGTGCACTTTAATCTTCCCCACAGAGTTTTTCTTACAGTATTTATGCTAAATTAATAAATTGTTAATCCATATATTTTTTGAAAAGTCTACCTGTGTGAGGTTTTTGTTAAAAATAAAGAGGTCTTGACTTGTTGGATAGTTGAAAAAGTCTCCAAAATTGAGGGAAATCCAGATTTCATAACTTGCAGCATCGCAAACAACCCCTACAAATGACAATAAATATAATTTTGAAAAATTAGTTATTTTATAAATACAAATGAAAGAGTATAAAGACAAAGTCATCAGGGTTTTCATCCAGCTACTGGGTCTTTAGAACTTATACCTGTAGTAGTGGACTGTCTCATCAGGTATCTTTTAATGAAGTCATTGTAGATCTCTTGTTGAGTGTCTGGTGCCAATGAGGTAAACACAAGACTAAATGCATTCACTCTGTTCAAAAACAAAATACATATGAATTTTTGTGATTCAGTGGCAAGTTATATTCATTTTTCTATGTATTGTTTTTGTTTGTCATATTTGCTAAAGTTTTAAAAAGAAAATATAAACACAATAAATAAACAATACAGATGGTATCCTACTTACATAGTTTGGTAAGAGGAGCAGGAGATGTCAATTGGAAGCAGCTCAAGGAGAGTTTGGTTAAAATATGGAATTAATAATACTAAGTAGGTCTCAAATAAAATTTTCCAGTTTTGTGTGGTATAATTGCGGAAGCTGGATTCCAATTGCTGAAGCTCAACAGCCAGTAGAGTTTCCTTGATTTCTATTATCCTATTTTCTGAAAGACTTGCCTATGGATATAACAAAATATTTTACAAAGAGTTATCCAAATATATACTTCAAACATTTCCAAAATTGTGATTTCCAGAAATTTCTACATGTATTGAGCTAATGTTAACTATTTGTTGTAGAATACATATTATTTAGTGCCAACATATCTGCAATTCTGTACCAAGAAAGTATAAAATATAACAGTCCCTTCCCCAGTGGTGCTCATTATCTAAAAGTACCTTAATACAGAAACAGATGTATGGGTTTATAATTGTCAAGAGCCAATAACAATTGTTATGTTTCTGGACAAAGGAAGTACCTTCAAACATGGGAAGAACATTCATTCAAGTCGGGCTCAAAATGAGATAAAATGTATAAGCATATGGGCAGCATGGATGGTGGAATGGTTAGCATTACTGCTTCGCAGCACTGAGGTCTTATGTTTGATTCCCACCATGGCCCAAACAGTGCAGAGTTTATATAGTCTCCCTGTGCTTCAGTGGTTATCCACAAGGTACTCCGGTTTCCTCCCACAATCCAAAAATATGCTGTTAATTGGCTCCCAACAGATTAACCCTAGAATGTCTGTTTGCGTATGTACATGTAGTAGGGAATAGAGATTATAAGAACCACTGGGGCAGGGACTGATGTGAATGCTCAAATATTCTCTGAAAAGTGCTGCGGAAAACATGTGCGATATAAAGATAACTGGTAAAAATAAAAAATAAATGAAATAAGCATATGACTATGAGGTAAAAATGATTGCAAGCATGTAACGATTACAGTATATTCTGAACATATTTATTTCTAAAATGATTGGAACTAAAATCCCACTTGTGTACCTGTTCAGCAGCTAACGTGATGGCTTCCACAAAGATGGTAACATTTTCAACTTTAATTTTACTTAGGATTGAAATGAGCAAGGTTTCATTGAGAAGAACATCAGTTCTGGTTACAAGGTCAGCTGTGGCATTTGGAGTTAAAACACCCTGAAAAATAGTTATGCTTTTAGTTTTTTATTTTATTATCATCCCTGTAATCCAACATGATTTTTCTTTTATTATGCTTACCTAACCCGATATATATTTTCTATAGATATGCATAATAAATTCCTTCCATTATTTATCACTCTATTTATAATAGCAAGGTCATTATAATGATAGCAATGGTTTGTCTTTCAATGTAATAGAAAAAATGAGCTGCGTGTTATATATTTTGCAAGTTACTATTAGTTGTTAATATAAGTTAATATATATGGTCTTTTTATAAAGCAGCCATAGTTATCAACACAATCTAGATTTAAAATACAGATATTATATGTTTTTTCCCTTTTCTATTAATTTAGACAGTTAATTAAAGTATCATGAGTTTATGTCACTTTTAACAGTATATCCAATTCACTGGTTGATTAATAAGTAATATAATATATTAAGTGGTTCATTGCTAACAGTGCACTTTAATCTTCCCCACAGAGTTTTTCTTACAGTATTTATGCTAAATTAATAAATTGTTAATCAATATATTTTTTGAAAAGTCTACCTGTGTGAGGTTTTTGTTAAAAATAAAGAGGTCTTGACTTGTTGTATAGTTGAAAAAGTCTCCAAAATTGAGGGAAATCCAGATTTCATAACTTGCAGCATCGCAAACAACCCCTACAAATGACAATAAATATAATTTTGAAAAATTAGTTATTTTATAAATACAAATGAAAGAGTATAAAGACAAAGTCATCAGGGTTTTCATCCAGCTACTGGGTCTTTAGAACATATACCTGTAGTAGTGGACTGTCTCATCAGGTATCTTTTAATGAAGTCATTGTAGATCTCTTGTTGAGTGTCTGGTGCCAATGAGGTAAACACAAGACTAAATGCATTCACTCTGTTGCAAAAACAAAATACATATGAATTTTTGTGATTCGATGGCAAGTTATATTCATTTTTCTATGTATTGTTTTTGTTTGTCATATTTGCTAAAGTTTTAAAAAGAAAATATAAACACAATAAATAAACAATACAGATGGTATCCTACTTACATAGTTTGGTAAGAGGAGCAGGAGATGTCAATTGGAAGCAACTCCAGGAGAGTTTGGTTAAAATATGGAATTAATAATACTAAGTAGGTCTCAAATAAAATTTTCCAGTTTTGTGTGGTATAATTGCGGAAGCTGGATTCCAATTGCTGAAGCTCAACAGCCAGTAGAGTTTCCTTGATTTTTATTATCCTATTTTCTGAAAGACTTGCCTATGGATATAACAAAATATTTTACAAAGAGTTATCCAAATATATACTTCAAACATTTCCAAAATTGTGATTTCCAGAAATTTCTACATGTATTGAGCTAATGTTAACTATTTGTTGTAGAATACATATTATTTAGTGCCAACATATCTGCAATTCTGTACCAAGAAAGTATAAAATATAACAGTCCCTTCCCCAGTGGTGCTCATTATCTAAAAGTACCTTAATACAGAAACAGATGTATGGGTTTATAATTGTCAAGAGCCAATAACAATTGTTATGTTTCTGGACAAAGGAAGTACCTTCAAACATGGGAAGAACATTCATTCAAGTCGGGCTCAAAATGAGATAAAATGTATAAGCATATGGGCAGCATGGATGGTGGAATGGTTAGCATTACTGCTTCACAGCACTGAGGTCTTATGTTTGATTCCCACCATGGCCCAAACAGTGCAGAGTTTATATAGTCTCCCTGTACTTCAGTGGTTATCCACAAGGTACTCCGGTTTCCTCCCACAATACAAAAATATGCTGGTAATTGGCTCCCAACAGATTAACCCTAGAATGTCTGTTTGCGTATGTACATGTAGTAGGGAATATAGATTATAAGATCCACTGGGGGCAGGGACTGATGTGAGTGCTCAAATATTCTCTAAAATTGCTGCGGAAAACATGTGCGATATAAAGATAACTGGTAAAAATAAAATTAAAATTAAATAAGCATATGACTATGAGGTAAAAATGATTGCAAGCATGTAACGATTACAGTACATCCTGAACATATTTATTTCTAAAATGATTGGAACTAAAATCCCACTTGTGTACCTGTTCAGCAGCTAACGTGATGGCTTCCAGAAAGATGGTAACATTTTCAACTTCAATTTTACTTAGGATTGAAATGAGCAAGGTTTCATTGAGAAGAACATCAGTTCTGGTTACAAGGTCAGCTGTGGCATTTGGAGTTAAAACACCCTGAAAAATAGTTATGCTTTTAGTTTTTTATTTTATTATCATCCGTGTAATCCAACATGATTTTTCTTTCATTATGCTTACCCAACCCCATATATATTTTCTATAGATATGCATAATAAATTCCTTCTATTATTTATCACTCTATTTATAATAGCAACGTCATTATAATGTTAGCAATGATTTGTCTTTCAAGGTAATAGAAAAAATTAGCTGCGTGTTATATATTTTGCCAGTTACTATTAGTTGTTTATATAAGTAAATATATATGGTATTTTTATAAAGCAGCCATAGTTATCAACACAATCTAGATTTAAAAATACAGATATTATATGCTTTTTCCCTTTTCTATTAATTTAGACAGTTCATTATAGAATCATGAGTTTATGTCACTTTTAACAGTATAGCAAATTCACTGGTTGATTAATAAGAAATATAATATATTAAGTGGTTCATTGCTAACAGTGCACTTTAATCTTCCCCACAGAGTTTTTCTTACAGTATTTATGCTAAATTAATAAATTGTTAATCCATATATTTTTTGAAAAGTCTACCTGTGTGAGGTTTTTGTTAAAAATAAAGAGGTCTTGACTTGTTGGATAGTTGAAAAAGTCTCCAAAATTGAGGGAAATCCAGATTTCATAACTTGCAGCATCGCAAACAACCCCTACAAATGACAATAAATATAATTTTGAAAAATTAGTTATTTTATAAATACAAATGAAAGAGTATAAAGACAAAGTCATCAGGGTTTTCATCCAGCTACTGGGTCTTTAGAACTTATACCTGTAGTAGTGGACTGTCTCATCAGGTATCTTTTAATGAAGTCATTGTAGATCTCTTGTTGAGTGTCTGGTGCCAATGAGGTAAACACAAGACTAAATGCATTCACTCTGTTCAAAAACAAAATACATATGAATTTTTGTGATTCAGTGGCAAGTTATATTCATTTTTCTATGTATTGTTTTTGTTTGTCATATTTGCTAAAGTTTTAAAAAGAAAATATAAACACAATAAATAAACAATACAGATGGTATCCTACTTACATAGTTTGGTAAGAGGAGCAGGAGATGTCAATTGGAAGCAGCTCAAGGAGAGTTTGGTTAAAATATGGAATTAATAATACTAAGTAGGTCTCAAATAAAATTTTCCAGTTTTGTGTGGTATAATTGCGGAAGCTGGATTCCAATTGCTGAAGCTCAACAGCCAGTAGAGTTTCCTTGATTTCTATTATCCTATTTTCTGAAAGACTTGCCTATGGATATAACAAAATATTTTACAAAGAGTTATCCAAATATATACTTCAAACATTTCCAAAATTGTGATTTCCAGAAATTTCTACATGTATTGAGCTAATGTTAACTATTTGTTGTAGAATACATATTTTTTAGTGCCAACATATCTGCAATTCTGTACCAAGAAAGTATAAAATATAACAGTCCCTTCCCCAGTGGTGCTCATTATCTAAAAGTACCTTAATACAGAAAAAGATGTATGGGTTTATAATTGTCAAGAGCCAATAACAATTGTTATGTTTCTGGACAAAGGAAGTACCTTCAAACATGGGAAGAACATTCATTCAAGTCGGGCTCAAAATGAGATAAAATGTATAAGCATATGGGCAGCATGGATGGTGGAATGGTTAGCATTACTGCTTCGCAGCACTGAGGTCTTATGTTTGATTCCCACCATGGCCCAAACAGTGCAGAGTTTATATAGTCTCCCTGTGCTTCAGTGGTTATCCACAAGGTACTCCGGTTTCCTCCCACAATCCAAAAATATGCTGTTAATTGGCTCCCAACAGATTAACCCTAGAATGTCTGTTTGCGTATGTACATGTAGTAGGGAATAGAGATTATAAGAACCACTGGGGCAGGGACTGATGTGAATGCTCAAATATTCTCTGAAAAGTGCTGCGGAAAACATGTGCGATATAAAGATAACTGGTAAAAATAAAAAATAAATGAAATAAGCATATGACTATGAGGTAAAAATGATTGCAAGCATGTAACGATTACAGTATATTCTGAACATATTTATTTCTAAAATGATTGGAACTAAAATCCCACTTGTGTACCTGTTCAGCAGCTAACGTGATGGCTTCCACAAAGATGGTAACATTTTCAACTTTAATTTTACTTAGGATTGAAATGAGCAAGGTTTCATTGAGAAGAACATCAGTTCTGGTTACAAGGTCAGCTGTGGCATTTGGAGTTAAAACACCCTGAAAAATAGTTATGCTTTTAGTTTTTTATTTTATTATCATCCCTGTAATCCAACATGATTTTTCTTTTATTATGCTTACCTAACCCGATATATATTTTCTATAGATATGCATAATAAATTCCTTCCATTATTTATCACTCTATTTATAATAGCAAGGTCATTATAATGATAGCAATGGTTTGTCTTTCAATGTAATAGAAAAAATGAGCTGCGTGTTATATATTTTGCAAGTTACTATTAGTTGTTAATATAAGTTAATATATATGGTCTTTTTATAAAGCAGCCATAGTTATCAACACAATCTAGATTTAAAATACAGATATTATATGTTTTTTCCCTTTTCTATTAATTTAGACAGTTAATTAAAGTATCATGAGTTTATGTCACTTTTAACAGTATATCAAATTCACTGGTTGATTAATAAGTAATATAATATATTAAGTGGTTCATTGCTAACAGTGCACTTTAATCTTCCCCACAGAGTTTTTCTTACAGTATTTATGCTAAATTAATAAATTGTTAATCAATATATTTTTTGAAAAGTCTACCTGTGTGAGGTTTTTGTTAAAAATAAAGAGGTCTTGACTTGTTGTATAGTTGAAAAAGTCTCCAAAATTGAGGGAAATCCAGATTTCATAACTTGCAGCATCGCAAACAACCCCTACAAATGACAATAAATATAATTTTGAAAAATTTGTTATTTTATAAATACAAATGAAAGAGTATAAAGACAAAGTCATCAGGGTTTTCATCCAGCTACTTCGTCTTTAGAACATATACCTGTAGTAGTGGACTGTCTCATCAGGTATCTTTTAATGAAGTCATTGTAGATCTCTTGTTGAGTGTCTGGTGCCAATGAGGTAAACACAAGACTAAATGCATTCACTCTGTTGCAAAAACAAAATACATATGAATTTTTGTGATTCGATGGCAAGTTATATTCATTTTTCTATGTATTGTTTTTGTTTGTCATATTTGCTAAAGTTTTAAAAAGAAAATATAAACACAATAAATAAACAATACAGATGGTATCCTACTTACATAGTTTGGTAAGAGGAGCAGGAGACGTCAATTGGAAGCAACTCCAGGAGAGTTTGGTTAAAATATGGAATTAATAATACTAAGTAGGTCTCAAATAAAATTTTCCAGTTTTGTGTGGTATAATTGCGGAAGCTGGATTCCAATTGCTGAAGCTCAACAGCCAGTAGAGTTTCCTTGATTTCTATTATCCTATTTTCTGAAAGACTTGCCTATGGATATAACAAAATATTTTACAAAGAGTTATCCAAATATATACTTCAAACATTTCCAAAATTGTGATTTCCAGAAATTTCTACATGTATTAAGCTAATGTTAACTATTTGTTGTAGAATACATATTATTTAGTGCCAACATATCTGCAATTCTGTACCAAGAAAGTATAAAATATAACAGTCCCTTCCCCAGTGGTGCTCATTATCTAAAAGTACCTTAATACAGAAACAGATGTATGGGTTTATAATTGTCAAGAGCCAATAACAATTGTTATGTTTCTGGACAAAGGAAGTACCTTCAAACATGGGAAGAACATTCATTCAAGTCGGGCTCAAAATGAGATAAAATGTATAAGCATATGGGCAGCATGGATGGTGGAATGGTTAGCATTACTGCTTCACAGCACTGAGGTCTTATGTTTGATTCCCACCATGGCCCAAACAGTGCAGAGTTTATATAGTCTCCCTGTACTTCAGTGGTTATCCACAAGGTACTCCGGTTTCCTCCCACAATACAAAAATATGCTGGTAATTGGCTCCCAACAGATTAACCCTAGAATGTCTGTTTGCGTATGTACATGTAGTAGGGAATATAGATTATAAGATCCACTGGGGGCAGGGACTGATGTGAGTGCTCAAATATTCTCTGAAAATTGCTGCGGAAACATGTGCGATATAAAGATAACTGGTAAAAATAAAATTAAAATTAAATAAGCATATGACTATGAGGTAAAAATGATTGCAAGCATGTAACGATTACAGTACATCCTGAACATATTTATTTCTAAAATGATTGGAACTAAAATCCCACTTGTGTACCTGTTCAGCAGCTAACGTGATGGCTTCCACAAAGATGGTAACATTTTCAACTTCAATTTTACTTAGGATTGAAATGAGCAAGGTTTCATTGAGAAGAACATCAGTTCTGGTTACAAGGTCAGCTGTGGCATTTGGAGTTAAAACACCCTGAAAAATAGTTATGCTTTTAGTTTTTTATTTTATTATCATCCGTGTAATCCAACATGATTTTTCTTTCATTATGCTTACCCAACCCCATATATATTTTCTATAGATATGCATAATAAATTCCTTCTATTATTTATCACTCTATTTATAATAGCAACGTCATTATAATGTTAGCAATGATTTGTCTTTCAAGGTAATAGAAAAAATTAGCTGCGTGTTATATATTTTGCCAGTTACTATTAGTTGTTTATATAAGTAAATATATATGGTATTTTTATAAAGCATCCATAGTTATCAACACAATCTAGATTTAAAAATACAGATATTATATGCTTTTTCCCTTTTCTATTAATTTAGACAGTTCATTATAGAATCATGAGTTTATGTCACTTTTAACAGTATAGCAAATTCACTGGTTGATTAATAAGAAATATAATATATTAAGTGGTTCATTGCTAACAGTGCACTTTAATATTCCCCACAGAGTTTTTCTTACAGTATTTATGCTAAATTAATAAATTGTTAATCCATATATTTTTTGAAAAGTCTACCTGTGTGAGGTTTTTGTTAAAAATAAAGAGGTCTTGACTTGTTGTATAGTTGAAAAAGTCTCCAAAATTGAGGGAAATCCAGATTTCATAACTTGCAGCATCGCAAACAACCCCTACAAATGACAATAAATATAATTTTGAAAAATTAGTTATTTTATAAATACAAATGAAAGAGTATAAAGACAAAGTCATCAGGGTTTTCATCCAGCTACTGGGTCTTTAGAACTTATACCTGTAGTAGTGGACTGTCTCATCAGGTATCTTTTAATGAAGTCATTGTAGATCTCTTGTTGAGTGTCTGGTGCCAATGAGGTAAACACAAGACTAAATGCATTCACTCTGTTGCAAAAACAAAATACATATGAATTTTTGTGATTCAGTGGCAAGTTATATTCATTTTTCTATGTATTGTTTTTGTTTGTCATATTTGCTAAAGTTTTAAAAAGAAAATATAAACACAATAAATAAACAATACAGATGGTATCCTACTTACATAGTTTGGTAAGAGGAGCAGGAGATGTCAATTGGAAGCAGCTCAAGGAGAGTTTGGTTAAAATATGGAATTAATAATACTAAGTAGGTCTCAAATAAAATTTTCCAGTTTTGTGTGGTATAATTGCGGAAGCTGGATTCCAATTGCTGAAGCTCAACAGCCAGTAGAGTTTCCTTGATTTCTATTATCCTATTTTCTGAAAGACTTGCCTATGGATATAACAAAATATTTTACAAAGAGTTATCCAAATATATACTTCAAACATTTCCAAAATTGTGATTTCCAGAAATTTCTACATGTATTGAGCTAATGTTAACTATTTGTTGTAGAATACATATTATTTAGTGCCAACATATCTGCAATTCTGTACCAAGAAAGTATAAAATATAACAGTCCCTTCCCCAGTGGTGCTCATTATCTAAAAGTACCTTAATACAGAAACAGATGTATGGGTTTATAATTGTCAAGAGCCAATAACAATTGTTATGTTTCTGGACAAAGGAAGTACCTTCAAACATGGGAAGAACATTCATTCAAGTCGGGCTCAAAATGAGATAAAATGTATAAGCATATGGGCAGCATGGATGGTGGAATGGTTAGCATTACTGCTTCGCAGCACTGAGGTCTTATGTTTGATTCCCACCATGGCCCAAACAGTGCAGAGTTTATATAGTCTCCCTGTGCTTCAGTGGTTATCCACAAGGTACTCCGGTTTCCTCCCACAATCCAAAAATATGCTGTTAATTGGCTCCCAACAGATTAACCCTAGAATGTCTGTTTGCGTATGTACATGTAGTAGGGAATATAGATTATAAGATCCACTGGGGGCAGGGACTGATGTGAGTGCTCAAATATTCTCTGAAAATTGCTGCGGAAAACATGTGCGATATAAAGATAACTGGTAAAAATAAAATTAAAATTAAATAAGCATATGACTATGAGGTAAAAATGATTGCAAGCATGTAACGATTACAGTACATCCTGAACATATTTATTTCTAAAATGATTGGAACTAAAATCCCACTTGTGTACCTGTTCAGCAGCTAACGTGATGGCTTCCAGAAAGATGGTAACATTTTCAACTTCAATTTTACTTAGGATTGAAATGAGCAAGGTTTCATTGAGAAGAACATCAGTTCTGGTTACAAGGTCAGCTGTGGCATTTGGAGTTAAAACACCCTGAAAAATAGTTATGCTTTTAGTTTTTTATTTTATTATCATCCGTGTAATCCAACATGATTTTTCTTTCATTATGCTTACCCAACCCCATATATATTTTCTATAGATATGCATAATAAATTCCTTCTATTATTTATCACTCTATTTATAATAGCAACGTCATTATAATGTTAGCAATGATTTGTCTTTCAAGGTAATAGAAAAAATTAGCTGCGTGTTATATATTTTGCCAGTTACTATTAGTTGTTTATATAAGTAAATATATATGGTATTTTTATAAAGCAGCCATAGTTATCAACACAATCTAGATTTAAAAATACAGATATTATATGCTTTTTCCCTTTTCTATTAATTTAGACAGTTCATTATAGAATCATGAGTTTATGTCACTTTTAACAGTATAGCAAATTCACTGGTTGATTAATAAGAAATATAATATATTAAGTGGTTCATTGCTAACAGTGCACTTTAATCTTCCCCACAGAGTTTTTCTTACAGTATTTATGCTAAATTAATAAATTGTTAATCCATATATTTTTTGAAAAGTCTACCTGTGTGAGGTTTTTGTTAAAAATAAAGAGGTCTTGACTTGTTGGATAGTTGAAAAAGTCTCCAAAATTGAGGGAAATCCAGATTTCATAACTTGCAGCATCGCAAACAACCCCTACAAATGACAATAAATATAATTTTGAAAAATTAGTTATTTTATAAATACAAATGAAAGAGTATAAAGACAAAGTCATCAGGGTTTTCATCCAGCTACTGGGTCTTTAGAACTTATACCTGTAGTAGTGGACTGTCTCATCAGGTATCTTTTAATGAAGTCATTGTAGATCTCTTGTTGAGTGTCTGGTGCCAATGAGGTAAACACAAGACTAAATGCATTCACTCTGTTCAAAAACAAAATACATATGAATTTTTGTGATTCAGTGGCAAGTTATATTCATTTTTCTATGTATTGTTTTTGTTTGTCATATTTGCTAAAGTTTTAAAAAGAAAATATAAACACAATAAATAAACAATACAGATGGTATCCTACTTACATAGTTTGGTAAGAGGAGCAGGAGATGTCAATTGGAAGCAGCTCAAGGAGAGTTTGGTTAAAATATGGAATTAATAATACTAAGTAGGTCTCAAATAAAATTTTCCAGTTTTGTGTGGTATAATTGCGGAAGCTGGATTCCAATTGCTGAAGCTCAACAGCCAGTAGAGTTTCCTTGATTTCTATTATCCTATTTTCTGAAAGACTTGCCTATGGATATAACAAAATATTTTACAAAGAGTTATCCAAATATATACTTCAAACATTTCCAAAATTGTGATTTCCAGAAATTTCTACATGTATTGAGCTAATGTTAACTATTTGTTGTAGAATACATATTATTTAGTGCCAACATATCTGCAATTCTGTACCAAGAAAGTATAAAATATAACAGTCCCTTCCCCAGTGGTGCTCATTATCTAAAAGTACCTTAATACAGAAACAGATGTATGGGTTTATAATTGTCAAGAGCCAATAACAATTGTTATGTTTCTGGACAAAGGAAGTACCTTCAAACATGGGAAGAACATTCATTCAAGTCGGGCTCAAAATGAGATAAAATGTATAAGCATATGGGCAGCATGGATGGTGGAATGGTTAGCATTACTGCTTCGCAGCACTGAGGTCTTATGTTTGATTCCCACCATGGCCCAAACAGTGCAGAGTTTATATAGTCTCCCTGTGCTTCAGTGGTTATCCACAAGGTACTCCGGTTTCCTCCCACAATCCAAAAATATGCTGTTAATTGGCTCCCAACAGATTAACCCTAGAATGTCTGTTTGCGTATGTACATGTAGTAGGGAATAGAGATTATAAGAACCACTGGGGCAGGGACTGATGTGAATGCTCAAATATTCTCTGAAAAGTGCTGCGGAAAACATGTGCGATATAAAGATAACTGGTAAAAATAAAAAATAAATGAAATAAGCATATGACTATGAGGTAAAAATGATTGCAAGCATGTAACGATTACAGTATATTCTGAACATATTTATTTCTAAAATGATTGGAACTAAAATCCCACTTGTGTACCTGTTCAGCAGCTAACGTGATGGCTTCCACAAAGATGGTAACATTTTCAACTTTAATTTTACTTAGGATTGAAATGAGCAAGGTTTCATTGAGAAGAACATCAGTTCTGGTTACAAGGTCAGCTGTGGCATTTGGAGTTAAAACACCCTGAAAAATAGTTATGCTTTTAGTTTTTTATTTTATTATCATCCCTGTAATCCAACATGATTTTTCTTTTATTATGCTTACCTAACCCGATATATATTTTCTATAGATATGCATAATAAATTCCTTCCATTATTTATCACTCTATTTATAATAGCAAGGTCATTATAATGATAGCAATGGTTTGTCTTTCAATGTAATAGAAAAAATGAGCTGCGTGTTATATATTTTGCAAGTTACTATTAGTTGTTAATATAAGTTAATATATATGGTCTTTTTATAAAGCAGCCATAGTTATCAACACAATCTAGATTTAAAATACAGATATTATATGTTTTTTCCCTTTTCTATTAATTTAGACAGTTAATTAAAGTATCATGAGTTTATGTCACTTTTAACAGTATATCAAATTCACTGGTTGATTAATAAGTAATATAATATATTAAGTGGTTCATTGCTAACAGTGCACTTTAATCTTCCCCACAGAGTTTTTCTTACAGTATTTATGCTAAATTAATAAATTGTTAATCAATATATTTTTTGAAAAGTCTACCTGTGTGAGGTTTTTGTTAAAAATAAAGAGGTCTTGACTTGTTGTATAGTTGAAAAAGTCTCCAAAATTGAGGGAAATCCAGATTTCATAACTTGCAGCATCGCAAACAACCCCTACAAATGACAATAAATATAATTTTGAAAAATTAGTTATTTTATAAATACAAATGAAAGAGTATAAAGACAAAGTCATCAGGGTTTTCATCCAGCTACTGGGTCTTTAGAACATATACCTGTAGTAGTGGACTGTCTCATCAGGTATCTTTTAATGAAGTCATTGTAGATCTCTTGTTGAGTGTCTGGTGCCAATGAGGTAAACACAAGACTAAATGCATTCACTCTGTTGCAAAAACAAAATACATATGAATTTTTGTGATTCGATGGCAAGTTATATTCATTTTTCTATGTATTGTTTTTGTTTGTCATATTTGCTAAAGTTTTAAAAAGAAAATATAAACACAATAAATAAACAATACAGATGGTATCCTACTTACATAGTTTGGTAAGAGGAGCAGGAGATGTCAATTGGAAGCAACTCCAGGAGAGTTTGGTTAAAATATGGAATTAATAATACTAAGTAGGTCTCAAATAAAATTTTCCAGTTTTGTGTGGTATAATTGCGGAAGCTGGATTCCAATTGCTGAAGCTCAACAGCCAGTAGAGTTTCCTTGATTTTTATTATCCTATTTTCTGAAAGACTTGCCTATGGATATAACAAAATATTTTACAAAGAGTTATCCAAATATATACTTCAAACATTTCCAAAATTGTGATTTCCAGAAATTTCTACATGTATTGAGCTAATGTTAACTATTTGTTGTAGAATACATATTATTTAGTGCCAACATATCTGCAATTCTGTACCAAGAAAGTATAAAATATAACAGTCCCTTCCCCAGTGGTGCTCATTATCTAAAAGTACCTTAATACAGAAACAGATGTATGGGTTTATAATTGTCAAGAGCCAATAACAATTGTTATGTTTCTGGACAAAGGAAGTACCTTCAAACATGGGAAGAACATTCATTCAAGTCGGGCTCAAAATGAGATAAAATGTATAAGCATATGGGCAGCATGGATGGTGGAATGGTTAGCATTACTGCTTCACAGCACTGAGGTCTTATGTTTGATTCCCACCATGGCCCAAACAGTGCAGAGTTTATATAGTCTCCCTGTACTTCAGTGGTTATCCACAAGGTACTCCGGTTTCCTCCCACAATACAAAAATATGCTGGTAATTGGCTCCCAACAGATTAACCCTAGAATGTCTGTTTGCGTATGTACATGTAGTAGGGAATATAGATTATAAGATCCACTGGGGGCAGGGACTGATGTGAGTGCTCAAATATTCTCTAAAATTGCTGCGGAAAACATGTGCGATATAAAGATAACTGGTAAAAATAAAATTAAAATTAAATAAGCATATGACTATGAGGTAAAAATGATTGCAAGCATGTAACGATTACAGTACATCCTGAACATATTTATTTCTAAAATGATTGGAACTAAAATCCCACTTGTGTACCTGTTCAGCAGCTAACGTGATGGCTTCCAGAAAGATGGTAACATTTTCAACTTCAATTTTACTTAGGATTGAAATGAGCAAGGTTTCATTGAGAAGAACATCAGTTCTGGTTACAAGGTCAGCTGTGGCATTTGGAGTTAAAACACCCTGAAAAATAGTTATGCTTTTAGTTTTTTATTTTATTATCATCCGTGTAATCCAACATGATTTTTCTTTCATTATGCTTACCCAACCCCATATATATTTTCTATAGATATGCATAATAAATTCCTTCTATTATTTATCACTCTATTTATAATAGCAACGTCATTATAATGTTAGCAATGATTTGTCTTTCAAGGTAATAGAAAAAATTAGCTGCGTGTTATATATTTTGCCAGTTACTATTAGTTGTTTATATAAGTAAATATATATGGTATTTTTATAAAGCAGCCATAGTTATCAACACAATCTAGATTTAAAAATACAGATATTATATGCTTTTTCCCTTTTCTATTAATTTAGACAGTTCATTATAGAATCATGAGTTTATGTCACTTTTAACAGTATAGCAAATTCACTGGTTGATTAATAAGAAATATAATATATTAAGTGGTTCATTGCTAACAGTGCACTTTAATCTTCCCCACAGAGTTTTTCTTACAGTATTTATGCTAAATTAATAAATTGTTAATCCATATATTTTTTGAAAAGTCTACCTGTGTGAGGTTTTTGTTAAAAATAAAGAGGTCTTGACTTGTTGGATAGTTGAAAAAGTCTCCAAAATTGAGGGAAATCCAGATTTCATAACTTGCAGCATCGCAAACAACCCCTACAAATGACAATAAATATAATTTTGAAAAATTAGTTATTTTATAAATACAAATGAAAGAGTATAAAGACAAAGTCATCAGGGTTTTCATCCAGCTACTGGGTCTTTAGAACTTATACCTGTAGTAGTGGACTGTCTCATCAGGTATCTTTTAATGAAGTCATTGTAGATCTCTTGTTGAGTGTCTGGTGCCAATGAGGTAAACACAAGACTAAATGCATTCACTCTGTTCAAAAACAAAATACATATGAATTTTTGTGATTCAGTGGCAAGTTATATTCATTTTTCTATGTATTGTTTTTGTTTGTCATATTTGCTAAAGTTTTAAAAAGAAAATATAAACACAATAAATAAACAATACAGATGGTATCCTACTTACATAGTTTGGTAAGAGGAGCAGGAGATGTCAATTGGAAGCAGCTCAAGGAGAGTTTGGTTAAAATATGGAATTAATAATACTAAGTAGGTCTCAAATAAAATTTTCCAGTTTTGTGTGGTATAATTGCGGAAGCTGGATTCCAATTGCTGAAGCTCAACAGCCAGTAGAGTTTCCTTGATTTCTATTATCCTATTTTCTGAAAGACTTGCCTATGGATATAACAAAATATTTTACAAAGAGTTATCCAAATATATACTTCAAACATTTCCAAAATTGTGATTTCCAGAAATTTCTACATGTATTGAGCTAATGTTAACTATTTGTTGTAGAATACATATTTTTTAGTGCCAACATATCTGCAATTCTGTACCAAGAAAGTATAAAATATAACAGTCCCTTCCCCAGTGGTGCTCATTATCTAAAAGTACCTTAATACAGAAAAAGATGTATGGGTTTATAATTGTCAAGAGCCAATAACAATTGTTATGTTTCTGGACAAAGGAAGTACCTTCAAACATGGGAAGAACATTCATTCAAGTCGGGCTCAAAATGAGATAAAATGTATAAGCATATGGGCAGCATGGATGGTGGAATGGTTAGCATTACTGCTTCGCAGCACTAAGGTCTTATGTTTGATTCCCACCATGGCCCAAACAGTGCAGAGTTTATATAGTCTCCCTGTGCTTCAGTGGTTATCCACAAGGTACTCCGGTTTCCTCCCACAATCCAAAAATATGCTGTTAATTGGCTCCCAACAGATTAACCCTAGAATGTCTGTTTGCGTATGTACATGTAGTAGGGAATAGAGATTATAAGAACCACTGGGGCAGGGACTGATGTGAATGCTCAAATATTCTCTGAAAAGTGCTGCGGAAAACATGTGCGATATAAAGATAACTGGTAAAAATAAAAAATAAATGAAATAAGCATATGACTATGAGGTAAAAATGATTGCAAGCATGTAACGATTACAGTATATTCTGAACATATTTATTTCTAAAATGATTGGAACTAAAATCCCACTTGTGTACCTGTTCAGCAGCTAACGTGATGGCTTCCACAAAGATGGTAACATTTTCAACTTTAATTTTACTTAGGATTGAAATGAGCAAGGTTTCATTGAGAAGAACATCAGTTCTGGTTACAAGGTCAGCTGTGGCATTTGGAGTTAAAACACCCTGAAAAATAGTTATGCTTTTAGTTTTTTATTTTATTATCATCCCTGTAATCCAACATGATTTTTCTTTTATTATGCTTACCTAACCCGATATATATTTTCTATAGATATGCATAATAAATTCCTTCCATTATTTATCACTCTATTTATAATAGCAAGGTCATTATAATGATAGCAATGGTTTGTCTTTCAATGTAATAGAAAAAATGAGCTGCGTGTTATATATTTTGCAAGTTACTATTAGTTGTTAATATAAGTTAATATATATGGTCTTTTTATAAAGCAGCCATAGTTATCAACACAATCTAGATTTAAAATACAGATATTATATGTTTTTTCCCTTTTCTATTAATTTAGACAGTTAATTAAAGTATCATGAGTTTATGTCACTTTTAACAGTATATCAAATTCACTGGTTGATTAATAAGTAATATAATATATTAAGTGGTTCATTGCTAACAGTGCACTTTAATCTTCCCCACAGAGTTTTTCTTACAGTATTTATGCTAAATTAATAAATTGTTAATCAATATATTTTTTGAAAAGTCTACCTGTGTGAGGTTTTTGTTAAAAATAAAGAGGTCTTGACTTGTTGTATAGTTGAAAAAGTCTCCAAAATTGAGGGAAATCCAGATTTCATAACTTGCAGCATCGCAAACAACCCCTACAAATGACAATAAATATAATTTTGAAAAATTTGTTATTTTATAAATACAAATGAAAGAGTATAAAGACAAAGTCATCAGGGTTTTCATCCAGCTACTTCGTCTTTAGAACATATACCTGTAGTAGTGGACTGTCTCATCAGGTATCTTTTAATGAAGTCATTGTAGATCTCTTGTTGAGTGTCTGGTGCCAATGAGGTAAACACAAGACTAAATGCATTCACTCTGTTGCAAAAACAAAATACATATGAATTTTTGTGATTCGATGGCAAGTTATATTCATTTTTCTATGTATTGTTTTTGTTTGTCATATTTGCTAAAGTTTTAAAAAGAAAATATAAACACAATAAATAAACAATACAGATGGTATCCTACTTACATAGTTTGGTAAGAGGAGCAGGAGACGTCAATTGGAAGCAACTCCAGGAGAGTTTGGTTAAAATATGGAATTAATAATACTAAGTAGGTCTCAAATAAAATTTTCCAGTTTTGTGTGGTATAATTGCGGAAGCTGGATTCCAATTGCTGAAGCTCAACAGCCAGTAGAGTTTCCTTGATTTCTATTATCCTATTTTCTGAAAGACTTGCCTATGGATATAACAAAATATTTTACAAAGAGTTATCCAAATATATACTTCAAACATTTCCAAAATTGTGATTTCCAGAAATTTCTACATGTATTAAGCTAATGTTAACTATTTGTTGTAGAATACATATTATTTAGTGCCAACATATCTGCAATTCTGTACCAAGAAAGTATAAAATATAACAGTCCCTTCCCCAGTGGTGCTCATTATCTAAAAGTACCTTAATACAGAAACAGATGTATGGGTTTATAATTGTCAAGAGCCAATAACAATTGTTATGTTTCTGGACAAAGGAAGTACCTTCAAACATGGGAAGAACATTCATTCAAGTCGGGCTCAAAATGAGATAAAATGTATAAGCATATGGGCAGCATGGATGGTGGAATGGTTAGCATTACTGCTTCACAGCACTGAGGTCTTATGTTTGATTCCCACCATGGCCCAAACAGTGCAGAGTTTATATAGTCTCCCTGTACTTCAGTGGTTATCCACAAGGTACTCCGGTTTCCTCCCACAATACAAAAATATGCTGGTAATTGGCTCCCAACAGATTAACCCTAGAATGTCTGTTTGCGTATGTACATGTAGTAGGGAATATAGATTATAAGATCCACTGGGGGCAGGGACTGATGTGAGTGCTCAAATATTCTCTGAAAATTGCTGCGGAAACATGTGCGATATAAAGATAACTGGTAAAAATAAAATTAAAATTAAATAAGCATATGACTATGAGGTAAAAATGATTGCAAGCATGTAACGATTACAGTACATCCTGAACATATTTATTTCTAAAATGATTGGAACTAAAATCCCACTTGTGTACCTGTTCAGCAGCTAACGTGATGGCTTCCACAAAGATGGTAACATTTTCAACTTCAATTTTACTTAGGATTGAAATGAGCAAGGTTTCATTGAGAAGAACATCAGTTCTGGTTACAAGGTCAGCTGTGGCATTTGGAGTTAAAACACCCTGAAAAATAGTTATGCTTTTAGTTTTTTATTTTATTATCATCCGTGTAATCCAACATGATTTTTCTTTCATTATGCTTACCCAACCCCATATATATTTTCTATAGATATGCATAATAAATTCCTTCTATTATTTATCACTCTATTTATAATAGCAACGTCATTATAATGTTAGCAATGATTTGTCTTTCAAGGTAATAGAAAAAATTAGCTGCGTGTTATATATTTTGCCAGTTACTATTAGTTGTTTATATAAGTAAATATATATGGTATTTTTATAAAGCATCCATAGTTATCAACACAATCTAGATTTAAAAATACAGATATTATATGCTTTTTCCCTTTTCTATTAATTTAGACAGTTCATTATAGAATCATGAGTTTATGTCACTTTTAACAGTATAGCAAATTCACTGGTTGATTAATAAGAAATATAATATATTAAGTGGTTCATTGCTAACAGTGCACTTTAATCTTCCCCACAGAGTTTTTCTTACAGTATTTATGCTAAATTAATAAATTGTTAATCCATATATTTTTTGAAAAGTCTACCTGTGTGAGGTTTTTGTTAAAAATAAAGAGGTCTTGACTTGTTGTATAGTTGAAAAAGTCTCCAAAATTGAGGGAAATCCAGATTTCATAACTTGCAGCATCGCAAACAACCCCTACAAATGACAATAAATATAATTTTGAAAAATTAGTTATTTTATAAATACAAATGAAAGAGTATAAAGACAAAGTCATCAGGGTTTTCATCCAGCTACTGGGTCTTTAGAACTTATACCTGTAGTAGTGGACTGTCTCATCAGGTATCTTTTAATGAAGTCATTGTAGATCTCTTGTTGAGTGTCTGGTGCCAATGAGGTAAACACAAGACTAAATGCATTCACTCTGTTGCAAAAACAAAATACATATGAATTTTTGTGATTCAGTGGCAAGTTATATTCATTTTTCTATGTATTGTTTTTGTTTGTCATATTTGCTAAAGTTTTAAAAAGAAAATATAAACACAATAAATAAACAATACAGATGGTATCCTACTTACATAGTTTGGTAAGAGGAGCAGGAGATGTCAATTGGAAGCAGCTCAAGGAGAGTTTGGTTAAAATATGGAATTAATAATACTAAGTAGGTCTCAAATAAAATTTTCCAGTTTTGTGTGGTATAATTGCGGAAGCTGGATTCCAATTGCTGAAGCTCAACAGCCAGTAGAGTTTCCTTGATTTCTATTATCCTATTTTCTGAAAGACTTGCCTATGGATATAACAAAATATTTTACAAAGAGTTATCCAAATATATACTTCAAACATTTCCAAAATTGTGATTTCCAGAAATTTCTACATGTATTGAGCTAATGTTAACTATTTGTTGTAGAATACATATTATTTAGTGCCAACATATCTGCAATTCTGTACCAAGAAAGTATAAAATATAACAGTCCCTTCCCCAGTGGTGCTCATTATCTAAAAGTACCTTAATACAGAAACAGATGTATGGGTTTATAATTGTCAAGAGCCAATAACAATTGTTATGTTTCTGGACAAAGGAAGTACCTTCAAACATGGGAAGAACATTCATTCAAGTCGGGCTCAAAATGAGATAAAATGTATAAGCATATGGGCAGCATGGATGGTGGAATGGTTAGCATTACTGCTTCGCAGCACTGAGGTCTTATGTTTGATTCCCACCATGGCCCAAACAGTGCAGAGTTTATATAGTCTCCCTGTGCTTCAGTGGTTATCCACAAGGTACTCCGGTTTCCTCCCACAATCCAAAAATATGCTGTTAATTGGCTCCCAACAGATTAACCCTAGAATGTCTGTTTGCGTATGTACATGTAGTAGGGAATATAGATTATAAGATCCACTGGGGGCAGGGACTGATGTGAGTGCTCAAATATTCTCTGAAAATTGCTGTGGAAAACATGTGCGATATAAAGATAACTGGTAAAAGTAAAATAAAAATTAAATAAGCATATGACTATGAGGTGAAAATGATTGCAAGCATGTAACGATTACAGTACATCCTAAACATATTTATTTCTAAAATGATTGGAACTAAAATCCCACTTGTGTACCTGTTCAGCAGCTAACGTGATGGCTTCCAGAAAGATGGTAACATTTTCAACTTCAATTTTACTTAGGATTGAAATGAGCAAGGTTTCATTGAGAAGAACATCAGTTCTGGTTACAAGGTCAGCTGTGGCATTTGGAGTTAAAACACCCTGAAAAATAGTTATGCTTTTAGTTTTTTATTTTATTATCATCCTTGTAATCCAACATGATTTTTCTTTCATTATGCTTACCAAACCCCATATATATTTTCTATAGATATGCATAATAAATTCCTTCTATTATTTATCACTCTATTTATAATAGCAAGGTCATTATAATGTTAGCAATGATTTGTCTTTCAAGGTAATAGAAAAAATGAGCTGCGTGTTATATATTTTGCCAGTTACTATTAGTTGTTTATATAAGTAAATATATATGGTATTTTTATAAAGCAGCCATAGTTATCAACACAATCTAGATTTAAAAATACAGATATTATATGCTTTTTCCCTTTTCTATTAATTTAGACAGTTCATTATAGAATCATGAGTTTATGTCACTTTTAACAGTATATCAAATTCACTGGTTGATTAATAAGAAATATAATATATTAAGTGGTTCATTGCTAACAGTGCACTTTAATCTTCCCCACAGAGTTTTTCTTACAGTATTTATGCTAAATTAATAAATTGTTAATCCATATATTTTTTGAAAAGTCTACCTGTGTGAGGTTTTTGTTAAAAATAAAGAGGTCTTGACTTGTTGTATAGTTGAAAAAGTCTCCAAAATTGAGGGAAATCCAGATTTCATAACTTGCAGCATCGCAAACAACCCCTACAAATGACAATAAATATAATTTTGAAAAATTAGTTATTTTATAAATACAAATGAAAGAGTATAAAGACAAAGTCATCAGGGTTTTCATCCAGCTACTGGGTCTTTAGAACATATACCTGTAGTAGTGGACTGTCTCATCAGGTATCTTTTAATGAAGTCATTGTAGATCTCTTGTTGAGTGTCTGGTGCCAATGAGGTAAACACAAGACTAAATGCATTCACTCTGTTGCAAAAACAAAATACATATGAATTTTTGTGATTCGATGGCAAGTTATATTCATTTTTCTATGTATTGTTTTTGTTTGTCATATTTGCTAAAGTTTTAAAAAGAAAATATAAACACAATAAATAAACAATACAGATGGTATCCTACTTACATAGTTTGGTAAGAGGAGCAGGAGATGTCAATTGGAAGCAGCTCAAGGAGAGTTTGGTTAAAATATGGAATTAATAATACTAAGTAGGTCTCAAATAAAATTTTCCAGTTTTGTGTGGTATAATTGCGGAAGCTGGATTCCAATTGCTGAAGCTCAACAGCCAGTAGAGTTTCCTTGATTTCTATTATCCTATTTTCTGAAAGACTTGCCTATGGATATAACAAAATATTTTACAAAGAGTTATCCAAATATATACTTCAAACATTTCCAAAATTGTGATTTCCAGAAATTTCTACATGTATTGAGCTAATGTTAACTATTTGTTGTAGAATACATATTATTTAGTGCCAACATATCTGCAATTCTGTACCAAGAAAGTATAAAATATAACAGTCCCTTCCCCAGTGGTGCTCATTATCTAAAAGTACCTTAATACAGAAACAGATGTATGGGTTTATAATTGTCAAGAGCCAATAACAATTGTTATGTTTCTGGACAAAGGAAGTACCTTCAAACATGGGAAGAACATTCATTCAAGTCGGGCTCAAAATTAGATAAAATGTATAAGCATATGGGCAGCATGGATGGTGGAATGGTTAGCATTACTGCTTCACAGCACTGAGGTCTTATGTTTGATTCCCACCATGGCCCAAACAGTGTAGAGTTTATATAGTCTCCCTGTACTTCAGTGGTTATCCACAAGGTACTCCGGTTTCCTCCCACAATACAAAAATATGCTGGTAATTGGCTCCCAACAGATTAACCCTAGAATGTCTGTTTGCGTATGTACATGTAGTAGGGAATATAGATTATAAGATCCACTGGGGGCAGGGACTGATGTGAGTGCTCAAATATTCTCTGAAAATTGCTGTGGAAAACATGTGCGATATAAAGATAACTGGTAAAAGTAAAATAAAAATTAAATAAGCATATGACTATGAGGTGAAAATGATTGCAAGCATGTAACGATTACAGTACATCCTAAACATATTTATTTCTAAAATGATTGGAACTAAAATCCCACTTGTGTACCTGTTCAGCAGCTAACGTGATGGCTTCCAGAAAGATGGTAACATTTTCAACTTCAATTTTACTTAGGATTGAAATGAGCAAGGTTTCATTGAGAAGAACATCAGTTCTGGTTACAAGGTCAGCTGTGGCATTTGGAGTTAAAACACCCTGAAAAATAGTTATGCTTTTAGTTTTTTATTTTATTATCATCCTTGTAATCCAACATGATTTTTCTTTCATTATGCTTACCAAACCCCATATATATTTTCTATAGATATGCATAATAAATTCCTTCTATTATTTATCACTCTATTTATAATAGCAAGGTCATTATAATGTTAGCAATGATTTGTCTTTCAAGGTAATAGAAAAAATGAGCTGCGTGTTATATATTTTGCCAGTTACTATTAGTTGTTTATATAAGTAAATATATATGGTATTTTTATAAAGCAGCCATAGTTATCAACACAATCTAGATTTAAAAATACAGATATTATATGCTTTTTCCCTTTTCTATTAATTTAGACAGTTCATTATAGAATCATGAGTTTATGTCACTTTTAACAGTATATCAAATTCACTGGTTGATTAATAAGAAATATAATATATTAAGTGGTTCATTGCTAACAGTGCACTTTAATCTTCCCCACAGAGTTTTTCTTACAGTATTTATGCTAAATTAATAAATTGTTAATCCATATATTTTTTGAAAAGTCTACCTGTGTGAGGTTTTTGTTAAAAATAAAGAGGTCTTGACTTGTTGTATAGTTGAAAAAGTCTCCAAAATTGAGGGAAATCCAGATTTCATAACTTGCAGCATCGCAAACAACCCCTACAAATGACAATAAATATAATTTTGAAAAATTAGTTATTTTATAAATACAAATGAAAGAGTATAAAGACAAAGTCATCAGGGTTTTCATCCAGCTACTGGGTCTTTAGAACATATACCTGTAGTAGTGGACTGTCTCATCAGGTATCTTTTAATGAAGTCATTGTAGATCTCTTGTTGAGTGTCTGGTGCCAATGAGGTAAACACAAGACTAAATGCATTCACTCTGTTGCAAAAACAAAATACATATGAATTTTTGTGATTCAATGGCAAGTTATATTCATTTTTCTATGTATTGTTTTTGTTTGTCATATTTGCTAAAGTTTTAAAAAGAAAATATAAACACAATAAAAAAACAATACAGATGGTATCCTACTTACATAGTTTGGTAAGAGGAGCAGGAGATGTCAATTGGAAGCAGCTCAAGGAGAGTTTGGTTAAAATATGGAATTAATAATACTAAGTAGGTCTCAAATAAAATTTTCCAGTTTTGTGTGGTATAATTGCGGAAGCTGGATTCCAATTGCTGAAGCTCAACAGCCAGTAGAGTTTCCTTGATTTCTATTATCCTATTTTCTGAAAGACTTGCCTATGGATATAACAAAATATTTTACAAAGAGTTATCCAAATATATACTTCAAACATTTCCAAAATTGTGATTTCCAGAAATTTCTACATGTATTGAGCTAATGTTAACTATTTGTTGTAGAATACATATTATTTAGTGCCAACATATCTGCAATTCTGTACCAAGAAAGTATAAAATATAACAGTCCCTTCCCCAGTGGTGCTCATTATCTAAAAGTACCTTAATACAGAAACAGATGTATGGGTTTATAATTGTCAAGAGCCAATAACAATTGTTATGTTTCTGGACAAAGGAAGTACCTTCAAACATGGGAAGAACATTCATTCAAGTCGGGCTCAAAATGAAATAAAATTTATAAGCATATGGGCAGCATGGATGGTGGAATGGTTAGCATTACTGCTTCACAGCACTGAGGTCTTATGTTTGATTCCCATCATGGCCCAAACAGTGCAGAGTTTATATAGTCTCCCTGTACTTCAGTGGTTATTCACAAGGTACTCCGGTTTCCTCCCACAATACAAAAATATGCTGTTAATTGGCTCCCAACAGATTAACCCTAGAATGTCTGTTTGCGTATGTACATGTAGTAGGGGAATATAGATTATAAGATCCACTGGGGCAGGGACTGATGTGAGTGCTCAAATATTCTCTGAAAATTGCTGCGGAAAACATGTGCGATATAAAGATAACTGGTAAAAATAAAATTAAAAAAAAAATAAGCATATGACTATGAGGTAAAAATGATTGCAAGCATGTAACGATTACAGTACATCCTGAACATATTTATTTCTAAAATGATTGGAACTAAAATCCCACTTGTGTACCTGTTCAGCAGCTAACGTGATGGCTTCCAGAAAGATGGTAACATTTTCAACTTCAATTTTACTTAGGATTGAAATGAGCAAGGTTTCATTGAGAAGAACATCAGTTCTGGTTACAAGGTCAGCTGTGGCATTTGGAGTTAAAACACCCTGAAAAATAGTTATGCTTTTAGTTTTTTATTTTATTATCATCCTTGTAATCCAATATGATTTTTCTTTCATTATGCTTACCAAACCCCATACTGTATATATTTTCTATAGATATGCATAATAAATTCCTTCTGTTATTTATCACTCTATTTATAATAGCAAGGTCATTATAATGTTAGCAATGATTTGTCTTTCAAGGTAATAGAAAAAATGAGCTGCGTGTTATATATTTTGCCAGTTACTATTAGTTGTTTATATAAGTAAATATATATGGTATTTTTATAAAGCAGCCATAGTTATCAACACAATCTAGATTTAAAAATACAGATATTATATGCTTTTTCCCTTTTCTATTAATTTAGACAGTTCATTATAGAATCATGAGTTTATGTCACTTTTAACAGTATAGCAAATTCACTGGTTGATTAATAAGAAATATAATATATTAAGTGGTTCATTGCTAACAGTGCACTTTAATCTTCCCCACAGAGTTTTTCTTACAGTATTTATGCTAAATTAATAAATTGTTAATCCATATATTTTTTGAAAAGTCTACCTGTGTGAGGTTTTTGTTAAAAATAAAGAGGTCTTGACTTGTTGTATAGTTGAAAAAGTCTCCAAAATTGAGGGAAATCCAGATTTCATAACTTGCAGCATCGCAAACAACCCCTACAAATGACAATAAATATAATTTTGAAAAATTAGTTATTTTATAAATACAAATGAAAGAGTATAAAGACAAAGTCATCAGGGTTTTCATCCAGCTACTGGGTCTTTAGAACTTATACCTGTAGTGGTGGACTGTCTCATCAGGTATCTTTTAATGAAGTCATTGTAGATCTCTTGTTGAGTGTCTGGTGCCAATGAGGTAAACACAAGACTAAATGCATTCACTCTGTTGCAAAAACAAAATACATATGAATTTTTGTGATTCAATGGCAAGTTATATTCATTTTTCTATGTATTTTTTTTGTTTGTCATATTTGCTAAAGTTTTAAAAAGAAAATATAAACACAATAAATAAACAATACAGATGGTATCCTACTTACATAGTTTGGTAGGAGGAGCAGGAGATGTCAATTGGAAGCAGCTCAAGGAGAGTTTGGTTAAAATATGGAATTAATAATACTAAGTAGGTCTCAAATAAAATTTTCCAGTTTTGTGTGGTATAATTGCGGAAGCTGGATTCCAATTGCTGAAGCTCAACAGCCAGTAGAGTTTCCTTGATTTCTATTATCCTATTTTCTGAAAGACTTGCCTATGGATATAACAAAATATTTTACAAAGAGTTATCCAAATATATACTTCAAACATTTCCAAAATTGTGATTTCCAGAAATGTCTACATGTATTGATCTAATGTTAACTATTAATTGTAGAATACATATAATTTAGTGCCAACATATTCGCAATTCTGTACCAAGAAAGTATAAACAGTCCCTTCCCCAGTGGTGCTCATTATCTAAAAGTACCTTAATACAGACACAGATGTATGTGTTTATAATTGTCAAGAGCCAATAACAATTGTCATGTTTCTGGACAAAGGAAGTACCTTTAAACATGGGAAGAACATTCATTCAAGTCTGGCTCAAAATGAAATACAATTTTAAGCATATGGGCAGCATGGATGGTGGAATGGTTAGCATTTCTGCTTCACAGCACTGAGGTATTATGTTTGATTCCCACCATGGCCCAAACAGTGCAGAGTTTATATAGTCTCTCTGTGCTTGAGTGGTTATCCACAAGGTACTCCGGTTTCCTCCCACAATCTAAAAATATGCTGTTAATTGGCTCCCAACAGATTAACCCTAGAATGTCTGTTTGCGTATGTACATGTAGTGGGAAATATAGATTATAAATTCCACTGGGGCGGGGACTGATGTGAATGCTCAAATATTCTCTGAAAAGAGCTGCGGAAAACATGTGCGATATAAAGATAACTGGTAAAAATAAAATAAAAATTAAATGGAACTAAAATCCCACTTGTGTACCTGTTCAGCAGCTAATGTGATGGCTTCCACAAAGATTGAAATGAGGCAAAAAAGAATGCAAGTATTCAAAGATTATATACTGACCATATTTAATTTATAAAATGATGGGAACTAAAATCCTATTTGTGTACCTGTTCTGCAGCTAATGTGATGGCTTCCACAAAGACGTTAACGTTTTCAACCTCAATTTTGCTTAGGATTGAAATGAGCAAATTTTCATTTTGAAGAACATCAGTTCTGGTTACAAGGTCAGCCGTGACAGTTGGAGACAAAATGCCCTGAAACAAATATGCATTATTTTTTTTAATTTTAATATCATCCTAGTAATCCAACATGATTTTAATGTTCTTTAAATTATGCCCACTTAACCCAAGTTTTATTTTCTGCACAAACGAAAAAATATATAATTAAATTCTTCCTTCAGTCCAAAAGTGATTTTGATGAGGCCATAATAGAGTTTTTGTTATTACTTTTGGAATTTATTTTGAATGATAATTGTTTTATTTATAATAGAAAATTTTATTTACAAACACGCGGCTGTGCCATGGGATCTTTCATGGCACCTGCGTACGCAAATATTTGTATGTTTTTATCCAATTTTATTAGTAGCCAAATCATCCTTTTTAAGAGATTTATTGATGATCTATTGATCATATGGCGTGATGACAATATTTCTCTAATTTATCTCATTGAACAATATAATCTGATGGATGGCCCCATCAAGTTCACTTATGAACTGAGCAGTAACCATGTACACTTTTTGGATTTGAATATTGATATTGTGGATGGAAAATTGATTACATCAGTGTATACTAAACCCACAGATCGTAATATCTTGCTACAACCTCAGAGTTGCCATCTGGATAATCTTATCCGGGGTTTACCTTTTTCGCAAATGATAAGGGTACATCGCATTAATAGCGATATTGATACATCGGAACAACAAATTGACCAACTCATCTCTAAATTTGTTGAAAGAGGGTATTCCATTAACCCCTTCCCGACATTTGACGTACATTTACGTCATGGTCGGGAAGCACTTCCCGACACATGGCGTAAATGTACGTCATGGATTTAAACTGTCACCGCGTCTATAGACGCGGTGACAGTTTCAACATGTCTGCTGTCCCTGACAGCAGACATGTCCGTGCATGCCCCGGGGGGGCTGCGATGCCGCCCCCCCGTCGGCGATCGCTGTGATTGGCTGTTCAGTGTGAACAGCCATTCACAGCGTTTTCCTGTGTCACCGGCGAATAACGTTCGCCGGTGACACGGGATCAGAGGTGATTGGTGCTGTAAAGTACAGCACCAATCACCGCGGGGTGTAAGGGTGACACTGGTGTCACCCCACCTCACCCCGCCCGCCCCCAAAGGCCGTGATTGGTCCGTCGGTCCGACGGACCAATCACAGCCAAGGAGGGGGATTTAAACTAACGGTGACTGCACTGCAGACGCCATTCCGGTCTGGAAAGCGTGCAGTGCGGTCACCGTACCCCCCTGCCGCCATACTGACCAGAATACTTGCTGCAATACTTACCTGATCGCTGCTGATTGCTTCCTGGATCCTGTTCAATAATTGTGCCTTCCTGTGAAATTGTGCTGCTGCAGTGTACTAGCTAGATAGATAGAGAGATAGAGAGATAGATAGAGAGAGATAGAGAGAGATAGAGAGAGAGAGATAGAGAGAGATAGAGAGAGATAGAGAGAGAGATAGTGTCAGAGAGTGCTATATTTTGTGCTGCTGCAGTGTGATATAGTTATAGATAGAGAGAGAGAGAGAGAGATAGAGAGAGAGGCCTACTGACAGAGTGCTATATTTTGTGCTGCTGCAGTGTGATAGTTATAGAGAGATAGAGAGAGATAGAGAGAGAGAGATAGAGAGAGATAGAGAGAGATAGAGAGAGAGATAGTGTCAGAGAGTGCTATATTTTGTGCTGCTGCAGTGTGATATAGTTATAGATAGAGAGAGAGAGAGAGATAGAGAGAGAGGCCTACTGACAGAGTGCTATATTTTGTGCTGCTGCAGTGTGATAGTTATAGAGAGATAGAGAGAGATAGAGAGAGAGAGATAGAGAGAGATAGAGAGAGATAGTGACAGATTGTGCTATATATTTTTTATATAACTGACTGCTGCCCCCTCCTTTTGTGCTGATCAGTATAAATTAACTGATCAGCAACTTTTTGGGGGCGCAGGTTTTTTTTAATATATAGATATACCTGTCAGTGCTGCTGCTGCAGTGTCATAGAGTGATAGATAGTGATAGATAGTGAGAGATAGAGAGATAGAGAGAGATAGTGATAGAGAGTGCTAAATTTTGTGTCTGCTGTCCCCGCCTTTTGTGCTGATCACTATATCTGAGGTGATCAGCAACTTTTTTGGGGGTACAGAGGTTTTTTTTTTTTTATATATACCTGTCAGTTGCACCAAAGGTTGTGCACCTGCTGCACCTCACTGGTAATCAGTGTCGCATCACTGATCACCTTTTTTTTTTGTGTGTGTGCTGTGGGGTATTTTTTTAATTTTTTTTTTTACACACACTGTGATTTTGTGGGTGTCCTGTGGCCGCTGTGCGCTGATCAGTGACGTACATCACTGATCATCTCTTTCGGCACAGGGTTGATCTATTTTTTTTTTTTTTTTGATCAAATTCCTGTTGCCTTTGAGCGCTGTTCAGTGACAGACGTTACTGACCAACATCTGTGCTCAATTTTTGGCGCAGGACCTTTTTTTTTTTAACCCCTTCCTTTTTTTTTTTTTTAACCCCTTCATTTTTTTTTTTTTTAACACCTTCATTTTTTTTTTTTTTTATTGGTATAAAGTATTTTTTTTTTTTTCTGCACTACATACACACTACACACTACATACCCCCCGGATTGAAATAAAGTTTGTGCCCCCCCCTACACTATACACGTGTTGAAACATTTCACTACCGGTAACACAAAAATAAAAATGGCATCCCAAATGTCCTCCCAAATGTCCTCCCAAATGTCCTCCCAATCATCCAGGAGAATGTATTCAGTGGAGGAGGCATATGCCATGCTTGCTTCTGACTCTGACACAGCCAGTGATGCAAGCGGGGAATTTGAAGGATTTGCCTTAAGCTCCTCTTCCTCCTCTGCTGATGAGGGACCCCCTCAAAGACGCCCCCGTAGATCAGCTGAGATTCCCCCCCCAATAATTGATCTAGTATGGACCCCACCACCAGACAATTTTGAGCCCCAGGTTCCTGAGTTTTTGGCCATGCCAGGAATCCAATTTGATTCCACAGGTCTCAGAGAAATTGACTTTTTCAAATTATTTTTCTCTGATGATTTTATAAATTTAATGGTGGACCAAACTAATTTATATGCCCAGCAGTTTATTGCTCAAAACCCCACGTCATCATTTGCTAGGTGGACCCCTGTAGATGCAGTAGAGATGATGACGTTTTGGGGTCTGGTGTTTCATATGGGCATAGTAAAAAAGCCAGAAATTAGGCAATATTGGAGTACAGATGTTCTGTACAGTACTCCATTTTACCGTATGGCCATGCCCCGGACTCGATTTGAGACAATTCTTAAATTCATACATTACACCGATAATGCACAGTGCCCACCCAGAGATGATCCCACCTTTGACCGGCTATTCAAAGTCAGGCCGGTCATTGATCATTTCAGTGCCAAATTTGAAGAGGTGTACATCCCTGAAAAATTTATTTGTATCGACGAGTCCCTTATACATTTTAAAGGAAGGGTTAAATTCCGCCAGTACCTTCCCAGTAAGAGGGCAAGGTATGGCATAAAAATGTATAAACTGTGTGAAAGCACCTCAGGGTACACCCACAGGTTTAGGGTTTATGAAGGGAAGGATTCAAGAATTCAACCGCCAGAATGCCCCCCCTCCCTCGTAGGTGTTAGTGGGAAAATTGTCTGGGATTTAGTGCACCCCTTCCTGGATAAAGGTTATCACCTCTATGTGGATAACTTTTACACTAGCATCCCCCTGTTTAAGGCCCTTGGTTCAAGAGGTACAGCAGCTTGCGGTACTGTGCGCAAGAACCAAAGAGGCCTCCCAAAAACGCACATTGCCCAAGTAATGAGAAGGGGTGAAAGCAGGGGAATATGCACCGAAAATATGTTGTTGGTCAAATATAAGGACAAGAGGGATGTCCTTATACTGACAACAATTCACGGAGACAGTACCACCTCCGTCCCTGTACGAGGTACCAGTACCCACACCTCAAAACCTAATTGTATCCTGGATTACAATAGGTACATGGGCGGAGTGGATCTTTCAGATCAGGTACTGAAGCCGTACAGTGCCCTGCGGAAAACAAAAATCTGGTACAAGAAGGTGGCCGTGTATATCATCCAGATGGCACTGTATAACGCTTACGTGCTATTCCGTTCTACCGGCCAGAGGGGGACATTTATGCACTTTCAAGAGGAAGTCATAAAGGGCCTAATATTTGGGAACCAGCAGGCAGAGGGCCCCAGTACTTCTAGTACTGGCCCCCGTATTGTACCAGGGCAGCATTTTCCTGATGAAATCCCCTCCACTGGAAAAAAGGGCAGGACACAAAAAAGGTGCAAAGTTTGCTATAAAAAGGGAATAAGAAAGCAAACTATTTTCCAGTGTGACACTTGCCCCGACAAACCCGGCCTATGTATAAAGGAGTGTTTTAAATTATACCACACATCTATGGAATATTAGGTTCATAATTTCACCGTGCTTCGGGGGTCTTGCTAATGCCACATAGCACCCACCATTCATTCCACCAGAATCTGAGCCGCAAAATCCAAAAATCACTCCTTCCCTTCTGAGTCCTGCCATGCACCCAACTGGTATTTTTTGGTCACATGTGAGGCATTGCCGTACTCGGGAGATATTGGGGCACAGATTTTGGGGTGCTTTTTCTCCTTCATACCTTCTGAAAAGGAAAAATTTTGAGCCAGAACTGCATTTTTGTGTAAAAAATGTAATTTTTCTTTTTCACTGCCCACTTGTATCAAAATTGGTGAAACCCCTGGGGGTTTTAAATGTACACTATACCCCTAGATGAATTCCCTGAGGGGTGTAGTTTTCAAAATGGGGTGACTTGTGGGGGGGTTCCACTGTATTGGTGCTTGGGGGGTCTTGCTAATGCGACATAGCACCCACCAAAATTCCACCAGAATTTGTGCTGCAAACTCCAAATATCACTCCTTCCCTTCTGAGTCCTGCCACTTTTTGGTCACACATGAGGCATTGCCGTACTCGGGAGAAATTGGGGCACAGATTTTGGGGTGCTTTGTCTCCTTCATTCCTTGTGAAAATGAAATATTTTGAGCCAGAACTGCATTTTTGTGTAAAAAAATGTAATTTTTCATTTTCACTGCCCACTTGTATCAAAATTGGTGAAACCCCTGGGGGTTTGAAATGTACACTATACCCCTAGATGAATTCCCTGAGGGGTGTAGTTTGCAAAATGGGGTGACTTGTGGGGGGGTTCCACTGTATTGGTGCAACATAGCACCCACCATTCATTCCACCAGAATCTGTGCTGCAAAATCCAAAAATCACTCCTTCCCTTCTGAGTCCTGCCATGCACCCAACTGGTATTTTTTGGTCACATGTGAGGCATTGCCGTACTCGGGAGAAATTGGGGCACAGATTTTGGGGTGCTTTTTCTCCTTCATACCTTCTGAAAATGAAAAATTTTGAGCCAGAACTGCATTTTTGTGTAAAAAATGTAATTTTTCTTTTTCACTGCCCACTTGTATCAAAATTGGTGAAACCCCTGGGGGTTTTAAATGTACACTATACCCCTAGATGAATTCCCTGAGGGGTGTAGTTTGCAAAATGGGGTCACTTGTGGGGGGGTTCTACTGTATTGGTGCTTGGGGGGTCTTGCTAATGCGACATAGCACCCACCAAAATTCCACCAGAATCTGAGCTGCAAAATCCAAAAATCACTCCTTCCCTTTTGAGTCCTGCCATGCACCCAACTGGTATTTTTTGGTCACATGTGAGGCATTGCCGTACTCGGGAGAAATTGGGGCACAGATTTTGGGGTGCTTTTTCTCCTTCATACCTTCTGAAAATGAAAAATTTTGAGCCAGAACTGCATTTTTGTGTAAAAAATGTAATTTTTCTTTTTCACTGCCCACTTGTATCAAAATTGGTGAAACCCCTGGGGGTTTTAAATGTACACTATACCCCTAGATGAATTCCCTGAGGGGTGTAGTTTGCAAAATGGGGTCACTTGTGGGGGGGTTCTACTGTATTGGTGCTTGGGGGGTCTTGCTAATGCGACATAGCACCCACCAAAATTCCACCAGAATCTGAGCTGCAAAATCCAAAAATCACTCCTTCCCTTTTGAGTCCTGCCATGCACCCAACTGGTATTTTTTGGTCACATGTGAGGCATTGCCGTACTCGGGAGAAATTGGGGCACAGATTTTGGGGTGCTTTTTCTCCTTCATATCTTCTGAAAATGAAAAATTTTGAGCCAGAACTGCATTTTTGTGTAAAAAATGTAATTTTTCATGTTCACTGCCCACTTGTATCAAAATTGGTGAAACCCCTGGGGGTTTGAAATGTACACTATACCCCTAGATGAATTCCCTGAGGGGTGTAGTTTGCAAAATGGGGTGACTTGTGGGGGGGTTCCACTGTATTGGTGCTTGGGGGGTCTTGCTAATGCGACATAGCACCCACCAAAATTCCACCAGAATCTGAGCCACAAAATCCAAAAATCACTCCTTCCGTTCTGAGTCCTGCCATGCACCCAACTGGTATTTTTTGGTCACATGTGAGGCATTGCCGTACTCGGAAGAAATTGGGGCACATATTTTGGGGTGCTTTTTCTCCTTCATACCTTCTGAAAATGAAAAATTGTGAGCCAGAACTGCATTTTTGTGTAAAAAAATGTAATTTTTCATTTTCACTGCCCACTTGTATCAAAATTGGTGAAACCCCTGGGGGTTTGAAATGTACACTATACCCCTAGATGAATTCCCTGAGGGGTGTAGTTTGCAAAATGGGGTGACTTGTGGGGGGGTTCCACTGTATTGGTGCTTGGGGGGTCTTGCTAATGCGACATAGCACCCACCAAAATTCCACCAGAATCTGAGCCACAAAATCCAAAAATCACTCCTTCCGTTCTGAGTCCTGCCATGCACCCAACTGGTATTTTTTGGTCACATGTGAGGCATTGCCGTACTCGGAAGAAATTGGGGCACATATTTTGGGGTGCTTTTTCTCCTTCATACCTTCTGAAAATGAAAAATTGTGAGCCAGAACTGCATTTTTGTGTAAAAAAATGTAATTTTTCATTTTCACTGCCCACTTGTATCAAAATTGGTGAAACCCCTGGGGGTTTGAAATGTACACTATACCCCTAGATGAATTCCCTGAGGGGTGTACTTTGCAAAATGGGGTGACTTGTGGGGGGGTTCCACTGTATTGGTGCAACATAGCACCCACCATTCATTCCACCAGAATGTGTGCTGCAAAATCCAAAAATCACTCCTTCCGTTCTGAGTCCTGCCATGCACCCAACTGGTATTTTTTGGTCACATGTGAGGCATTGCCGTACTCGGGAGATATTGGGGCACAGATTTTGGGGTGCTTTTTCTCCTTCATACCTTCTGAAAATGAAAAATTTTGAGCCAGAACTGCATTTTTGTGTAAAAAAATGTAATTTTTCATTTTCACTGCCCACTTGTATCAAAATTGGTGAAACCCCTGGGGGTTTGAAATGTACACTATACCCCTAGATGAATTCCCTGAGGGGTGTAGTTTTCAAAATGGGGTGACTTGTGGGGGGGTTCCACTGTATTGGTGCTTGGGGGGTCTTGCTAATGCGACATAGCACCCACCAAAATTCCACCAGAATCTGAGCCGCAAAATCCAAAAATCACTCCTTCCGTTCTGAGTCCTGCCATGCACCCAACTGGTATTTTTTGGTCACATGTGAGGCATTGCCGTACTCGGAAGAAATTGGGGCACATATTTTGGGGTGCTTTTTCTCCTTCATACCTTCTGAAAATGAAAAATTGTGAGCCAGAACTGCATTTTTGTGTAAAAAAATGTAATTTTTCATTTTCACTGCCCACTTGTATCAAAATTGGTGAAACCCCTGGGGGTTTGAAATGTACACTATACCCCTAGATGAATTCCCTGAGGGGTGTACTTTGCAAAATGGGGTGACTTGTGGGGGGGTTCCACTGTATTGGTGCAACATAGCACCCACCATTCATTCCACCAGAATCTGTGCTGCAAAATCCAAAAATCACTCCTTCCCTTCTGAGTCCTGCCATGCACCCAACTGGTATTTTTTGGTCACATGTGAGGCATTGCCGTACTCGGGAGAAATTGGGGCACAGATTTTGGGGTGCTTTTTCTCCTTCATACCTTCTGAAAATGAAAAATTTTGAGCCAGAACTGCATTTTTGTGTAAAAAAATGTAATTTTTCATTTTCACTGCCCACTTGTATCAAAATTGGTGAAACCCCTGGGGGTTTGAAATGTACACTATACCCCTAGATGAATTCCCTGAGGGGTGTAGTTTGCAAAATGGGGTGACTTGTGGGGGGGTTCCACTGTATTGGTGCTTGGGGGGTCTTGCTAATGCGACATAGCACCCACCAAAATTCCACCAGAATCTGAGCTGCAAAATCCAAAAATCACTCCTTCCCTTTTGAGTCCTGCCATGCACCCAACTGGTATTTTTTGGTCACATGTGAGGCATTGCTGTACTCGGGAGAAATTGGGGCACAGATTTTGGGGTGCTTTGTCTCCTTCATACCTTCTGAAAATGACAAATTTGGAGCCAGAACTGCATTTTTGTGTAAAAAAAATAATTTTTCATTTTCACTGCCCAGTTGTACCACAATTGGTGAAACCCCTGCGGGTTTGAAATGTACACTATACCCCTAGCTGAATTCCCTGAGGGGTGTAGTTTGCAAAATGGGGTCACTTGTGGGGGGGTTCCTAACTTTTAGCATGTTATGGTGCCTAGAAACCTACATGGTGCCTAAAAAATAATCTCATAAAAAGGAGGCTCCAAAATCAAGTAGGTGCTCCTTCTATTATGAAGCCTGTGGTTTGGTCACCGTGCACACTAGGGCCACATATAGGATATTTATGAAAACAAAAGAATTGGGGGAATCAATTTTTAGTCACATTTCTCTAGTAAAATGTACTGTGTTCCTTAGAAAAATGTATTAAAATTGCAAATCTGCAAAAAAAAAGAAATTTTGAAATTTCACCTACACTTTGTTTTAATTCCTGTGAAACACCTAAAGGGTTAACAAACTTCCAAAATGCTGTTTTGAATACTGTGAGGGGTGCAGTTTTTGAAATGGCATCATTTATGGGGGTGTCTCACATACAAGTCCCTCAAAGTCACATCAGAACTGAACTGGTCCCTAAAAAAATCAGTGTTTGAAATTTTCTTGAAAATTTGAGAATTTGCTATTCATATTGTAAGCCTCCTAGTGTCCCAAAAAATTAAAAGGAAGTTGAAATAATGATGTCAACATAAAGTAGACATATGGTCTATGTTAGTTATTCACTATTTTGAGTGGTAAGATTATTTGTCTCACAAGCAGAAAATTTAACATTTTGCAAATCGCTAAATTTTCCATTTTTTCACGATATTTTGGTATTTTTCACAAAAAAACACAGACTGTATCGACCCAAATTTACCACTAATTTGAAGTACAATGTGTCACGAAAAAACAATCTCAAAACCACTGGGATAAGTAAAAGCAAAAAAAAGTTATCCCCACTTAAGTGAGACATGTCAGATTTGAAAAAAATGGCTCTGTCAGGAACGCAAAAACTAGCTCTGTCAGGAAGGGGTTAAACATCTTCTGCAATGTAAAGATAAGGTTCTCCAAATGAACAGGAAGACTTTGTTACAATCCTCTGATCATAAGAGTCCTGAGCCGTTATGTATACCTTGGGTAACGCGATACAATTCAGCATCCAATATTATCACTAAAACTGTGAAAAAGTGCTGGGCAATAGGTAAAAGTTATCCCTCATTACTATTCAAACAACAACGTATTATGCCATGCTTTTCACAATGGCGCAATCTCAGGGACCTCCTTGTCAAGACAGAGGTTGATGTTAAATCTGCACCTACAAGAACCACTTTCTTAGGTGGAATTAAATTGGGCTCTTTTAGGTGTACATGTACAGCATGTCAGTTTATGCTTACCGGTGACACTTTCTGTCATCCTCCTACTGGTAATAGCTATAACATCCGATATCATTTTGATTGCCAATCATAATTTTTTGTTTATCAAATAGTCTGTCCGTGTAGCCTGGTCTATTTAATTAAAAATTAAGGAGCACAACTAAAAAATTAAGGAGCACAACACCGCAGCGCAATTCGTGCTGCCTTAGAGAAAAAACAAAGTGACCAACCAGTTGCTAGACATTTTTTACAATGTCACCATCCGCTCAATAGCTTGAGATTTCGAATCATTGATTGTATACCTCCCTCCATAAGAGGTGGTAATCGCCCACTTAAACTCCTTCAATGTGAAGCGAGGTGGATATTTTGCCTGGATGTGGTAGCACCGAGGGGTTAAATGAGCAGCTTAGCTTTAATATGTTCAGTTAAACAATGCACTATTATACTGTGTTGCGCTTTTTATCTGTAGTGCTTTGAACTGTGTTTGCAATGATAGATGAAATTTTTTTTGCTGGAACTCTTAATGTGACTCTCTTAAATCTGCAGAATTCTATGTCTCTGTATTTGATTACATTTTTGTTACTATGGTGATGGTTTGCATGGTACGGGATTGGTGGAAATTGTCCAGCATGATGATGTCATCATTGTCCGCCTGACAGGTGGGGATGTACGAGCTGGCAGCATTCACATGGTGGTGATATATTATATAAGGTATGTCTTTTTGTATTATGTGTATCCTGATGAAAATTTCACACATTGAAATTGAAACGTTGATCTAAGGACTTTGTCTTTGCCTCATTATTATGCTGAGAGTGCCGCACCCACGTTCTACATGTATCCCCTTTTGTGAGGGCACCAGCTCAATATTCTTTCTGTTATTGGGAATGCCAGACCCCTTGCTATATATATATATATATATATATATCAGAGGCGTAACTACTTTTTTTGCGCCCCCCCCGCCGAACATTTCGGGCGCCCCCCACCCCCCTCCCGAAATATTAACCCCCTCCTTACACGTCCCCATTGCCGCCGGCGCTTCTGTCTCTAACCCGACACGCAGATCTGTGTCGGGTGACGGGCGGTCCCCGGCTCCGGCTGCAGTGCTAATATAATAACAGACACTCGGAAAATGGCTGCCCCCATACAGCATTATGGGGGCAGCCATTTTCCGAGTGTCTCTTATTATATTAGCACTGCAGCCGGAGCCGGGGACCGCCCGTCACCCGACACAGATCTGCGTGTCGGGTTAGAGGCAGCGGCGCCGGCGGCAACGGGGTAAGGAGGGGAAGGGCAGGAGTCGGGAGCCGGGACCAGGTGGTAACTATAGTCCCGCAGACCCCCCAGGCGCCCACACCTGCCTAGCGCCTCCCCGCCACCGCGGGGGCTGTGGGACTATAGTTACACCACTGATATATATATATCACTATGTTTATAATAGCACAATTCTTATAATGCTAGTGATGATTTGCATTTCAAGATAATAGAAATAATGACATATGTATTACATAGGTCCAGTTCAATAATGCTGGAAGGTCAGATTTACGAGTGGAAGGGGTTCAAGGGGGTCTTTATCCCATTAATGAAAATTGAAAATTATATTTAATAAAACTAGGCATACACAAATTATTTTTTTTCCATAAAAGTCTTTTTTTGTGTGACTTCATGCACAAAGAACCACAGCATTTGTTACAGAGTCAGTAGCATTGGTGTAAAAGTATGCTACAGTAATATAGAATTGCTAAAGCTTAACCCTATGTATAGATTAAAATTAGCTTAAAGATTAATTTCTATCATTTTGGTGGTCCAATCAGCTCAGAACTGCATTCTTAATGAAGGGGAGACGTTTATCTACCAGAAGATATGAACCTTAAGTTTCTGAGACCCCCAAAAGGCTAACTGCATGTGTCAGAACCCATGGTGGGTCTGAATTAACTGGTCCAGTCTAGTCAATGGGGAAAAATGTGTCTAATTTGCACCCTGATATCTCCGGTTCTTTGTGTCCTAGTGCTCTTAGCTTTAAGAGCAGACTAAGTAGTAGTTTATATGAAATCAGGAAGGGTAGCGGTGAGCAACCGTAGGTAGGGTCCCCTTCAATGGTCCACCTAGATCATTACTACTGAGTATCGCAAATAGGATATAGAGCATAGAGAGGCTAAACAGTGTTTTTGCTTCCAAGAACTTAGAGAGGAGCTTTTATCTATCCCCATTATACTTATAAAGATATCACTTATAGTTGTAACTGTTACAGCGGAGTACAATAAAAGCTGATTGTGTTACTAAGTACACAAACTTTTTTGATTATTGATTACGCAAGTGCTACTTAGTACTCTGCAGCCAGGGAGCCATTGCTGGAATGCAGGGAGGTGACAGTGAAGAGTTCTGCTCTCTAGTCGGTCAGCTCCTGCTAGGTGCTCAGCTCCCTGTTTCACAGCAGGTGCCCCCAAACCTGGACAGCAGTGTGGGTAGAGGACCGGAGCTGTGGGTTCATCATTGCAGCATCCGTGCCTTTGTCAGTAGCCCCTGTGTGTTTAAATAGCGTAATGAGACGCACCTTCAGCACTCCCCTTAGACATGTAAAACTTATGCCATTGCTCGCTGCATAGATATGGGCTTCCACAAAGCCCTAGTTCATGCTCAGAAGCCATTTTGTTAACCCACTCATTGCTTGAGTCTGGCCTGCCCGTACAGTATGTCATTCATACTGTAGCATAATTCTGTGTTTAATTAGTTTAGCTTAATGAGAGGCACAGACAGCAGTGCCCTTACACAAGTGTTACCTACGCCATCAATAGCTCCATAGTTGTGGCCTCCCATGAAGCCCTGTCTGACACCCGGTAGCCATTTTGCTAACCCCCTCGGTGCTCGAGTCCGGCCTGCTTGTACTGTATGACATTCCTACTGTAGCGTATCTGTGTTTACCTAGTGTAGCTAAATGAGATGCTCAGACAGCATAGCCCTTATTCAGGTCAAACCTAAATTATGGATCTGCAGTTGTCTTTGCTACTTTTCCACCGCAGCAACCCATCTTGGCGCGCTGTTTGCTGAAAATGGGACATACGAGCGTCTCACGTGCACGCTTGCCCCATTCTCAGTGAAAGTACTGAATACTCACTCACTTATCCCCATAGCCTACTATAAATAGCATAATGATATGCATGGCTATTCAATAGTATTTTTAGAAAAAAGTGTCTATCTAAAATACTGAACAGTACTGTAATGTACACTAAAGTAGTTCATGTGCTATAGTGCATTTCAATGGACACTTCATGCACGTGCAATCCGGATCCTTTCACTATAGCTTTGCATTAGACAAATGCGCATTGGTGATTTAAAAAAAATTGACATCTGGTGGATGATTGCTGGTATTGCATCCATCCGGTAACACCATCGCCAATCGCCAAGCTGTGATTCTTATTGTGCTGCCTTGCGACTAAGTGCGATACGGCCGATTGGAAGAACAATCCCCATAAGCAGGCTAGACGAGAGCGGCTCCATCTGTAGGAGAAAACTCGGAGCTGGTTCAAGTCAGGATATGATAGGATATGCGTTCATGTGTCCATATTTGTTAGGTCACAATTGTTTAAATAGAATAACCCTCCAACGGTGATTGCTAACCAAAGCCTGGTTACAGATTCCAGTGGTGACATATACATAATACAGGGGCTTCATTTTGTTCCCATCATTAAAAGGAAACGGAGTAATATAGGAACAAGCAGGAAATACCAACTTTTTTATTTTCCATATGTCCAATTTTATAATATTTTAGGTCTTATGTGGGTACTTCCTCGTCTTTGCGGCCACCGCTTACACTACAACTTTACTAAAGGTAATAGATGGTGGCGTGGACACAGCAGGGTGGTGTGGACCCAGGGTGGTGGCGTCTGAAAATCCTTACATAGCAGTTAAGTAGCGTCTAACGTAACTGGCGTAGAATTGGCCTCAAAGATTAGGAAGTACCGTTATGTGTACTATGGAACATTAAATTCAGATTAATTTTGATACCAAGTGATCCAACAATATTATTTAGCACTACTCTTTCCTACATTGCATGTCCTTGTTGTTTTGGGAATTGATTGTTCAGCGAGTTAGCAGCTTGATATCACACCTCTACACAGTGCCTGATTTACATTGGTACAGTAAACCCCTCTCCAGCAAAGTTCTTGCACATGACTGGCAGTACCCTCAGGGCCATCTTAATATTAGACTGGGCCCATGGGCAAAATTAATCACTGGGCCCCAATGAATTACTATGTCTGGCCCATCAACCAGTATTTTAATGAAGGGATCACTGCAAAACTTGTTCTTAAGAAATATCTGATGCCTAATAATTTTTAGTGATATTTGTTATATATATGAGAGATAGAAGATCAATCCTTGGAAGGAAAATTGGGTTTTGACTTCCATTTAGGGTTATCTCTTCCATTAGGCAGCTGCCTAGGGCACCAGGATCTGAGGCGATATCACAAAGTCTATAAGGAAGACATCCTTGTTGTAGTTAATGTAGGTGGCAGCTGTGGGACTTCTAAAACATTGCCACCACACTTTCACTTGAGTGGGCAGAGAGGCAAATATAGTGTTCATTCTAGCTTCCGCCAACTTTTAAAACCCATGCAGTTCCTCTTCCCTGCATGGGGTGTCGCTGTCTGCTGTGGCGTTTCTACCACAGGTCTGGTTTGCTTATCAGTGCTGATATACAGACCACACTGTGCTAGAAGTACTACAGCAGACAGCGACACCCCAGGCAGGGAAGAGGAACTGCATGGGATTTCAAAGTTGGCGGGTGCTAGAATGAACACTATAAATATACTATATGGGGGAAAAGTGTGTGGTTTGGGCCTTCCTGGACACAAGATCCCTTGTATAAATGCAATAAAATCCTAATAAATACTTGAGGAAATTATACTAATAATTAGTAATTATTTTACATTTTGTGTACAGTATGTCATTATTTTCTCACCTTCTCAAAATTGTTATTAAATGTAATAAGGTCTAAGAAAGTTGATTGCATGATGAAAGAGCCCAAGTTTTCCTCAGTCCACGTTAGTAGATTTGCATCACCACAGGCAACGCCTAAATATGTGTGAAAGATGTTTCATTAGTACATTTTTTGCTCTTGACCACAATAACTACCATCAGATGGTCTTAAATCCTGAATTGACATGTTATGCTTAGTATATTAACTTCTATTTAGAGGCAAATTGGGCCCCTTTGAATTTGGGGCAGTTCCCGCTGGGCCAGGCCTTTACTCCACCAGGGGCCGTGCCAACTCACCTTGGTAGTGGGACTGGATGCAGTGATCGCAGTCTGCTCTGGTCAGGCAGCATTCAGACTTTGAATGCAACTTGGCGCATGTTCAGAAACTCTTTTTGAAGCAAAAGCAAAATGGCTGATGGGACTCTGCTGTGCATACTCACTCACAGCAGCTCCTCCTGTGGGCCTTTGTGGAGCTTCTCATGTCTCCACCTCCAACATCCAGCAGCCACAGAAAAACAGGATATTTGGCAAGGTATGGAAAATGCATAACGCAAGCATAAAATGTTCTTCAGGCAGCAGAAGGAAGGATAAGACCTACATCCATGGTCACTTACTGTCCCTTGGTAAGTGCAGATCTCAAATGCACAGATCAAATTGGGGATGCAACATCCTCACTTCTGGGGGTGTCATGCATGGATTGCACTGTTTGCATTAAAGCCAACCCCTTCAACACCCTTAGCATTGCACAATATGCACAGGATGGGGGTACTGCAAGGGGATCTGTGTCCACCACAGCTGGCAGTGCCACTGGATGTAGAACTTTCAGGAACCCTTACCCATTTTTAGTACTGCCTGAGGGATATGTCTGGCCTTGGCTCTGAAAAATCCCTTAGTCGTTATTTCTTCTGTCTAACTGTCCCTTCTTTCTATACAGTATGTCTTTCCTTCATTATGTATATTCCTTCTGTCAGGACTGCCATTTATGTCTCGTTTGGTCTGCAGTGCCTCTGGTTACACAGAGGTGCTGCCGTTGTTATGTCCACCTTGCAGTGCCTCTGTTTGGCCAGAGGTGCTGCTGTCATTGTCTGGTCTGCGGTGCCTCTGGTTACACAGAGGTGCTGTTGTGGTTATGTTCACCTTGCAGTACCTCTGTGTGGCCAGAGGTGCTGCTATCATTTCTTGGTCTGCAGTACCTGTGGGTGGCCAGAGGTGCTGCTGTTCGGACTCCTAACACCTTCTACTTGTCTGTATCTTTCTTCTGCTTTTCTGGCACAGGCAATTTTCAGATCTCTCTCTCTCTCTCTCTCTCTCTCTCTCTCTCTCTCTCTCTCTCTCTCTTTCCTTGGCTTTAGAATTGATGTCATTGCTAAGGTTAAATTCAAGGCCACCAATGCATGCAGTACTCTTTGGGGTCTACATGTTTAGTTTTATTTCACCTGAGAGGATAAAGTGTGGTATAAACCTGTTTGTGTGGTATGACCCTGTGTGTGATGGTGCAGTTCAGCTACAGTATATATTTCAGCATAGTGAAATTATTTAGAAATGCTTGAGCCTTTTGTATTTTTTTTTATATAACAAGCCCCATTATGGCATAGTATACAACATTATGGGCCTGATTCTGAGTTTCTATGTTGAATGCATGTTTTTTTATCTCCATATGCATCTGAGTTGGACCACACATACATCGCGATGGTTTTCATATATTTGCAGTAAATAATAAAATGCACACAAAGTGGTATATTAGTAAAGTGTTGGACATTCCTGTGTAGTTAGCAGGGCAGTAGAGAGCCTGGACGGGCCCAGGTACTTGTCATGGGCATGGCCTACTTTGCACTCCACTGCTACATGAAGTATGTGTGTACCCGGTGCCATCTAATTACCTCTATTGCTATAGAGGCAAATGTTATAGGATTCTAGGGGTGGCCTGGAATCACTACACCAGCAAGCGCACCTGCTTAATGTTATACTGTTGTTATTTCTATATATATATAAAAAAACGAGCAGGTAACCTGATGTCTTTGCTTCTGCTGAGTTTCTAGATCCATGCAGCCAGGTGCCCCCCCATTCCTGCTGCTTCAAGTTCTGCCTGTGGCTCCCCTCAGTTTATCTCCAATACCACCCTCCCTAATCCCGACTGCCCTGCTAATCATGGTAAAATGCAATGAGTTGGCGGAGTCTAACCCAGTAAGTGGGTGGAGCTACGATTGTGACTTGGGATCAGAAAAAAAAACTGGCTTACCCCCCCCCCCCCCCTGCATGCGCTACTGCTGTAGGCTATAACCAAAACATAGAATAAGTTTCAATAATGCAACAAAATAATGCAAGGTCTGTAGACACTGAAAATGGGCACCTTCATCCTTGCTCATTCTGACACATGGATGTACACCCAGAAAGGCTTTCGTAGCAGCAGTAGTATAAATATTTACTACATAATAAAAATTGGTGGAGGCCGTGATTGCCTCTAACTCAGAATACGGCCCTATGAGGAGGGAGTATACCACCCCATTCAACTAACCCTGCTCCCATCCAGAAATTGAAATCTCCTGGGCTTGTTGTTTTCCATCCTAATCCACCCCTGCTTCTATTACATACCTGTTAACAGTGACTGCTCAACCAAGAACTTCTTAATAAAAGAACTATAGATTTCATCTCTGGTTTCAAATGTGAGGTTTCCATAGGTCATATCAAACCCTGTTAAACTGCACAAAAGACAATCGTGTTTCATTAAAACGTAAAAAAAATTCTTGACATTATTCAATTAACTATATGGTATTGATATTTGTAAGGGTTTCTTTCTTTCACATATTCTTTAGACTAAGCTCTATGATCCTCACATTTCATGATAGGAAGAGCAGCTGATGTTGGTGGGCAGAAGTTGGAGAAGAGATGGCGTTATACTAGGAAGATATAGAACCAAGTTAGTTTGGAACAAATTCTTCCATTCTTCAGTATCATAGAAAGAAAAGTTGAATTGGAGTTTTACGAGAACTGTTTCCAGGAAGATTTCTTTCACCATGGATACCTGGGCTTCCGAAAGATTAGCCTAGAGATAAAGTAGCAGATCAATTGTTGTCATAGATCAATGCTTACTGCAAAATCAAAAATCATTTATCTTTCTTTTTATCATTAGCAATCTCTACCACTGTATACAAGCTTTCAATATATAGTATTTGTAGCCAAACTACATAACAATGTTAACAGATATATATATATATATATATATATATATGAAATTCTTTTTTTTGTGATATATGAAATGCCTTTTTATCAGGTAGATATAAAAAAAAAAAACGACCACGATGAAAAAAACTACTTTACTAACATATCTGACATAGTCACTGTGCTTGTGACTGCACCAGACAGTGTGTTATATGATGCGACTAGATATCCAGCTTGGCAGGAAGACAGTGGTCAAGTAAGTATACTTAATCCCCCAATACCTCCCTAACTCTCCCTTCTAGAAGTCTAACCCCCCCCCCCCACAGCCTGACCATAACCCTCCTTTCTAGTCACTAAACCTTATCATCGTACCTGCCGCCTACGCCTAACCCCACCAGCCTGCAGCCTAATACTACCCACCATTCTAAGGGCCTTATTTTGGTTCATTCTTTCTGACAAAATCCTTCTTAGATGGACAAAACCATGTGCACTGCAGGGGGGCAGATGTAACATGTGCAGAGAGAATTAGATTTGGGTGAGTAATTTTGTTTCTGTGCAGGGAAAATACTGACTGCTTTATTTTTACACTGCAATATAGATCTCACTTTGAAGTAAAACCCCACCCAAATCTAATTCTCTCTGCACATGTTACATCTGCCCCACCTGCAGTGCACATGGTTTTGCCCATCTAAGAAGGATTTTGTCAGAAAGAATGAACCAAAATAAGGCCCTAAGTGCCTAACTCTAATCCCCCTCCCCGAGCCTAACCCTAAATCCCTGCACTAGTGCCTAAACCAAACCCCCCCTTCCCCGGCCGCACTCTAGTCGCCCCAATAATTTACCATTCAGGATGCAGGCAGTTGGTATTTTGGCATCAGTGTCATGATCGTTTCAAAGATATGGTGCTGTATTTTAGACGGCAGTAGGGATGCTGCCGTAACTATAATGAAAGTTGTCATCCAGACCACCCGTGATGCTGACCACATCCCAGATATACATATATGTATATTACATGTAACTTTCTTGCTCAACAAGCTCTACTATACAAAAATATTTGTGTTTTCAAGTACGTCTTTTTTATGATTTACTTATCACACCTATATGAATAAAATAACAACTTTGTTTATTTTATTTTGTCTAGTGAGATTGCATATGTTTATAACTACATTACCTAGTATTGTATATACTAACATTTTTTGGATGTAAAAATATAATGCTAAATATTTAATGTATTACATTTTTCTTTTCAATTTAATTAATTAATCACATTTTAATTTGAATTCATTTTATTAAGCATACATTTCCTTGGTAATTGATAAGTATTTGTTTGTAAATAGCAGCTTCTTGTTTAGACCATTTATATTTATCTCAACTTTTTTGTTTTCGTATTCAACAACTTACCTGCAATGTTGCATTGATTATACCAACTGTATATTCTAATACATCTTGTGGTGTAAGGACACTCAAGATTACTCTCAGCAAAGTGCTGTTTGAAAGAATTTCTTTGTTGAAAAGAACAGCTACATCATCGGGGGTCAAGATGTTCTGAATAAATTCCTTAAAAACAAGGAGATAATAATAACATTCGGTAACGAAGATCGATATTCCTGATGCTTCCTTTTTTAAATGGAATAATGATCAGATATAGAGTCATGAGAACTTACAATATCCAGGCTGGGATATAAGGTTATGAGCTCAAAGAACATGGAACGGATGAAGAAGGGCCCCAGATTCTTATCAATCCACATCTTAGTGCCAGTGGTGCCTTCTTCACATGCCGATCCTGTATCAGAAAATGGGTTGTTTTCACTTATTGTTTCTGTATATATTTTCTAACTGACAGGTCCTATGTGGTGATGATGACAATCATGGGGATCTGATTAACTCGCAAAGCAGCTGCTTAGCAAGCCATATAACGCAGCCTGCACGAATGCCGCTCCCCCCCGCCGCGGTCCGCACATTCCTGCTGCTTCTAGAATGGATGTTTTGCATAAACATTCAAACACAGGGTAGCGTACAGGGCTGAAATCATTTGATAGTTACCGACCATCAAATGATTTTTAACCTGTTTGCAAATCTAAGTCAGTCTGGACTGACCTAGATTTGCGAGGTCCGAGAACAGGTTCGGCGGCTGAAGTCCTGCGACAACAGCCACCCGTCCCCATTTGCATGGGGTTTGCCTGGTGTTTTCCTTGGTGCACCCACGCTTTTTGTGAGTGCGTGCAGGAAACGCCCCCGCCTCCCTCCCGGCCCCATCTGTGCGAACGCCAAGGGGACTATGCAAGCCACCAAAGGCGCCTGCACAGAAGCCCTGCACATGTGCATATGCAAATATGCACATGCGCAGTGCGTAAATGTCGGTCCTTGTTGTGAATTCTCTAGGGACGGAATGAGTTAGAATCAGGTCCTAAATTTGTAGTTACCTGTTAGTTGTTTCTGATTGGTCAGGTATGATTTGCAGTAAGTGTAGATAGCGTTGATCGCAGCTTTATCAAGTTTGGAGAAGACATCACTGAATTCTATAACTCTGTTGGAGGACACAGCATTTAATGACCTAGCCCTAAGCTTCAAAAAAATTATAAAATGAAGAGTGATTAACTATCATCCAATCAGCTCCTATCATTTTTCAAACCCAGCCTGTAGCATGGCAATTAGGAGCTGATTGGCTGGTGGTTTATCACTTTTGAAGCTTAGTACGAGCAACAAATCCTTTCAGAGGTTTGGGGAACCATGGGCATTACTCTCTGTCAGTCCGCCAGTGCACCATATATAGCTGGCGAGCGCTGGTGGATGGACGGGAATGGACCAGAATGCGCGTGCGTCTCATGTGCTTGCACATCCCATTGCCAGATGGGTCATGGCGTTCCGGGAGAGGAGATCTTTATTTCACAGCCTTCAGATGCCTTTTGTCTGCCTTATGGTTACTGGGCCTTTTGTCTGCAAAAATTGATCCTCATTTTCTTCTACCCTCTTCTTCTGTCTCCTTGAATCCTACTCTCTTTTTTGTAGCCTGTGACACAAACATTCATACCCCACCTTCCTAACACTTACATAATATTGATTCATTTAGGTATCACTTATTCCATTCAAAAATTTTTTGGTTAATGTATTATGTATTTATTTCTGTTATTGGCTTGAAAGTTGATAAAATTGTGTATAGATATTTAGATAATGTAAATAAAAGATCTGGAGATGAGATGATTTACCACTTACCCAAGAAAGTGAATGTTAATGCTACATGGTTTTTTTCAGCTTTTACATTTATACTTACTGTATACCTAACAGGAGCCAGCCATTGTTACCTATTTTTTCTATATAAGACCAAATTGTGTCTATGTATCTATGTATCTATGTATCTATCTATCTATCTATCTATCTATCTATCTATCTATCTATCTATCTATCTATCTATCTGTCTGTCTGTCTGTCTGTCTGTCTGTCTGTCTGTCTATCTATCTATCTAACCACATTTTTAATCATTGCTTCTTCATTTTTAGCCCAGTTTGGCAGAAAAAGGAGTTGCATAAGCAAATCCAGTTTCCAGTCCAGGACACTCACATTGCTTGATATTCTCCACATGAAATGCCGAGTGGCAGCTGAGCGATGTTACTTTCTTTGAGGGCACCAGAAAAGTCTACAATAACAGTGTGGAGAACCTGGAACCACTTGGACATATTGAGTAGATTCATCGCATCATTGAGAGCTGTGAATATTTCGGTCAGAAGCTCCTGCTGGGTGCGGAGGCTCAGCTGGGATTGTAGTGGATCACATGCAGATGTGTTATACGATGGATCCGTGATCTAAGAAACAATCATAAGAAATTATACAATTCTGAAAATCTAAACTCATGCGCATGTGTCTGCGAAAGACTAGGGGACAAAAGTAGAAAATGCTAGCTATACAGATGGAGCGGCTCTCGCTCTTGCAGGGGCTGGTGCTTCGCCAGCCCCCAAGATCCACCAGTCCCCGCCAAACACGCGCGCTCCTTGGCGACAGAGCTCCCCACTACCGAACGAGCCACCTGTCCAAGACTAATGACCGTTGCTATCTAGTACTAGGCAATGTAGGCAGCAATGGTAGCAGACACCAACACACACCTTAGGTTGTGATTCAGACCTGTAGGCTGTGGTCCAAACCCCAGCAGTGAATGCCTTTGGTGAGTTTCACACTCTCCGTTGCATTAGTTCAGTGGTTCCCAACCTTTTTTCTCTCCTGTACCCCTTGATTAGGCTTTTCATTGATGAGTACCCCTCCTCTCAATTTAAAATATAGACAGTACTTATGAGTGGAGTGGAAGTGAGTGGTATGTGTATCCTTATGCATGTCCTTATATTAAGGAGTAGCGGACAGGAATCGTGCCCTTCCATGTCTGGCCGCTGGTTGTGTATTGTCTCCAGGGTTCCCACTTACACCTGTAGGATTAATGCCGCTGCTTCTTCCACCCGTGTCAGTGCAGGGCAGATCGCTGATGTCTGAGGGCAGCATGGGTAGCTTTCAGTGGATTGCTGGTCAGGCAAAAGCACAATGAGACACTGATGATGCTGAAGACAGAACCATAAGTGACACAACATGGTTCTTCTCCATAGCAATTGGTCTTCTTCTGCCATCAAAAGACTTTTTCATCTTCCGCCATTACCAATATTATTTTCAAGTACCCCCAACTGGTCTGCAGAGTACCCCCAGGGGTACTAGTACCCCAGGTTGGGAACCACTGCATTAGTTTAATGATGGGCAGAAAAGGGCGGGCAGGGGCAGTCGCAGAGGTACAAAATTGGTGGGTGCACCCATGAAAATGCTGGGCAGACACCTGCAAATGCAGATTTGTCCATGTCTGCTTGGGGCGGGCGAGTGTCGTCACATGATGTCAGCGCCGCCCCCATTTCTGCCATCACCACCCAGGATAAAAGTAAGTACAGACTTACTTTGGTACTTGTATATTGTCAGTGTTACGCAGTTAGCGTGTAGTCAGCATAGTCAGTGCGTTCGCAGCTAGCTGGAGCTTATGTAGTTAGCGCAGTTAACATGTATCATCATTATTGTTTAAGATGGATGACATGACAAGTGTGAATGTGTTCCTGAAACACCCCCACTATCCACGCCAGCCAGGGACGCGTTACGCGTCCTCCTGACCTGTTCATACCCCCACTATCCACGTCGGCTTGGAGTTGATTTAATAAAGTGTGGCGAGCGCAGCGAACCACTGAGCCCTAAGTGTGGCGAGTGCAGGGAGCCCCGCGAGGGGACGCGTATCACTTGACATGTATTCCATGTCCCCAGGCGGGGCTTGCTCCGCTCACCACACTTTGGGCTCGTTTTATGCGTCCCCTCACGGGACTTTTTAAAGCTTTACTAAATTTACCCCCATGTCAGCATTCTGGTGTTGCCATTCAAACTATGTTGACATTTTGAATGTTGACATGGTATCCCACACTCTTAAATATAGGTCCAAATGTAATAGGGTGTAATAATAGAATGATATTCTTACCCCACATACTGCACTATGTAGTTGTAGGACATATTCCAGGAGTAATTCATTATTGGTAAATTGTTTGATTTGGCTGAGCAGGGCTGTAACCAAAGATGAGTTTTGTAATGAATCAGCGATGAAAATGAAGTCCACCAGATCTGTTACCGTCAGGTCAGCTAGGGTTATCAACTGTGAATAAAAAAGACAAAGATTGACATGATGCAGAGATAGACGCAGTGTCGAAATTTGAACAGCTGATTGGTTCTTTGCTGCTGCACATGAGCATGAAGTATAAAGGCGCCCCCACACGTGCAATTATCGCAGGCGGTTTTAACATTTTGTTCAAAACTCATTGCGTCTAGTTGAAATTGCACCGTGATTATTTTGCCTTGTAGTCCATATCACCAGCCATGGTGCGTTGGGCTTGTTTGTGACCAGTACTACTATGGTTTGTCTATCACAGTCCATGGTTAAGCGGCTGTAAACAAAAAAGTCCCCTGATATGTGTGATAGGAAATATAGGCAAAGACGTATCAAACATTTTAAGAAAACCCAATCAGCTCACAGCTCTCATCTATCTAAGTAGACACCCCCCACCCCATAGACTGTAAGCAAAAAAAAGCATGTTCTGATGTAATTGGTTAAATACTTTCTGTACTATGGGGAGCGATATTAAATAATATATTATGTTTCAAATATGAATAATTGTTTTCACAAACCATCCAATACAATATTCCCCGTCATATTTACTTATCACCAGTGTACTTCCTGCTCTGTACCTTACCCCTACTGGCAGTTGTTGATACACTTCCCTAAGACCATTAGCCCTTTCAGGTCCAATGACTACTCAGGCTCCACAGCTCTAGCGCTAGTAGCTGATCCAATTTAAAATAGACCATTAACATCGTTCAACATTCAGTGTAGACCATTTTTGAATAATAAAAAAAAAATTACAATTCATTTAATAATTTAAACCAGACTGTTTGAATTGCAAAAAAAAAAAATTGGACTGCAAAAAGGTTAAAAGGTAGAGACAAGTAACAAAGCCATTTAGATGTGACCAGTGCTGCCCCAACATTTGCCTATTTGTCCTATGATGGTAAAGAGAATTCAATTGGAGGCCATAGTTTGGGCTACTCCAAATATTGGATTCTTACCTTTGTAAAGTATTCATTGAACCCAATAAGTTCTTCAACTGTTGATTGTGCAACAAAGGGTCCAAAGTACTCATCAACCCAACTTTTTATACTGGTTGCGTCACAGGCAACACCTGTTTGAGAAAATATAATATTAAGACCAGTATGTTCTAAGCCTTGGAGAGAGATAAAGTGGATGGAGATAAGGGGGATAATTCAGACCTGAACGCAAAGCTGCGAATTCGCACTTGCGCCGACTATTTTTAGACTGCACATGGGTACGGTTCGCAGTAGAGGCTGTGCTGTGAGGAAATCCTGCTACTTTTTCTATTTACACCCTGTTTGCAAGGTGATTGGGAGGTATCTGGGAGTGCTAAGAAAAATGTAGGCGTGGCTACAAAAAAATCTGGGAGTGACAGGGAAAGTGTTAGGTGTGTAAGCCGAGTAAGTCTCTGGCTACTCTGAGCCTTCGATGACTTGTGCCTAGTGTAAAAGTCATTCAATGGTGAGCCTGTTACGATGGGCTTTGAACATATTCGCTCAGCTGCAAATAGATTTGTAGCCGCACACATCCATTCGCAGTGAGCACATTGATTCACAAGGCAGGATTTCAATCTAGTGGGGCAGCGCTAGATTGAAATAAAATAAAATGTGTACAAAATAAAAAATCAACAAGCCACACAACTATTAGAGATAGCAATAGCAAACAGGTAGTCATTAATGAAAATTAATAAAATAAATACATCCAAACAGAGCTGCTGTCTTGAGTTTGCTACTTTCCCAAAAATTGGCAGAATTTTTTTTTTAAACGTGTAGCATTATTATACAGTATATATATATATATATATATATATATATATATATATATATATATATGAAGATAACACAGGCCATGGATATACTGAAGAGCAGGGGTGTATGAAACAATTTGTAACCAAACAAAAATGTTCCTCCAGTGTTGTTATGGTTAAAAATAGTAATGGACGATTTCTTCACTTATAATTACAGAGTATAAAGTCTCTTTGGTAAATAGAAATTATGATGAAGTTCATTATAATCAGCTGCTAATTATAATGGTGAAACGCGTCAAGTGTCTTTTAGATATTTATAGAAAAAAGTGGTAATGACTGCAGGCAGCCTATCTTACCTGTAGTTGAGGATTGTTCCATCAGGTATGCCTTGATGTAGTAATTGTAGATTTCGATCCGGATATCTGGTGTCAGGGATGTATACACAAGACTGAATCCTTTCAATCTGTGACGGAAAATAAAATGTGTGTTAAATCTCAAGATTATGGGGCAATTTCAATTTATTTTCACATTCAGTGTTCTTCATTGTCTAAAATCTGAAAAACGTGAACTGGTGGAAAATGTTGAGGGGAGGTTTGGCCACCCCTGGTTTAGGTGGACCCAGGCATGATTGATGTTCAAGGACTACAGACATGGTCCCGGTGCACAGTCAGCAATTAGTCAGATAAATAAGTCTAATTTACAACACATTAAGAGACTAGGGAGCGTTAGCGCATATACAACTGATCTGATGACCAGAGTGTTGACTTTAGTCCGTTCCCATTGATAAAGGGAAGACAGATAAAGTACCAGCCACTCAGCTCCTCACTGCCATGTTACATTCTGTATTTGAAAAATGGCAGTTAGGAATATCTTCTCATAAACATGTGCTTACATTGCTTGATACGACGAGCAGCTAATATTGATTGGCAGAAGCTGAAGAAGACTTTGGTTGAAATATGGAATCAGGCCAACTAACTCTCGTTGGAACAAGACTGTCCAATCTTGTGTGTTGTATGTGGAGAAGCTGGATTGAAGAGTCAGCAACACAACTGAGAGCATGGTCTTCTTGACTGTTATTAATTGGGTGTCCGATAGATTCTCCTAGCGGATAAACATTTGGTGAGATTATTAGAATTGATGCACGATATATTTTGCATTAAAAAAATTAGTATATGGAGTCTGGTCATTCATATGGAAATACCATTGTAACAATACCTTTTCTGCGGTGTTCTCAATTATCCTTAAATAGTCGGGGATATTGTCTCTCTCCACCAGCCGAACAACTCTTTTCAGCAAGGTTGTGTTCAAGAGCACTTCAGTTTTGGTTAAAAGTAGAGATACATCACTTTTTGTCAAGAGTGGTAGCACAACCCCCTACAACACACAGATGTATTATTATTTAATCAGAAGTGTTAATTAACCGTCACATACATGAGGGGACCATTGCACAACATGGTAAAGCACCTCACCCTGGCGATATCTCAATTTGCTTAGAATATGAGAAATTGCTAACAAAAAGTTATCATCAATTTTGCTCCACTACATATTGAACATTCTACAGCTTTTTTTTAAGATTTGTCATTCAAGAAAAATTAAATAAAAAATAGAAAATGTTGATTGGACAGTAGCATATATCTACTTAAAACTTTCTAGAATGATTGACAGCAAAAGACTACAAGAAAATGGCGGGCATGACATCTAGTTATCTAGTGGGGGGGGCGGAGCAGCATTTTCCCAGACTGGGAGCTTGGCCTTGCCTTAGCGTAACACTGACATTGAGGAGCAGCAGTTCCACTTATAAGAACCTTCAGGCAGCTTATACTTTTTGTCGGTGACTGGTGCACCATGTGGGGACCCTGTGGAGGCATTACCCATTGCGTTATTAATGTTAGGTCACTTTGTTAAACGTTTCCATGGGTCATCACCATTGGCATCTCCTAGCATTATCACTGGCCCTGGCAAAATGTTTACACATTATTTCTTGGGATACTTACTATGTCCAGGTTTGGATACAGATCTATGAGTACAGAAAATGTGCCATAGATGTAGAATGTGCCCCAGTTTTTATTGATCCAGTCTTCAGTGTCCAATGTGTTGCTGATGCATGCCGTGTCTAATAGAAGCAATGCATAATACAATCAAACATGATAACTGCGTAGTGTATGATACGTTCAAGATCATGAGATCTTACATGGTTAATCTTTTCAGTAGTTGGTTGGATTAAAACTAGACACATGTTTGTTAGGTGTAAACATTCACATACCTTCCAACATGACCCATTCCAGGAGAGACAAAATGTTTCTGGGCTTCTTTAGCAGGGGCAGTTGCAGATGTGTGATTGTAGAACTGTCCAAAATTCAAATAGGGGAGCCACACCAATTGCCACCCCTAACACTGCCAAACATTACAGTCCAGGACTCACTGTTAGTTGGCACGACTCCCCTATTTGAATTTTGGACTGCCCTGCAGCTCCTCCTTTGCAACTGCTACTGGCAAGGTAGTCCAATGAAATAGCGTTTTATCCACCCTGGAATGGGTCATGTTGGGAATTAAGCATTCAGAAATTGGAATTGGTGGTGACCGTACCTGTTGAAGTTTTCTCCTGCGTTAGGTATGCCTTGGCATAATCGTAAACTGATTTTTGCTCCAAGGTATTTAGTCTATAGTAAACCTTGTTCAACTCCAATATTCTATAGAATACAAAAATACATTTAGAGAATAGCTGGAAAGCAACTGTAGAATAATCAGAAATATATTTGTGGGTTATTCTATGAAAATGTCTAACAGATATTTTGTGTATGATCTTTGTATCATATAGCAGTGGGTGTGACGCCACAATATTACTGTGTGCCTTTGGCACAAACCTCACATCATTAATTGTGCATTATTTTGAAAAATGGAGCAATTAGTAAATATTCAAAGAGCTGGATTTACAGCTATTTGATGTCCAGTTTGTAAACCGTGCAATTTATTAACAGGCAAAACATGCCCAATAAATTATATTATTTCAATCAATCAGATCTAAAACGCCAAAACCGATTTTCAAATCTGGAAAACAACAGGGGGTGATCCGGCTTAATTCGGAATGTACCTATGTTTTTGGGACTGAGCATGCGCGATTAATCGCGCATGTGCAGCCCCCCTGTGTGAACACCTTCAGCGAGTATAACACTCATCGAGGTGTTCACACGTGTAGGAGAGGGGGGGGGGGGGGTAATGGTGGATTCGGGCGGATGTGGGGCTAATGCAGGGGAATGCCCAGCATGTTGTGGGCATTCCCATGAAAACACTGGGCATTCCACTAGGAATGCGGGCGGCCCGATGCTTGCCAGGGGCGGGCGGCTGGCCCTATCTTCGGTGGACGCAGACGGAAATAACAGTTAGTTTAGACTGACTTTTATTTCTGAAATCATTCAATAGTCGGCGACAATCAAATCATTTCTCTCCCCTTCGGCTGCATGCGACGGGATGTGTTTGCGTACATCCCCTCTCATGGTACCACATACATCCTGTTGATGGGCAGCATTAAGCCGCTCGCTAAGCAGTGAACAATCATTGCGTAGCGAGTGGTACTGAATCAGGCCCTTCATTTGAGGCAGTGTCAATTTGGGCCTTATTCTAGTTCACTCTTTCTGACAAAATCCTTCTTAGATGGACAAAACCATGTGCACTGCAGGTGGGGCAGATGTAACTTGTGCAGAGAGAATTAGATTTGGGTGGGGTTTTACTTCAAAGTGAGATCTATATTGCAGTGTAAAAAAAAAGCAGTCAGTGTTTACCCTGCACAGAAACAAAATAACTCACCCAAATCTAACTCTCTCTGCACATGTTACATTTGCCCCCCCTGCAGTGCACATGGTTTTGTCCATCTAAGAAGGATTTTGTCAGAAAGAGTGAACTAGAATAAGGCCCTTTGAGATAAAATCAGTTTGAGATAGTGTCAACATATTACCTACAATTCATACTTTTAGAATAACCTCTTTTAAACCTTTCTGGTCACTTACATGTCTTGGTAGACTGCACAGGACACATTCATTGGCAGCTGGGAAAGCTCTGACTCATTGGGAGTAACGGAAAAACTGTTTAGGAGAATGGTGAAAACTTGCAGCTCTGATGACAAATTCCGGCAGCTCCTCTGTTCTGTGAGTGACGTGAAGACGTTGTTTATAATTTCCTCCTGAGTCTGAATTTGGAGCATGGTCAGTAACTGGGATCCAGTGCAGGAAGTCTGGTTCTCACTGGGATGCGTGACCTATACAGTATGCAAAACATTCTGATGATTTCTGAACATAGCCATTGACATTTTTGCTAAAATAAGAAAACTATTGGCAGGATGCAAAATGTTATTTTGCGGTTTTCTGAGGTTGGTCCGCTTTTCACATACGCACCAAGCTCCGGAATGCAATAGCCAATGGGCTTCTATACACATTGCCCTCTAAGAGGGATCCAATGAGATCCCTCCCAGAACCCCCTGCGGCACTGAATCGCGCCCTTAATGCTGACCTCCAGTGGTTAACATAAAATGACCATCAGTGTGTCTGTGTATGATAAGTGTTAATTATATTCACGTCTCTCGCAAAATCATTATTATTATTAATATTATTATTGTAATGATCTTTTCTTATACACAACAAAGTTCTACTGCTCTGTACAGTGAGGAAATAGGGGACTGAATCATAATAGCATGAAAAGCCATTTTTTCACAGTTCATCGATATGCTGCACATGTGCGGCCCTGGTCTTGCAACGGTGGACACATAGAGAATTTATATGCAAATTGATTGACAGTCAGAGACCATTTTGGGGAGGGAACAAGTAGGTGCGCTAAAAATGCATGTTGAATTAATATTTCCAGGTGGTATATTGGCATATTTTCGAATAGTCACTCTATACACATTCTTAGATGTGGTGGCATTAGTGTACAACTCTGACATAGTACAATGATGCACAGGACCAGCAGGTGAAATACAAAATAAATAAGTGCCAAATACAGAGCCTTCAAGAAGTAAAACAATAACTATAATAATGTACATAAGCTTATTAAGGAAACTAAGTGACAAACAGGTGTCATGAAGAGTACATTTTCCCCAATATTTATGTATATATTGTACACTGAAGGTAAGGCTCCTTCATTCTGGCACTGGCACCCCTCCCATCTACCCTCAGGTGTTTTAATTAGCACAGGTTCCTACATTGCTGACTGCATGTTAATATGGGCTCTATTTGAAGGTAAGACCTAGATAAATTTATATAATGTGTTAGTATTAGAAATGTTAGGGACCCATCTAATGAGATTCACCTGGACGCGGTGGATGGGCCCACATATTTGCGCAAATGTGTGCTAAGAACTTCAATTATACTCCATGTTAATTGTAAGAGTTATCAAAATTATTTTTTACTATTAGTGTTCTTAGCACCTAGAGTGTGCATCAGTATTGTTCTTTTTGTCATGTAGAATACACAAGAGGTGCGATGCAAGAATGCGAAGGTGGGCAAGGCAGGAGTGGAGAGACAGGAGGTGAAAGGGACAGTGTTGAGATTGACAGATCAAGGGGGCAACATAAGAGCAGCAGGAAAGGAGTCCCACTGAGGTGTTGAGGATGGTTGACTCTGTGGAGGGATAGATTTAATGAAGACCAGATAGAAGACGGTTGCAGTAGTCAAAGTGGGAAATAATGGGAGTGGATGATAGTTTTGTAGCATCAAGAGGGAGAATAGTCTTACCCTAGCCTGTATCAAAAGTGAGGGTAACAAGCTTAGAAGGAAAACTGAATGAGGGGTAGGGAGTAGAGGTCAGAGTGGAAGGGAACACCCAGGTCACAGTCATCATGAACACAGTAGATGAATAGTTGTAAGCTGGTTATAAACATATGCCTCAAGTAAAACGGATGTCAGAAGTTGGTGAAAAATGTATGTTTAGAGTCAAGATAAAATGGGTGTGTGGACATTGCAAACCTAAACTAAATAACCTGAAATAACCACCAAGATGGATGATTGAACTCTTACTGTGCACAGGAAGGTCTGTATTCTGAGGAGGAAATCCAACAGCGTTCCACAGTTATTTAACTCTGCAACCTGTTTGAGAAGAGCCTCTGTAATAGTGGTGTCTCTGAAGTAATCAGACAAGAATGTAAAGTCGGCCAGTTCTTCTCCATTAAGAAGGGCTGGGGTGTCCACCTGGAGATAACCACAACATGGCAAAGTTTAGGAAATCTCGGTTAAACCATGTAAGCAGTTTGTAAACTTTCATAATCTGAAAACTAGATTGAGCACTGTTGCTTGGGTCAGGATTAAATATTTTTTTACCTGAGCAGATAAAAAGTATTAAATTAATAAATGAAGATAGACAGTAAAGTCAGAATGGTAATATAGAATTAATAATTGGACACCGAACTTAAGCTTTCTATGGTTAAATTCTCACACAGGTATGCCTCAATGACTGTATCTCCTTCCTCCACCATATACGCATCAGGGGTCAGACTGGCCCACAGGTGATCTCTGAAAATCCCAGGGAGGTCAGACAGTGTGAGGCACCCCCTCCCTCTTTAGGATTCAGTTACTTGGAAGCTAGCTCATGGATGAACTTGGGTGCTTGTTGGATTTCGACGGAAACTATTTTAAGATACTCCCTATCAAAATTGGTGGTCCTGACAAACCACTGTCCCTTCCATTATAAAGGGCCCCTGTTCTTTACATTCCTTCCATAATGGTTGACTAAGAAAAATTCTGGTGGCTGGCCACACCCCCTTTGGTGGCTGGCAACACTCCTTAAGCTCTGATCTGTACCAGTGCATTCCTTGGTGGGCCCTTCATGGCTCAGTCAAACACTGTAGGCATCTGGTACACCTAGTCTCACCTGCTCAAAATTGCTATTGAACTTAAATAGATCTGTGAAGGATGTTGTTTGCTGAAGGAACAAGCCCAGGTTGTCATCAATCCATGTTCTGATATCAGAATTCTCACAGGCAACTCCTATATTGATATATATGTAGAAATGTATCAGTATTATCATTTACTGCTATATAAACACTTACTGCATTTTGAAATTATATCTGATACCTGTTGGGTGTGACTGCTCCTCTAAGTACTTTTTGATGAAATCCTCATAAATTAAGATTCGGGTTTCATTTGTGTAAGAGTCATATGATAATATGAAACCTTTAAATCTGTAAATAAGATGGTAAGTCATTGTGCATAATGGACAAGTTGGAAAACATTTGATGTTCTGTCTTTCCCTAGCCTACGTTGTGCAAAACTTACATTTCATGGTATGAGGAGCAGCTGATGTTTAATGGCAGAAGAAGAAGAAGAGATGGAGTGATTCTCGGAAGAAGCAGAACCAAGTCAGTTTGGAACAAGATCTTCCACTGTTCATCTTTGTAGATGGAGAAGTTAGAACTCAGTTTTATGAGAATGACTTCCAAGAAGGTCTCTTCTACCATCGTTATCTGGGACTCTGTCAGATTAGCCTAGAAAGAGATGCAGATCATTACAAAGACCACCTAAAGGTAATTGAGTTTAAACATTAAAATAACAATAACTTTCCTTGGAGTGGGAATGTATCCAGGGAATAGATATACACCATATTTTCAAACATGCATTAGGTCGACGTTGCAAAATATCGACGTTGTTAAAAGGTCACATGTAAAAGGCAGTGCTTGAGGTCAATAAGCTCAAAAGGTCAACAGGTTGACATGACAATGGTCGAAACAAGATTTTAAGGTTTTCTTCATGTTTTTCCAACTTTGGCTTGATTTACTATCCACATGGACTATGATTTAGAATAGAAACCTATTGAAAACTCAACGAGCCACTGTGCCCAAACCGTGGCAAGCTAATTGAGCCCACAACCTTTTTTGTAGCTGGTCCGCTCCTCTTGGCAGTTTATTGTTTTGATTAATAACCATTAACTTAAAATATTCAGGAGAACATTCTTTAGTGATGTTACCTGTGAAGCTGCAGCTAGGATAGCAGGCACATATTGGGGAACATCCCCTGGCTCCAGCAGGCCCAGAATTTCTGTCAGTAAAGTGATATTACTTAGGACGTCTGGTTTGGTTATTAGAACAGCAGCATCACTTGGGGTTATGATATCCAGAAAAACAACCTGAAAGAAAAAGAGTATAATATTGTTAACCGACAATAAACTGAATTCCTGAATATTTTGCCGACAAGGATAATTGTGTACGGTACATACTAAATCAAGGCTCGGGTACAGCGCTAGCAGTTCAGAAATGGTGGCGCTAGTGACGAATGCTCCGAGATTCTTAGAGACCCATTCTATAGTGTCAGTGGTCGCAGAAGCACACGCAGAACCTAAACAGGGAAAAGTCAGAACTAAGTCACTGAAACAAAAAAAAGCAATTTATCAAAACAAATCAATTAAATGTTGTTGTAAAGAGGGATCCTATGGAGTGGGACTACAAAAGCACCAAGAAGGGTTGCCGTGGGGTAAATCTACTAAGCTGCAAAGTATATTGAAGATCAGGTGATGCCCATAGCAACCAATCAGAATCTATCTATTGTCGTTTAGCAGGTGCTACATAAATAAGAAGTAGAACTTGATTGGTTGCTATGGGTCACATCCCATCTTCAATAGAAATCCCATCCTTGTAAATTTACCCCATGTGTCCATTGGCAAATGCAGGGGGGGGGTCCAGCTGCCTGGCCATCGGCTACTACATGCTGTATAAAGGGTCAAATGGGGCTACTTCACATGCCCAGTGGCAGCAGATTTTCCTATGAAGTCTGTTGTATGTGAGTCTGTGGATATGAGTGCTCAACCATTGTACCATAGAGAGGTAAGTGGATTACCATGATCATTGGGCCTGCATATGTCTGATGTACTGTACTACATAACTGCACCATATTTTGGGCAGACTATAGTTTTTTACATGCTGGTAACAATCACTCTAACATCAAACATCGTAATGCCCCCTGCAGAAACCCTGCATATGCCCCTACTGTCATCTGAAAAGTTCTAGTTATGTTTAAAAAGTGCAATAATAACAACCTACTGTATAACTACAATAACCATTTCTGCAAGGTACCTGGTACCTGCTGGAGATACATTCCGTGGCAAGTTTGTTAATGAAGCACAGACATTGGAAGTGATACTATATAACCTTGTCAAATATGGAGTTCCAGGTACACATGCCCTTGGTTTCTTGAGGAACATGAAATATCTCTTTAGAATGACATCTATTTGTCTAGGTTTAGGCAGGTGAGATCTGAGTGGACCTTCCAGCCATCTTGAGGGCCTACCTTGTAGGAACTTGGTAGGACTGTCCATAATAAGCTGGAATAGCACTCACTGGGGTCAAGCCAAGGGTAATTAAGGAGATAGTGAGGTACTCTTTACCTAGAACGGCGCCCACGATTGAAATCGCGGGATCGCGGGTAAAATCGCGGCAATCGCGGTAATCGCGGGTAAATCGCGGGTACATCAAAATCGGGTACCCGCGATTACCGCGATTTTCCCATAGGGAACAATGTTAAAAAGGCAGATTGACCGCGATTTTAGCGTTAAATGCCTCAATGCCCGCGATTTTTACATAGGAAACAATGTTAAATGGGCCACAGAGCCCTAATAGTCCCCCTGAATTATTAAATGGCCCCCAAAAATTTTAACGCCACCCCACGATCAACGTGAACCCGAAGCGTGGCGAGCGCAGCGAGCCCGCGAGGGGCGGCGGTACGCGTCCTACGACCTTTTCATGCCCTACTATCCACGTCGGCGTGGAGTTGAGAATAGAATAGTGTGGCGAGCGCAGCGAGCCACCGAGCCCGAAGCGTGGCGAGCGCAGCGAGCCCCGCGAGGGGACGCGGATACCTTCACAGTTATACGCGTCCCCTCGCGGGCTTCACAGGTGTCCACGTGGCCACGTGGACACCTGTGAAGCCCGCGAGGGGACGCGTTTACCTGTGAAGGTATCCGCGTCCCCTCGCGGGGCTCGCTGCGCTCGCCACGCTTCGGGCTCGGTGGCTCGCTACGCTCGCCACACTATTCTATTCTCAACTCCACGCCGACGTGGATAGTAGGGCATGAAAAGGTCGTAGGACGCGTACCGCCGCCCCTCGCGGGCTCGCTGCGCTCGCCACGCTTCGGGTTCACGTTGATCGTGGGGTGGCGTTAAAAATTTTGGGGGCCATTTAAGAATTCAGGGGGACTATTTGGGCTCTGTGGCCCATTTAACATTGTTTCCTATGTCAAAATCGCGGGCATTGAGGCATTTAACGGTAAAATCGCGGTCAATCTGCCTTTTAACATTGTTCCCTATGGGAAATCGCGGGCATCGCGTCGCGGGCATCGCGGGTACATTTATGGCTACCCGCGACGCGACCGACGCGATTTTTCAGTTTTAACATGGTTTTCAATGGGAAAATCGCGGGCATCGCGTCGGTCGCGTCGCGGGTAGCCATAAATGTACCCGCGATGCCCGCGACGGGCGCCGTTCTAGGTAAAGAGTACCGATAGTGATAGTAAAGGAAGGCCTGAAGACAGCAATGTAACAGAACAGAGTTTTACCTGTGATGTGTTGTTGATGGGTCAAGTAGGACTGGCTGTAGAGGTAAACGATTCCGATTTCAGTCTTGTTAAGCTTGGAATGGACATTGCTCAATACCTTTATTCTATATGCAACAAAGAGTTATGAGAAAATATTTCATTAGCAATGACTGTTCACTGTCAAGGACAATATACATTATAAGGCCAATAACACAATTCTGAAATATCATTTTTTTTGGGGGGGGGGGAGGGGTATCAAGCTTCAAAAAGTGATAAAATGGAGAGTGATAAACAGTCAGCCAACCAGCTCCTAGCTGCCAAATTACAGGCTTGGTTTGAAAAATGACAGATATGAGCTGATTGGCTGGTTGTTTATCACTCTCCACTTTATCACTTTTGAGGCTTGATATATCTGGCCCTAAGTCTTATACACCGCAAAATTTTAAATGGAACAGACTCGTATTATCATTGTGTTTAAGCAGGGGTGGCCAGTCCGGTCTTTTCGTTCTACCAGCAGTTTCTGTTTTCCAGGTCACCTGTGGATCTTTAGAATGGGTTGGTAAGGAATGAGTGTTTGCAAATGTGACAGCCAGTAATGTGCACCAGCTAGGTCATCTAGAAATCGTGACCGGTTGGTAGATCTTGAGGACCAGTTTGACTGCCATGGTTTAAGCATGTTAATATATATTGTGGTTGAAGTGCTTGTGACGCACTCAAGAATGTTTTCCAAAGCTTTGTACAATATTCAGTCAAATGCATCTGACAAGTACTGTACATGCCAAGCTTTAGGATACCTTCTAACTGTCCTGCTTTATGTAGCTTATCACAGGGAATGTGGAGGGGTGGGGGGGTAGTTGTGGGGATATGGTCACAGTACAGCATTTTGGAGAGTGTTGGGTGTGCACACATAGTAAGACTTCAACTGAAAGGGACCCAAGTCTACAGGCAACAATGTTGGGCGGTATGCATGAGAAAGGTATTTCTGCTGCAATTTAATTGTAACCAGTGTGGCCCCAGAGGACCAGTGGAGAAGTTGTACATAGCAACTAATCAACTTTAACCTATCATTTTATAGAATGTACGGTACTCTTTACCTAGCACGGCGCCCGCGATTACAATCGCGGGCGTCGGGGGTAAAAAATCGCGGGCATCGCGGGCATCGCGGGTAAATCAAAAACGGGTGCGACGCGATGCCCGCGATGCCCGCGATTTTCCCATAGGGATCAATGTTAAAAGTCAGATTGGTCGCGATTTTAGCGTTAATTGGCTCAATGCCCGCGATTTTTACATAGGAAACAATGTTAAATGGGCCACAGAGCCCTAATAGTCCCCCTGAAGTGTGAAATGGCCCCCACAATTTTTAACGCCACCCCACGATCAACGTGAACCCGAAGCGTGGCGAGCGCAGCGAGCCCGCGAGGGGCGGCGGTACGCGTCCTCCGACCTTTTCATACCCCCACTATCCACGTCGGCGTGGAGTTGAGAATAGAATAGTGTGGCGAGCGCAGCGAGCCACCGAGCCCGAAGCGTGGCGAGCGCAGCGAGCCCCGCGAGGGGACGCGGATACCTTCACAGTTATACGCGTCCCCTCACGGGCTTCACAGGTGTCCGTGGCGACGCGGACACCTGTGAAGCCCGCGAGGGGACGCGTTTACCTGTGAAGGTATCCGCGTCCCCTCGCGGGGCTCGCTGCGCTCGCCACGCTTCGGGCTCGGTGGCTCGCTGCGCTCGCCACACTATTCTATTCTCAACTCCACGCCGACGTGGATAGTGGGGGTATGAAAAGGTCGGAGGACGCGTACCGCCGCCCCTCGCGGGCTCGCTGCGCTCGCCACGCTTCGGGTTCACGTTGATCGTGGGGTGGCGTTAAAAATTGTGGGGGCCATTTCACACTTCAGGGGGACTATTAGGGCTCTGTGGCCCATTTAACATTGATTCCTATGTAAAAATCGCAGGCATTGAGCCAATTAACGCTAAAATCGCGACCAATCTGACTTTTAACATTGATCCCTATGGGAAAATCGCGGGCATCGCGGGCATCGCATCGCACCCGTTTTTTAGTGCATGCGATGGTCGCGATGGTCGCGATGGGCGCCGTGCTAGGTAAAGAGTACCGAATGTACTTGATAAATGGTACATCAAAGCTGATTGGTTGCTATGGGCTATGTTCCATCTCTCCACTCTTTTCACTGCTTGATACATTATATCAAGTGATGAAAAAACACTTATAGACACGATTTAATCCAGCTCTGGTGTGCGTGGCATTAGAATGTACAGTATAGTAATTTTTTTTATAGTCATTTTTTCAAAGGTGAACTTCTATTATTAGATGCTCTTATTTGACCGTTGGGTTGGCCGTTGAAGCTTTGTTTTTTTAAGCATGAATAATAATAATAATAATAAAAAATGGACAGCACTCACATCTCCTGGTATTCTTCACATGAAATGTTGGTGGGCAGTTGAGAGAGTAAAGTTTCATTGAGGGCATCAAAGAACTCAACAATAATAATGTCAAAGACTTGGAACCAGATAGCTGTGCTAAATAGAATCCTCTTCTCATTGAGCACCATGAAGACATTAGTCAGAATCTTCTGCTGGGTTTGAACACTCAAATGAGTTAGCGGCAGTTGGGAGTTGCACGAAGAGGTGCTCTGGAGAAAATAAAATCCAGCTTTAGCAAATTACAGATAATAATAACATTGGGTATGCCAGTCTTTTCCGTTACATATGTGCAAAGAGCTTATAATGCTATGCGCGGCATTTCACCTTTTAATATTGTCGTTGTCGGAGAAAAACACCCTATATGTGTATTGAGCAGGAGTCAAATGACCACCACAAATGGATATAAAGCAATAAAAATGAGTGTGCTAAAACTGGTTAATAGCAATGGACACCAGTAAACACACATTTGCGGTAATAAAGCTACATCCTAAAGTAGAGATGTCATTTGTTGGGCCTAGACCAGCGGTTCCCAACCTTTTTTTCTCTCCTGTACCATTGATTAGGTCATTTATGAGTACCCCCTGAACTCAATTTTAAATATCCACAGTACTTATGAGTGGAGTGGAAGTGACCGGTAGTAGAGGAGTAGCGGAGGAGTAGTGTGCGGTCAGGAATCGGGTCCCTCTGTGTCTGGCTGATTGCTGTGTACTGTCTCCGGGGTTCCCGCTTACACCTGTATGGTTAATCCCGCTGCTTCCTCCACCCATGTCAGCAAGAGGCAGATGAACGCTAATGTCTGGGGGTAGTGAGGGAAGCTCCCAGTGGATTACTGGTTAGGCAAAAGCATGAGGAGACCCTAATGACGCTGCAGATGGAACCGGAAGTGGCACAATGTGGTTCAACTCCACGGCAATTGGAGAATTCTTCATCCATCGGGAGACTTCTTCCTTTTCCACCATTACCAATAATATTTCAAGTACCCCCAACCTATCTGCAGTGTACCCCCAGGAAAACAAGTACCCCTGACCAGTCTGCAGCATAGCCCCAGGGGTATGAGTACCCCAGGTTGGGAACCACTGGCCTAGACTATAGTCTATAACTAACCTTTTCTACTTTTTAAGGCAAGGAGTCTGTGTTGGGCCGTGATAACCTTCTTTAATGTCAATCCCCAATTGGTGAGAACTTTGCTGGTGTTACAGGTACATGGCTCTAGACCAATACTGCAGAGGTTGATTTAAAGTCAGGGGATGGAACAGGCTTCCAAAGTGCGCACTCCTATTTTATTCATGATTTTTCTTCACAAACTATATTTTTTCTCATCTATATCTTTTATAAATTCACTTTGTATATAGACTATGGTGCTGATGTAGAGTTACAGTAGATCTCACGATCAGGACCCTCTTTCCTAATGTGCTTTTCCTTCTCTTACTTAAACCATCTTCGATAGCACCAAATCATGCAGTGTTCTACCACCTTGATACCTATGTCAGTTGCGACCGCTCATGCAGATATTGTTATGTACCCTGTACTTGTCCTCTACTGTATTCATCTGTATGCCACTGTTTCCTGTTTTGCCCTTTGGTTTATGTACTCTGTAACTAGGCACTGTGCATCCCTTGTGACATCATATAAATAAAGCATAATAATAATGATAATAATGATAATATTTTCCCATTATTCATTCTGAGATACTGCATGGATGCAGGCAAGTATGGGCGATGCAGAGACATCACTACACTGCAAAGAGATGGAAGTCTTCTCACATAGAAAAAGTCCAGCGAAGCTGCATTCATGCAAATATTTGGTGGCACATCTGTTGAACCTAGTGCAGGGAGGGCACAAGTACCAATTGATATTGATGAGGCCCAGATTAAAAATTGGGTGGATGGAGCTGCAGCTCCAGGCCTCCACATAAAAGTAGGTCCATCATCATGGCAGCGTGATGATCATCAGACAGACACCAGCTGGACACAATGGTTGACCATAAATCATAAGTATTATTATAATAGGCCCTTGTACATTTTCAGCTCCAGATCCCTTAGGTCCATTATTTGGCCATGATCTTGAAGACAAGGACTAATGCCAGAACAAGAAACATGCAGCTGCATCTTGAGATTTGAACAATAGGGCATATGGGCGACTGAGTCCTTTATTCCAGTTCCGGCCTTTTTTTTGGAAAGTACTTGTAATTTACTGGCAACTCTACATCATAGCTGTATTAAGCTAAATGTATCACTATTTCTAAGATGGAATTCACCTGAGATTATTTTGCATAGTTAATACTCAACAGTCTGTCACACAAGTACATACCAGTTAGGTAACAGTCAGTGGCGTAACTATAGCACCGCAGCCCCCGCCACCGCGGGGGGCGCTGTGCATATGGGGGCGCCGGGGGCTGTGGTGCTATAGTTACACCTCCCCCCATTCCCCCGCAGGCTTACCTATTTCGCTGGTCCCGGCGGCTCCGTTCTTCTGCTGAGGACCACCACAAAATGGCCACCCCCATATAGCACACAGTTCTCTGAAACTGTCTGCTGTATGGGGGCGGCCAGTTTGTGGTGGTCCGCCGGGACCAGCGCGAAAGGTAAGGCTGCGGGGGATTGGGGGGGTTTGAATGGGCGGCGGGGGGCGCCCCCCCTAACGGCAGGGGGGCGCCCAAAACGTAGCTACGCCGCTGGTAACAGTATTGAGTAGTGGTTCTCCTCAGACTAGCCAAGCTCGAGAACAACTTACCTGGCAAATGTTAGTATTGATATGTGTAAGATACTCCAGAAGCATTGAGTCATTTGTAAACCCTGTAATTTGACTTAGGATGGCATCAGTCAATGTTGTATTTTGCAAGTCATCGGCCAAGAAAGTGAAGTCCGCTAATTCTGTAGGAGAACTATCTGCTAGACGATTCACCTGTCACATAAAAGATTAAAACCAGTGAAAACTTTCTCTGTATAATCTATTGTAAGGATAAATGGGATACGCTAAGAAGGGAGGGATAGAGTTAGGCACTAAGGGGGTATGTTAATGTTAGGCTGCAAGAGGGGCATCTATATTTAGGCACTACAGGGGAGTTAGGGTTCAATAGCACACTGATCTTCTTTTGGGAAGTTTATACAATTGTAACTGCCCCTTGCAAAGTTGCGAACGTGCTTCGCAAACAGCGATGTATTCGCAGATCCATCTGCAAAAACTGAACTATCAAACAGGTAAAAAAAATGGAAGTGGCCATCGCTGATGTCAGCGACCCACCCCAAAAAAATGCCTTGGCGCGCTTGCGTTTTCAAAAACACCATGTTTCCACCCCTAAATGCCAGCTTCCTGTGAAGCAAACTGCAACTGCTATGTGTACGGATGCTCATTAGCTAATAAGTTCGCTCATTTGCTAAGAATTATGTCATAGTTGCCCAATTTACGTTGCTCCTCCCTGGGAGAACCCATTGATGAAATGCGTCTAGCAACTTTGAGGGATGGGTTATAATATAATGGCACCGTTGTGGCAAAAACCCTGATCCTGAGGAAGAGGTGGGGCTAAATTGACACAACCTACTTAATTTTAGTCCCAACCCCTGTGTATAAAACCGCAATTCCCAGTATTATACCCCCCATCCTGCCCACTTTATTAGGAAGTGGATTGGAAGCGAGAGAACCACCTACTCTTCCACTGTTATTCCACTGTAGAGTAGATATGAACGGCTGTGGCTCCTATTTAATTGAAGGTGAGGGGTTGCTGCTGCTTGGTCCAAAGAGGAGGAGAGGATATATATATATCCTCTCCTCCTTGTTCCAGGAGTCAATCGCTGGCTGACTCCTGGCACATGAGCAATGGATCTGACAGGTGCAGGGACCGGCTCATGTGCACAAGAGGGGGCGGTACTTTGCATGAACAAAACACCAGCTTCCATGGACTGCATCAAGTGCAGACCATAAAAGTTGGCTAGGGCTGATGATAAGGCAGAGAGAGGCTTCCTACAGGAAGCACATTCTCTGCTAGTTGCAGCCTGTACTGGCAGTCCTATGTGTAATTGCCAGCTAGCACTTCCAAATTTAAGTTACAGATACAGTGAAGCCAGTGCATTTGTGGAAAATTTTCCTGGGGGAGGGGGGATTAATTAAAATCTGCCACTGGGTATGACTTTTTTTACAAGGTATGATATGGTCTTTTTGAAAAAATACTTAATCTGTACCTTTGTAAGGTTCTTGTTGAAAAGTACGAGGTCTTCAAATGTGGATTGCTGAACAAAATTGTCAAAGTTGATGTTCACCCAGCTTCTGAGGTCTACTGTGTCGCACACAATTTCTGTGATGTGAACAAATTTTTATTTAAGAAGGAAAATAAGATTAGCTGCAGGTGGGATTAGGACCGGGAATTTCCCCTTTGGAGTCACTTACCTGATGTAGAGGACTGATAAAGCATGTATCTTTTAATCAGCGCAGAGTAGATATCCTTCTTTAGTTGAATGCCCAGCACGGAATAGATGCGTGGCGAGCTGAATTCTCTTATGCTATGACAATAAACAGTTATGGCATCACCTAGTTTCTTTGTCATATGTCGCATGCCACACACACATGCAAATGCATCTTATTATAAACATGATAAGAAATGCCTACGATCTGTGAATTATTGTATCATACAGGGAGTTCAGAAAGTCCCTCTGCAATGAGAACTGTCCTAGCTGCAGATCTCCTCTGCAGTCATTGGATGCCAGAGAGGGACAAAGCCATTGGGCATGCTCTGCAGTGCACCCAACTTTCTGAACTCCCTGCAATTTATAATGGGACGTTACATGCATTTGTAAGAGTGTATTACATGTGTACCCCAATAATGTCATATTTTAAAGTTTATCTGTGTTCACAATTTAAAATTCACAACATTTCTAAATATTTATATTTAGGACTTAGATCATAGTTGCCTCCCCTCCTGCATTCTGCAGGAGACTCCCTGAAATAGCAGCAATCTCCCTCTCTCCCTCATTAGTCTAGCAATCTCCCTCATTTCACCTAGCCCACATTACACTGTTACATCATAGTTACCTCCCCTCCTGCATTCTGCAGGAGACTCCCTGAAATAGCAGCAATCTCCCTCTGTCCCTGATTAGTCTAGCAATCTCCCTCATGTCACCTAGCCCACATTACACTGTTACATTTTTGGGGATAAAAGGAATGAGAGACAAATACATGTACATTGAATCATTTGCACCATGTCTCAGCATTTTACCAAGTATTATTCTATGTAGCTCCATATACGCCATTTTGTATGGATTATATATGTAATGTATTGTGTTTCTCATCTGAAGAGAAACAGTATCTGGTTATTCTATGTAGCTTCATATACACCATTTTGTATGCATTATGATGTAATGTATTGTGTTATCTCATATCTAGTTTAATTAGTTTAAAGGAATGTTATTTTGAAGGAAAACTCGTAAATCCTTTATAATAGGCACAGCGTTATTTGTGTTCCTGGCTGTACGTCCAGGAGATGTGGGGGAACGAGATAACAGTAGTGATATGAACAAGCTGGGGTGTGTCAATTAGTTGTGATTTGTGTATAGTTATGGAATGCAATTATATGTGTGTGAAACCCATTATGTAATAGATAAGAAAATGAATATATCTGAGCTTTCAGCTATTAAAAACTCAGAACATCGCTTTGACACTCCAGAGTGTGTGTGTCGATTTGATTTCTCCTGCTAGCAGAAAAGGAACACAGGTTTATGATCAATCCCGGAGACTAAGGAGAGGCAGTTGTTAGAACCCCATTGAAGAAGGTTCAGGATGGGGGGACACCTCTAACATTACATGGTGCCGAAACCCGGGAAAGCCAAGAAATTGGACGGAGGAATGACCAGTATCTGACCAGAGATCCCAACAAACGTCAAACCGCGGTAAGTAACAAATTGATAAGCGATTTTCGCCAATTGTTACTTGACGTGTCTTGATATCTCTGCCAGAATACTTATTTCTCTCTCTGATTCAAGCGCTTCTCATATTGTCCTGCCTCCTTGTCTCAGGGAAAATGTTATAAGGGAAAATGTTGAATATTGTCTGATTGTAACGTTTGTTATAGTGATAATTGTTGCCATACAGTAGATTGTATTTGTGTTTTATGTTTACAAAGATAGAGGCAAATTCAAAATGATAAATGTGTGATGTAATAGATCTTGATAGTTTTTTTTTTGAGATCACAAAGTTCAGACAGTTGTAATTGCTGTGATGGTAGTTTGAAGTGGTTTGTGACAGGCAGGGGAGAAGAAAATTGTATATTTATAACCAGAACAGAAAAAGTGTAAACTGGTTTTAAGAAAGTAAATGGTCACCAATACCCCATATACGGCATAAGAGCATGTGTCATTAAGAGAAGAAAGGAGATAATAAAGAGAGACGAACCAGGCAGAATCTTTTGTCCATACTCTACTCATTATGTATAGCTGATCAGTTAGTAGGAAGACTGTGAAGTGGAAGGCATAAAATGATTATAGGTGTCATATAATCAGCAGGAAAGAAGTAAACTGTAGTGACAGCAACCCATTTTTCAATAATTAATACAGTACTGAAAAGTGGTACTTGGATTATTATTATTTGTTTATTTTAAATAAATTTTTTAAAATTAAATACAAATAAAATAGTATTAATAAGTTGAGAAGGCAAAATGGGAACTTCTAATACCAAGGGTGGACGCACTCTTGGAGAAATAATGAGAGAAGAGTTAGGTCTACATGAAGTACAGGAATAAGGAACATTTTCAAAAATTGAAAATTTCCTCCCGAAGGACAATTTGATTCAAAGAAATGAAAAAAACTTCCGGCAATGTAATATTGTAATAAGACAGAAAGGAAAAACAGACATGGCACACATGGGTATTGGCCAGTGAGAAATGAGAAGAAGAAAATAAGAAAAAGCAGAATAAAGACAGTGTGTCTAGCGACCACAACCCCCCATATACAGAATAATCCTGCCCCATCACAGAACCACAGAAATCCACCTCCATATGAACCAGAAATTGAGGAGATTGGACACCCAGAGATTTTAGTGGCAGAAGGACCCCCACTAAGATACCCAGTTATTATGACTAGCCCCGACCGCACAAACATAATGGACAGTGAAGAAAATATTTGCCCATCATGTGGTTATCCTGTCCCTCGCATGTTGACCAGATTGCAGCCACATAATACCCCAGGGGCAAGGAAGGTCTTTTATACTGAAACAAAAGAAGGAACTTTGCAATTATACCCAGTTCGCACGTATGTTTATGTAAATCCAAGAGCAAGACAAGATAATCAACCACCCTTTCTAAGAAGAGAACAGTACACACCCTTTTCTGTCATGGAAGCCACAGCAATCATAAAAGATTGTCCTGACCCATACAAAAGCCCTTTTCAATTTAGTGTGTATATGGAAACAATAATGTCTGACCTACACACAGCAGCCTGGGTGGATGTGGCCCAAATATGTAAAAGTAAGCTCTTAATGTCAGATCTACGCGACATAGAAAATACAGAAGCAGCTGCAGCAACAGATTACCATGGTCAAATTGTGGAAGTAGCAGCAGAAGTTAGAGAAACTGAAGACAGTGGGACCCAGTTCATCCAAAGACTGAAGAGATGGTGTTACAATAGTAACCAAAGATGCATCGCCAGCACACCAGCCTACAGACCAACTAATGGACACAATGGAAGCTCTGGAAGCCCAAGAAAGAGGAAAAGGAGAGGAAAGGAGCAAGTCCAAAACAAGTAGTCATTGTGACCGAAGTACCAAAAGTATGTAGCACAGAGGGAAAGAAGAAATATTGTGAGTTCATCCTCTGGAAAGTGCTTCTGGTAACAGAAATCCGTTCACATGAAACGTCACTGTAAGCAATACAAGTCCTACATGGAGAAGAGAAGAAATGGCCCCAAAAATACAAGACCAGCAAGCTCAGACTGAAGTTTGGGCGCCCCAGTCAAGAACATTTATGCACTCCCCTCGCAAAAGCAAAGCAATGGAAGGTTTTGTGAACAACACTCTACCAGGGGGAGAAGAGATCTTTTGTTTACTCGATACTGGGGCGAGCAAAACAGTGATCAGAAAAGAGGATATTCCACCTTCCCTCATTACAAACAGACCAGTAACAGCTCAAGAAGAAGTTTACCTGAACAAGACAAAGAAGATGAATATTCAGGTGCAAGATCACCCACAAGAAGTACCAGCAGAATTTCTAGTTTCACCTATATGCCCAGTGAACCTGTTGGGAGCAGATCTAATGCAAAAACTACAAGCAAGCATACTGTATCGCGGGGACAAGATTGTAATTCAAACTGCATTGAAACCCCAAGAATACAAGCAGATACAAGCAGCTGTCCAGATATTCCTCTTGCAAGAATCAGCAGAGAAGACAGCATTTGAATCTTTGTCACATCTAGGAGTTCCAGACAAGGTATGGGCAAAAGGGAAGAACGATGTAGCGAAGATGAATGTACAGCTGATCATCAAGCTGAATACCGTACCAGTAGCAATATGCCAGTATCCTCTAAGCAAGGCACAAAATCAAGCTCTGGGTACGCAATTGAAGAAGATGGAAGAATTTACAGAGGCCGTCTACGATACTGAAGAAAGGGGGACCTCTATACCCCCATGAAACCAATTGTTATAGTATGTGGATGATCTACTCAAAGCCACAACAACCAGGAAAAAGTGCAAGGAAGAAACAATAGCACTACTCATATTCCTATCGGAAGAAGATTGCAGGGTAACTCAGCACAAGTTACAATATGCACAAGAAAAAGTCATATTCCTTGGACACTGCATCTCACAGATTACCAGGCATCTCACCACAGAGCGAGTAAAAGCAATCCTAGACGCCCCATTCTCAGACACCTTGAGAAAGAAAAGGGCATTTCTAGGTTTAACCTCGTATGTAAGAGACTGGATACTGGGATCTTCAGCCCTCATGCAACCCCTTTATGATGCAACCAAGAAAACAGCAACCCAATCTGATGAGGAAAGACAAGCCCAAGTGGAAGCAGTTGAACAGATCAAACAAGCCGTCTGCAATGCACCCGCTCTAGGACTTCCTGATTATGACAAACCCTTTACACTGTTCTGCCATGAGCAAAAAGGACATGCTATGGGAGTCCTCACGCAAGACCATGGAGGCAAACAAAGGCCAATTGCCTACTACTCCACAACATTAGATGGGGTCATGAAAGGATCACCATCATGCATAAGATCAGTAGCGGCAGCTGCAATACTAAAGGAAAAATGTGCTGATGTCGTCCTAGACCACACCCTCATCATCCAAGTTCCACATGCAGTGACAGAAATACTGCAACAAGCTTCTACACGGCATTTGAGTTCTGCCAGACTCACCAAGTATGAAGTAGCCTTGCTATCTGCAAGCAATGTGACTATCAAGCGATGCACAGTATTGCCACTCTACTACCTATTGATTATGGACCTGACGGTCCAATAGAAGGGAGAGTAGAAGAAGATACACATACCTCAAAAGTGGAAGAGGAGGAAGATACCTCGAGACCTATAATACATGACTGTGTATCATGATGAAACAAGAAGTGCAACCTGATTGGAAAATTGAAGAAAAACCAATTAAAAATTTTTTTTTTATTTGACACCGATGGATCCAGTTATTATGTGGATGAACACCGATATGAAGAATATGCAGGGGTATCCACAAATGATGTCATGGAAGCAGAACCACTCCCAGCCGGTACCTCAGCCCAAGCAGCAGAACTAACAGCTCTGACAAGAGCCTTGGAAATGGCTGAAGGACAGTCAGTGAATATCTACACAGATTCACGTTATGCCTGGGGTGTGGCACACGACTATGCATCTATATGGAAAAGAAGAAATTTCCTTACTGCAACAGGAAAACCCCATCAAGAATGGAGAACTGATCCAGAGATTGACCAGAGCCTTACGATTACCAAAGCAAATGGCAGTCATAAAGACAAAGGCACACACCAAGGAAGACACAGAAGAAGTAAAAGGGAATGCTTTTGCAGATGAACAAGCAAAGAAAGCAGCTCTAAAGGAGAAGAAAAAAGCTGGAATATATGTCCAAGAGACAAAGGCAGAAATTAATATGAAGATACTTATCAGACTACAAGAACAAGCAAAGACAGAACACAAAGTATGGGAGAAGATGGGAGCCCAGCAATCCTGTGTGGGTTTTTGGAAAAAGGAAGGAAAATGGTGCCTGCCAAGAACACTATATGCACCTATGATTCAAGTAGCCCATGGACCAGACCATAAAGGCAAGGAACAGATGACTAAGACTGTTCAAGAATATTGGCTGGCTCCAGGCTTCTATGTGGCAGCTAAAAACTACACCGACCAATGTTGGATATGCGCAGAAAACAACCCAGGAAGACGAACCAGGACAAGCATGGGGCACAGGCCAAAAGCATATTTTCCCTTTCCAAAGACTCCAAATAGACTACATTCACATGCCTAAATGTGGCACGTATGAGTACGCCCTAACTTGCACAAATATCTTCAGCAGATGGCCGGAGGCTTGGCCAGTATCTAAAGCAAATGCCCTGACCACAGCCAAAAAGATAATAGCTGAAGTAGTTGCAGATATGGGGTACCAGAAGTAATAGAATCAGACAGAGGTAGTCATTACACAGGAGAAATAATGCTGAATATTATACAGGCCCACAGGTCAGTGCCCAAATCGAGAGACTTTAATGGCACTCTGAAACTAAAAGTCCAAAAAGCCATACAAGAGACTGCCAAAACATGGGTAGAATGCTTACCCATGGCCTTATTTGCAATAAGAACAACTTCAGGATATTAGATCCTATTTAGAGTTAAACCAAAGACAGGATGTTATTTTTCCCAAGAATTACAGTTTAAGCATGGGAACATGACAGCATATGTGAAGTCTTTAAATGAATATTTAACTGATTTGCATTTTTAAGTTTTTTTTTTTTTAAGTAACCAAAGCCCAGAACCAGAACCCCATGCACTAAAGATTGGAGATTGGGTCTATGTTAAGAGACGTGAGATCTTTACTGGAACCAAGATATGATGGTCCGTTCCAAGTGTTGCTGACGACCCCAACCTCAGTGAAAGTGTTTGGAAGAGAGATGTGGATACACTCCTCCTACAGTTGAACACGAACCAGATCATTTACCCACGCAAAGTTAAGTTGTCAAAATGATAACGCACCTCAGGCCAGACCATCTGCCCTGGTGGAAGTTAATGTGTATCTCAACTGTGTTAGCGTACCATAGCCAGAGTAATCCCAGAAAAACTAGGGGTAAAAGACGCCATGGAAGCAAAGTTCCCGAACAGATTAAATAGGAGAGAATTCAGGGAAAGAGGCAGTCATCATAAATCTTACCATTCCCTGTTTAATACTGGTTTGGGTACAATGGTAGGGGTATCTATAGGGAATGTATTTACTATAGGGACTGCAGGGACCGCTTTCAATGACAGACAAATTAGTGACCTAGCCAAATTACTGGACAATATAACCAGGATATATGATGATACTTTTGACCTAGTACTGGAGGACATAAAAATGGTTAAACGAGAAGTTAGGGCTCACCGTATGGTACTAGACTACCTTACCGCCAAGGAGGGGGGTCTGTGCCTGATAGTGGCAGAAGCTTGCTGTAATTACCTCAATCAGTCTGACTCCATAGAGGAAGCCATTGAACAGCATCTAGATATGGTCAAAACTCTTAAAGAGGAATTTGCAGAACAACACAAGGGTAATTGGTTATTCGCTGAGGATAGTTGGTTCAGTTGGTTAAGCCCATCCAATTGGTATAAGGGTATAGGAGGATGGTTTATGGGAATACTTTCATGGTTAGCAAAAATTATATGCGTAATTCTGCTTTTCTATGTATTAATCAAGTTTTGTTTGTATTGTTTTGCATGTACTGCCAAGGAAATTAAAAATCACAATAAGAGAGCACAGAAAAAGAAAGCTGACAATAACAATGATCATCACAACATTCGTTTGATCCGTTGTCAGTATGATGATGCTGAAGCCATGGATAAAGCTGTGAAAGCAATCTACCTAGAAAGAGAACAAGAACCTGTTTAGTGATCCATGTGATAGCGACCTGAACTCTCTGTCTGTGCGGGACGGCATATTGCTTTCCATGTGCTCAGGGTGGGCGCATGGGACTAGAACGTACTTAATCAGGGCATCGCCTGGTCTGATTGGCAGAGAGACTCAGGGCAAATAACGTATATTGTCCCTATATAGAATCAAAAGAAGGGACTGATAAAGGCAAATTGCTGGTTATTCTATGTAGCTCCATATACGCCATTTTGTATGGATTATATATGTAATGTATTGTGTTTCTCATCTGAAGAGAAACAGTATCTGGTTATTCTATGTAGCTTCATATACACCATTTTGTATGCATTATGATGTAATGTATTGTGTTATCTCATATCTAGTTTAATTAGTTTAAAGGAATGTTATTTTGAAGGAAAACTCGTAAATCCTTTATAATAGGCACAGCGTTATTTGTGTTCCTGGCTGTACGTCCAGGAGATGTGGGGGAACGAGATAACAGTAGTGATATGAACAAGCTGGGGTGTGTCAATTAGTTGTGATTTGTGTATAGTTATGGAATGCAATTATATGTGTGTGAAACCCATTATGTAATAGATAAGAAAATGAATATATCTGAGCTTTCAGCTATTAAAAACTCAGAACATCGCTTTGACACTCCAGAGTGTGTGTGTCGATTTGATTTCTCCTGCTAGCAGAAAAGGAACACAGGTTTATGATCAATCCCGGAGACTAAGGAGAGGCAGTTGTTAGAACCCCATTGAAGAAGGTTCAGGATGGGGGGACACCTCTAACACTTTGGGGCTCATCTACATTTGGATATAAGTCATTTTACAAGATTCCTCAGATATAGCAGTACACACCCATGCTTCTAGGTGCCACGTACACAATCTCTTTTCCCAATCTCTCCATACATGGAACTAGACATGCCCTTTGGGTGGAGCTCAGTGCAAAATTCTGCTACCAACTATAATCTCCCTGAAACTCATTTTCAAAAGTAGGCAAGTATGACTTAGATCTACTGCTGGTGAACATGGTATGTGTACGGTGGGATTCTGTCCTATCAGCAATGTGAGAAAGACACACACTGGATGAAATATCCAGCAATAATGATTTCTCATCTGTGCCAATGGGCTATGTGGCATGATTTGAGAAGAGGTGTATGGAATGGAAGGGGAACTAAAACCGCTTTCTTCAGAAGTGTCTATAAATGGGTTCCGAATGATAGATCAACAATCAACAAGTCGACCTACAGTCAATAGGTTCACATCATAAGGTCAAAAAGCAACTGGTACAAAAGGTCAACAGATTAAAGGACAAGGGTGTAACTACCATAGGTGCAGGGAGTGCCGTTGGATGGTACATAGGGGGCAACATTTTCTACAGTCTCAGTCGTATTCATATTTTGTATACGACTGCTAACGGTGGAGTTTTTCATTTGGGATACCGTCGGTTGGTCGATCTAAAGATGGTCGATAGTCATTAGGTCGACACCGTTGGGTTGACATACTGCATGCCGACTGTGTCGACATTCAGGGAAAAAAGGGTGAAAACCCCCATGTCGAGCTTTTGACTGTCGACCTAGACCATGTTGACCCAATGCTGGTGTCGACCTAAGCACCTTTCGACCTTATACCATGTCGACCTAGACACCTGTCGACCTTGCAACCTATTAACATTGGTGTAGCTACATATGTGGCAGACCCTGCGGCAGCTTGGGGGAGCGGTGCCAGTGGGGTCTGTGGTGGGTGCCGCTGGCTGAACGGACAGGTGACCCAGGCAGCAGTGAGCGCTGAACTGGTCCCGCTCCATGCATATATAATAAATGGGGACCCAGCACAGTGCATTTAGTCCATCGCCTCGCCCCTTCTTGGGGGGGGGGGGGGATTTATTTTGGCAGGGGGGAGAACATTTTTTAGATACGCCACTGCCTAGTAACCTAATGCATGTTGACGGCAAAGTGTTAAATTAGTGTCAGCCTAGTCCCTGTGGATATTTTTTACACCCCTAGAAACATTACATCTGATTTATTAGACTAGTGTAATTTATAATACACTGATTTATAACACAAGTCCTCATTGTTATAATGCACAGTCTACAATACACTTACATTGCCTGGTAGGCAGAGCAGGTAATATCAACTGGTATAAACTCAAGAAGAGTCAAATTGAAGTTTGGAAGCAGGCTGTATAAGTAGGTACCAAACAAGACTGTCCATTGTTCAGTATTATAAGTAGGGAGACTCGGCTGCAGTGGAAGTAGCTGAACAGCCAACAGCGTCTGCTTCACCAATGATAATTCAGAGAGTGATATATTTGCCTGGAAAGAGTTGTAATGAAAAAGGAAATGTATATCATTATTCCTGCCATGATAAAACAAGTTTGGTTGCAAATGTGTCTACAATAAAAGCTTATCAATCAGATATATGACAGATGGAGGCTAAAGGGGCCTACAAATGAGGCGACACTGCGCTACGGAGTGATGTGTCAGGGCTACTGTTCTCCGGTGAGAACACTGGCCCTGACCGGTGATCTCACTAGATTTATTCTGCATTCAGGATATGCGCAGGGCCGCGCATTGCTATCGCTGTGGCCCCTAAACAGGGAGCTATGTAGGGGCTTTTTCTAAGCAATCACTTCAAAAATGCCCTGAAATTGTCAGATTGTAGGAGTCATAGCCAGGGCCGGTGCAAGGCACGGAGCACCCTAGGCGGGTGGAGGGGGGGGGGCCTCGGCGCTCACCCGCCCCACGGGGGGGAGTTTGCGATGCGGCCCGCCGCGGTTGTTCCACAGGGGGGGGGGGGGTTGGGTTGCCAGGTGCGATGTACCACGGGGGGCTGGGATGGCGGGCGGGGGTGATGCCACTACATCACTCCGCGGGCAGGGGTGATGCCGCTATGTCACTCCATCCAGGGGGGTCCCTGCTCCCAACTACCGCCCTCCAGTGGCCAGCACCCTAGGCAAATGCCTAAAGCTGCCTAGTGGTGGAGCCGGCCCTGGCCATAGCGGTAGCAATGTGCGGGTCCCGTATGCACCGAGCAGACTGCACCCATTACAAATACCCCCAGGGAGCCACTGACATTATCAATGAAGTTAATTAGGAGAATACATCCTATGAAATCATTAAGAACAAGAAACATAAATAAGCCACTTTCTGTAGCAGTATTATTATTGGTTGCTAACGAGTTAGGAGGTTGAATATTGGCCTAGAGTATAGACCCACCTCAAAGGCAACAAAAACAAATTAAGGTTGGGTACTTTGTTCAGTAAAACATATGCTTAAGTAAAGTCATTTAAACAACGTAGTACCTCATATGCTTTCTCAGTAATTGCAGTTACATAGGTCGTAATGTTATTTAGTTCAATGAGTCTTAAAATTGTTTCCATAAGAACGTAATTATTAAGGACATCTTCCTTGAGAAGCATTTCCGCCAGTTCGTCTGGTGTCAGCATTCTGAACAGGACAGTCTGAAACAAAATAAAGAGTTACTGAAGAACAACAGCCGATATCAGTTTTTAGAAAGACATAAGAGTAATGGCAGAAAGAGTAAGTAGTAATTAAGAGCATGTGACTCCTGCAATGCATACCACATATGTCCCTAGTATTTCATGAAAACAATTCTTATTTTTTACAGGAATCAGATACGTTTGTGCATGCCTGGCATCATCGTGGCAGGGTCAGGCGGGAACCTGCATAGCAAAGCATCGTTGGTGCCCAGGAAAGGGGTCGATGATGCCTCCGGTTTTTCTTACTGTTGATGTATGGTTAGTGCTCTGTGAGCTACTGGCATGCCCCCAGCCCCTCTGTCAAAAAGATATTGTGCTCATGAGCAGTCTATTAACCTCTTCTCTTCTAAGCAGAGAAGCTGAACAGTTTCAAAAACACAGGATGGTTCCATGAAAATCAGTACAGTTGAGAACAATGGTGGCTCCAACCCAATCATAGGATGGGGCTGCCACTGATCACACTGCCAGGTCTCCAATGCCACTGTCTAGGGTCCATGTACATGAACAGTATCAGCAACAGTACTGCGCATACCCATGGATTCAATGGGCTGCATCTGCTGCAGTCCATAGAAGCCAGATAGGGTTGCACAGTAAGGCAGGGGGTGGCTTCCTACAGGAAATCAGCTCTCTGCCTATGGCAGTCGGGTCTGGCAGTCCTGAAGGCAGGAAACACCTCCCAATGACAGCCTTTACTGCGGGTGACTGGCAGGTAGGACTTCCAATAGGAAGTCACTGACAGTCACAGCGAGCCAGTACAGTCATCTGGCTTCACTAAGCTGAGCAATGTGGTGGATTTTACTGGGATGACTGCAGTCCTGCAGCTCATACTGTAGGTAAAATCTGTAACTGGTTGTGAGGTATGGTTTGTGTGAGGAGATGGTACAGTAACTTCTGTAAAGATTCTAAATATTGCACCCTTCCATGGAATGAGGTGGGAAACAAAGGAGCTGAGAAGGGATGGGGCAGTGGTTCCTAAACTCTTTTGAATCATGGCAACCCTGAGTATCATTCTTTTTTATGGCACCCGTAGCCCAAAAGCTTCTCATTGATAAAATCAGAAAAAAAATTGTAAATTGTTTGTATGTCTTATCCTTAGGGTCGGATATGTAGTATTGGACAGGATTCCCTGCTGTTTTTCCACAATTTGTCTTTTACATTGGTCATATTTAATCTGAATTGGTCATGAACCATCTATCCAGAGCACCCCTGCAAGTCCCCCAAGGCACGGCACACAGTTTGGGAACCACAGGGATGGGGGTGACAATTATTTCTCAGATTGACTATGGAGCCCAACAGGGTCCTGGACCACCTGTGTAGAGAGAAAAAGGTCCACTTCCTTAGCGCACCGGCTGTAATAGTGTTTATTGATTTTTATTTTATTGGGAGCAGGCTTGGCCTAGCAGCCAGGATTTGGCCACAACTCTCCCTTCATTCAGCCATGCCATTGCAGTCTATTGCATATAATGCGGTTATTCAGATGATATGAGAGGTGAAGAAGGGACACTTGTGTGACTGTTCAGGAGGCATTTGTAGAACATTGTTCTTCCTAATAAAAATACCTCCAGGGAGATGTTAACGATTAGGCATCATTGTATATTATTAATCAGACTTTTCAACCTTTCAGATTTACTTATATGGCAAAGAATATTTCTAGGTTCATTTTTGTACCAATAGAAAAAAAAAACCTAACAATTACAGTTTATTTATTTACAATTTTATTATGTATTTATTAATAGTTATAGACAGTTAAGTTCCCTCAATATCATAGTTAACGTTGAACACAAATGATTCCAAAGTGGCGTAGTATATTTAGGAGAAAAACAGAGACGTTGAAATGTAGGATAGGTTATGCTAAATTGGAGGTAAGACAGATGGTACTAAAGGAGTGGCCAGAGAGATGAGGCTAAAGTAGAGGTTGGAAAGATTGTTCTAAAATGGAGGTGAGACAGATGGTTCTAAATTGGAGGTAAGAGGGATGGTTCTAAAATGGAGGCGAGACAGATGGAGATAAGATGGATGGTACTAAAGGAGTGGTTGGACAGATGAGGCTAAAGTAGAGGTCATAATACACTTAAAGTAGGGGTCAGACAGATGATGTTAAAGTTGAGGTTGGAAAGATGGTTCTAAAGTGTTGGTGAGACAGATGGTTCTAAAGGGAGGTTGGACAGATGGTGCTAAAGTGGAGGTTGGAAAGATGGTTCTAAAGTAGAGGTGAGACAGATGGTTCTAAAATCGAGGTGAGACAGATGGCTCTAAATTGGAGGTAATACGGTTGGTACTGTTCTAAAGGAGACGTCGGACAGATGGTGCAAAAGTGGAAGTGAGACAGATGGTTCTAAATTGGAGGTAATATGGATCGTACTAAAGTGGAGGTTGGACAAATGGTTCTAAAGTGGAGGTTGAACAGAGTGTACTAAAGTTGAGGTTAAACAGATGGTTCTAAAGGGGAGGTAGGGCAGAGGATGCTAAAGTACATTTGATGGCAGATAAAAACCATTCTCCAAAACGAGTCTGCCCCCTTTTAACTATATTTTTACATCAAACCCTATTTGATCCTTATTTATTTGTAAGAATATGTTTATGTCTATCCTATGCATGTTTAAGTTGTTATACTATCTTAGCCTCTACCACCTCTGATGGGAGGCTGTTCCACTTGTCCGCTACCCTTTCTGTGAAGTAATTTTTCCTCAGATTTTCCCTGAACCTACTTCCCTCCAGTTTCAATGCATGTAGAAGTAAGACAGATGATTCTAAAGTAGAAGTAGGACAGATGGTGTGTTGGAAAGATGGTGCTAAAGTAGAGGTTGAATAAATGGTTTTAAAGTGGAGGTAGGAAAGATGATGTTAAAGTGGAGGTTGGGCAGATGGTTCTAAAGTGGAGGTAGGGCAGATGATGACTAAGATGAAACGCATCAGCAGCCTGCTTTTTAGTTTAATTAAAGTTGTGAAATACTACTATAGTCTCCCTGACACTGGGGCATTTCATCATAGGAGGGGCATTTCATCATAGGTGAAACACGTGTTCCACATTGACCCCAAACCCCGTGCTGGTGCGTACTCATCTGAAACCATTTGGTGTACAGTACGTTTAGCATGCTATGTATTAAACTGTCCTATTTTAATTACATTTCATTTATCTCTCTCTTTATATATAGCTTCGGCTTCTTATCACTAATTATTAACACTTAGTATCTCACTGGCATGCTGCACTGGGCTTCCCAGCTTATGATAGTTTTTGGGGTGCCGCACCCTGCACCTAGATATAGCGCTAGGGTCCCCCAATATACAGAGAAGCCTTGACGCGGCTTGGGGGCATAGCATACACCTGCGCAGGTATATGTAACCAATACCTCTGAATTCTATTATCATGTAGTGTTCAAGATTGGTTACTAACATTACTCAGTGTGCTGAGGGAAAAAATGTCTTGTTTTACTTACCCAGTATTAACCCCTCCCTCATGCACCTGGGTAATGTTACTGAACTAATTGAGCATCTACCACTATCTGTATGTATGGATTAAACTGTATCTTTAAATATGCACTAAATTATGTTATCCTCATAACAAAATCTTACTCTAGTTTTTACTTCAAACTAAGGATGAGAAAATCCCACAGATCCTCAGCAACCTGGGCAGATCAGCTCATGATTCTGAGGAGAAATTCAGTCATCTACCAAACATACAATCTTTTAGTAAGAAGATGCGTAATACGCACACAATCACACAACATTGCATGGGATTTTGCAAAACTTCTCAACTGTGTTATCTGCTTATAAATAGGTCAAATAAAAAAAGCAACTTACGATGTCCAGACTCGGGTACAAACCAATGAGTTCTGTTATTTTAGCTTGGCGATAAAAATTTCCAAAGTTCTTGGTAAGCCATTGTTGGGTGTTATTTGTGTCCTGAGCACATGCAGATCCTTAAACGAAAATAATTAATTAGCAAATTAAACAGTCTTGAACATCTCATGATGGCATGCACACCCGAAAACAGAGAACCTCAATAAGTGAACAATAAACCGCTTCAGCTGTAAAAATGCATTGAGTTATATGTCTTTCCAATAGATGCACACTTCAACCATATGATATGGTGCGGATTCTATTGAAGCTGGACTCGTAAGTTCTGTGTTCTGAAAGGTTCAATGCTGTGACTGACTACAATATGTCTCAAAGCAGGTTGATGTTTATAGAACCCCCTCCTTCTTTTCCAGTGGCATAATAGTAATTATTGTAATGTGCTTGGGGATGTAGGCATATGGCGTGTTCTAGACTAGCATGTGAGACACATATGGCTCACTAACAGTAATGGGATGCTTTTTTCGCCAGGTACATACTGTAGACAGGGCAGCTGATAGGGGGGTGCTGTGGGTACAGCTGTTCAGGACCCCGGCCTCTGGATGGGCCCGAGCAGCCCATTTTGCCCACCGCAACCCCCCCCCCTCCTGACTGTCTGTGCTGCGATCAGTGCAGTGAATGAAGCACAGTCTTCTCCAATGCAGAACGCTGGCAGCCAATTAAAATGCTGCACCGGCTTTTCAGCCAATCAGAGCTAGCCAATCAGAGCGGCTGCTGGTACGCGAGCTCTGATTGGCTCATCAGCCAATGTTGCATTTTAATTGGCCGCAGGTGTAATGCATTGAAGAAGTCCTAGTGGCAGCCCCACAGTTATATGCAAAAAAAAAATGCTACAATATGGCAGGGGTTTTCATTATCTGTAATTCTCTGAATGCAGATTGTTCTTTTCCTTCACATAAGTAAGAGCTCTGATTGGCTGTATGTCGGTCTAGCACTGTGACAGTGCTTGATCTTTGATTGGTCACTGTTTATTCTAGCACGTGTGAAAGTTCCAGATTTCTGGTTAGCCACCAGTAAAGCTGGTTTCACCCAGATTTATCTTTCCAATCTGTCTGGTGGGAACAAAAATCTGGGAGCAAATGACAATCAACCATTCGCTCCTAAATGTTGGACAGGACAGGAACAATTGTTCGGACACATTTGTTAAATCAAATGGATTTAATCAATTTGCCTGACTGACCATTTTGTGTTTGCCAGTTTTTGGGAGCCAATGTTCGATTCTCATATGCTCCCATACATAACCAGATTTTTGTTCCCACCAGGTAGATTGGACAGATACATTTTTAGGTGTGTACCCAGCTTTAATCTACAGGCGTGGCAATGCGCATGGTTTTGCCCATTTTGAGAACAAATTTGTCCTGTGATCAGGTCTGAATGACAGTAGGCCCCTAATCTTTAACATGTGACTGTACAGTACCTGTTGCTAGGCGTTGTCGGTTGAGATAGGATTGGCAATAGTCATAGATATATTCATCTTGCGTTTTGCTGAACCTCAGGTAGACATAATTCAGTGACTTTACTCTAATACACATGATTGGAAACAGAAAAAAATGTAGATTAACCAGCGTTAACTCAAACGTAATCTGTTTTTGCTTTTTGGTGATAGACGTTACTTACAGGTCTTGGTAGGAGCCACATGTCATATTAAGACTAATGCTTGAAAAATGGGACTCATTGAAGGCTTCCGGAAAGTTGTCCAGCAGGATTTGGAACGTTGTTAGCCAATCGGACATATTACTCAGGGCCCATTCTGTCCCCAGCAGAGTGAGGACACTACTTACAATCTCCTCCTGGGTTCTATCACTCAGTTGGCCCACAAGTTTTTGTTCATCACACCAAGCCAGTGCTGATGATATCTACAATAAATGTACACATACATGTATGCTAAGTTAACGTAAATCAGTAAGATACTGTAGGGATAGAGTTGAATATCGGGATAAATTATAATTTGGTTAGATTTTGCTGATTGTTTACCAAAACTCTCTTTAGAACCCCTCTTATTGGAATAAATAACATATATTGGCCAACCAATCGTGCACGTGTTTCACAAGTGTAAAATCCTTTAGTGAAATCCATTTAATTCATCAAAATTATCATGACCATTATTGATAATGGTGGATTGTCACAAACATTACCAGATTTTCGCGCCAACCAGAAAGATTGGACACATAGGGGTTTATTTACTAAGATGAGATTTATATTGAAGATGGGATGTTGTCCATAGCAACCAATCAGAATCTACATAATTATTTAGCACCTTCTAGAAGATAATAGATACAATCTGATTGGTTGCCCATAGCAACAGCCCATCTTCAATAGAACTTAGAAAATCAACCTCATAGTCGCAGATTTAGCAAGCCTGGTAACGTGGTAAAACGGGCGGTAATAACGCAGCAGCAAAGCTGCCCCCAACTGCCATTTTTTTTAAATCCTGTCTGTGAATTGGCAGTTGGGGGTTGATTGGCAGCTGTGTTATCACTGGTCACTTTATCACTTCACCAAGCTTAACAAATCTGCCCCATAATCTTGTAGTGTGCATCCAGCATAACCCTTTCATCAATGTTTGTGGACAACACTGATGTCTGCAGAGACACTTGTAGCACAGGCGCTGTGATCTAATAGAGCCAAATGACAATTACACCTACATTTTTTAGGATGTGGCTCATTCTTAAACTGCAATGAAATAGATAATTAGCAGGTACAAACAGCATGGAGTATAAGAATATCTTATACCTGTTTTACGAAAATATGCTCAATCCTAAACATATGCTATGGTAACACAATTAACAAAAATGGAGGTAAGTTGATTGTAACTTTTGTACATAATGGGCTATATTTAATTATCATATGTCGCTATGCGTGGCTAATCCCCACCATAATGAGCACGATCAGTGTGAAAAGGGTCAATTGCATATCACCCCACGTAGAGGAGATTGAGCATGCAAACTCAAATACAGCCGACACACCGAACTTAGCTACATTTGAATATTTCCTTTTGGCGCCCTCTAGTGACTAGATTGCAGATGCACAGAGGAATGAGTCACAAAGTAGGTGACAAGACAGCGTTTGGGGGTGGGACTTTGAATAGTCAGATAAACGCAGGCGAGTTATAGTTGTTCAGATGCCATTTTGTGGGCGTGCATAAATCAGCAGTTGCGATCTTACTTGCTACATGAGAACTCCATGAGTCCAGGGAGAGCAGCTCAGACTGCGCATCTACAGAGGCACTCATTCTACGCCATGACACGATTATATCAATGTATCATTGTGTATCATATTATGGCCATCAGTGGCCATAGTATTAGTCAGTCTAGACTGACTTTTATTAGCGAACGTGAGAAGATGGTAGTTCATCCTCAACTAACATAATTGTTCATCCTTCATTTATTCCGCCATCTTACCCCCACTAAATCGTCTTGAAGATACACCAGATATTGCCAGAGAGTCTCATAAGAGCCCAGCTGAGTGACTTTGTTGGACACAGTGTCTAGCAAGGTTCCATTGCACACGCTGTCTGATATCACTGTGAAGCCTGCCAGCTCCTCTGTAGTTAAGGAACTGTTATCATCCACCTGAAAACGGAAAACAGCAATTACCAAATCATGTGGAGATGGCTAAAATGATTCCATTGTGTTTTATATTCCATAGGACAATGACAGGAAACCACTTTACATATGGTTACGTTAAGTATAAACGTAAATGTAGACTTTTGGCGGTAAATGTATTAAAGTGTGACATTTTAGCAGTAAGAGATGTTGCTCTTAACAACCAATCAGATTCTACTTAACATTTATATTGCACCTTCTAGAGGATAAAAACTACTATATGATTTGTTGTCATGGGCAACATGTCTCACTTTTTAAAACCCACACTTTAGTAAAAGTACCCCTTAATGTAGGCTACAGGCTACAGAAGAATTCATCCTCTCAATTCACCAAGAACCAGTGAGGCACGGCGGAAGCAGACATTTTCTGTGTTGAATCAGCATGCATGCATGAATATACAGCCCATCAAGTCATGGATCAGCTAAGTTAATGTTGAATTAGTAATAAGCATAAATAATGGTACAGCCAACAAAATGGCCGCCTCTACTCCATGCTCTCTATCATTCACTGATAAGAACAGCTTAGAGAGGAGGAGGCAGCTTAGAGCATGCAGACCTTTGCCCTTATTCTGGTTGGTGCGGTCGAGCCGCATATGCGGCTCCGACCGCACCAGACGTATCCCCGCCCACACTACGGATCGCCACGGCCGTCCGTACACGGACGGCTGGCGATCCGCACGAAAATGGTGGAGGCGTACGCCTCCACCATGGTGGGAGCTGCCCCCTGCATTCGATGGTCGACGACCATCGAAGGCAGGTCCGCACGCCGCGGCAGCTCCCGCAAGCTGAGACCACACGGACAATCGTCCGTGTGGTAGCTTGTATGGGGGCTGAAAGCTGACATCCGCCGACGTCAGCTTTCCGCCCCCATGAGTGGCGTCATGCCCTCATTACCATGCGTACGCCCCGCGTTTGCATGGGAACGCCCATGAAACGCGGGGCGTACACATAGGGAAATGAGGGGATGAAGCCCCTCACGCCCCTATACGCCCCCTTTGCGGCGGACGAAATCCGTCTGCGGCGAAGGGGGCTGCACATGCGCAGATTGACCTCTGCGCATGTGCAGAAGAAAAACATCGGCGGTACGGCCGCACGCGGGCCGTACCGCACGAATCAAAATAAGGGCCTCTGTCTGTGCCCCTTCGCCATTAGCCGGCAGCACTGTAGGCGCACTAGGGTCACTAGTGGATGTCCCCGAAATGTCAGGAAAATGGCCATCACACCAAATTCCCGATGAATTCTGCAGCACTGCTGCTGCTGCTGACACGAGACTCTGGAGGGTTAGGATTGACAAAAATGGGAGCAGGTTGTGTAGTGTGGGCCCAATCTCAAGAAATTGTTCTTGGTCATTGGTATACATCACACAATGTATAGAGAAGAAAAGAGAAAAATATGGTGGAGCGCTATTTGATATTAAATTAATATTATATATTAGCAATGATCAATTGGGCATCACATAAAATATATTATTTATTTTATACTAGCATATATGCATATTAAAACATGAAAAGTGTATAAAAGAAATTGCACATACACATATAATAAAATCAAAAAAGCACTCAAATGTTGTATATATAGTGGACATGAAACAATAAATTGGGGTCAGTCTCACTTGTTCCTATTATGTTCTCCTCTGGATGGTTACTGGAAATTTCCCTTATTGTCCATGGAAAGAACTGGTGCAGTGGGTATCCATATACCTGATTTTCTTAGGTCCACTTGTGAGAGGTAAGTTGGAAGTGATCTCTCAGTCTGGACAGGCTCCTGTATTGGCAGGTGGTGGTATCCCAATATATCGTCCAGTTGGTAGGTGGAAAGATGGTTTGTCCAAATGGGGGAGAAAAAGAGGGGGAATGGCGAGTGGGAGAACTGGTCCAAGTGAGGTAGATTAGTAGTCCAATGCCCAATGTCCGAGTGCTGTGCTGGCCTTACACATTTTGTTGTGTTCTCACAACTTTATCAAAGGTGTGCCAGTAGTAAGCTAGTCAGGGTTTATATACTATTGAACAGGAAGTACATCATTTGACCTCTGGTCAATTGCCCAATTGATCAAAAAAGTTTTTTAATATACATTTCAATCTGTTCACCACGGTCTGAGAAAAGACTGTGTGGACATTTGAACAACATAAGGCAGTCAGTTATAAAAAATACATTTATATAACATCTAAAATACACATAAAGAGTTCATTCTATGCCCCACTTCAGGTGGCCGGAACTCACGCTGCGCCCAACTTCCGGTTGTTGGAACGCAACCCGCGTCCGGCTTCCAGTTATAGTGAGGCATTAATGGTTTGGATTTATATGCTGTTCAGCAGACTTCTTATAAATCAAGGTACCTTAACCATCCAGAGGAGAACATAATAGGAACAAGTGAGATTGACCCCAATTTATTCTTTCATGTCCACTATATATACAACATTTGAGTGCTTTTTTGATTTTATTATATGTGTATGTGCAATTTCTTTTATACACTTTTCATGTTTTAATATGCATATATGCTAGTATAAAATAAATAATATATTTTATGTGATGCCCAATTGATCATTGCTAATATATAATATTAATTTAATATCAAATAGTGCTCCACCATATTTTTCTCTTTTCTTCTTTGACATTATCTGGGGATTGACCTCCCCTTTTGGGTGTGAGCAGCTAGTACAACAACCCATCCCATTAGCGCCTGTATATTTCCACCTAGGTGGAATTTTTTCTTCTTTTTCTGTCACACAATGTATCACCGCAGAGTTTTACGCTATGGGCAATTTTATTGCAATTGAGCGGACTGCGCATATGCCACAATCGTCCTGCTCATGTGTAAATGTTCCTTTGCGTGTCCGCTCGCAGTGCGGATGTCATTGCAGAGTGATTGACTGGAGGTGCTCACCTAGGAGAGTTAATTATGAGTGGTGCCAATACCGCTGACATGTCACGGCCGTTTTGGGGCATGTATATACCGTCAGCCGAGATCATGTTGGCAGAGACACATGAGGACTGCATATCTACTGCCGCGTCCAGTCTTCAAAGACACAGAACTACTCGAGCAGTCGATGTTTGCCATTAAAGCGTAGAGGTTGCGAATGTGCACACAATTGCCAAGCTCCGTTGAGTGTTTAGGGGCCATTTACGGGCAAGTTCAGACCTGTTTGCACAGGTCCGAATTTGTCCCTGTCCCCAATGGCATAAATGCGCATGTGCAAACTCCCTCGTTGAGCACCTTCCTTTGGCAAAATTTTCATTAACTGGGTACGCTCGCTGCCTGATTGACATGCAGGGGGCGTTCCGTTGTGGACACCCAGTGTTTCATGGGCGTGCCCATCAAAACGGTGGGCACGAATGCAGGCATGCCCCTGCCTACTCTGGGCGGGCAGATGATGTCAGATGATCTCAGCGCCCAACCCCAATTAACAGTAGAACAGGCATCGTAAAAGTACTGGCTTACATTTATCTGCAAACAGAGGAAAAATCATCCAATGGTGAGCAACCATCCAATGATTTATCTTCTGTGCAGGCGCATGCAAGTGCATGTGTAAGCGTACACAGCCATTCGCAGCATAGCACGGGGATTTGGGGGGCATGCATTCGCTGGTTATCCTGCTCGCTAGGCAGCAAATATACACCGACTAGTGAGCAGGTCTGAATTGGACCCTTAATTCCTGGGCGGCAGCTTCACTTGCTGACATTAGAAGTTTTGGAGTCACAGTTGCGTTAGTAAATTTAGGCTCGTATTTTAGCAAAAAAGAGAGACAAGCCATGGGAATGCTTTATTGAGAGTCCATTTTGAATCACAGCCTACAAGTGACGACGCACCTTAAATTGGACAATATTGTCCCACATTGCATTTCGGAAAGCACTAACCTTTCTAAGGTTCGGTTGAAAGACCAATAACTCTTGAAATGTAGCCTGATTTGTGAAATTGCCCAGGTTCTCTCTCACCCACTGTATGGGACCCGTATAGTTACACACTTCTATGAAGAAAGGAAATGTAATGCTTGCAGTTACTGTTATGGGATAAGACAATTTTGGTTATTGAATCTATAATAGAAGTCACATGATTACCGCGAGTCATAGCGCTGTTATCCAGGAAAGACTTAATATAGTTGTTGTAAAATGTGAGTTTGGTATTGTACGGCAAGTATTCATACACTTGGTTAAATCCTCTTAGTCTGCAATCAAGAAAAGAGAATTCATACAGTTGAAATTATGTAGATAAATTATATTTGCAATTTCCATATATATAGTCATTATTCAACCGTAATAATGATTTTTTACGGTCTCCTCATACAAGAGAGCTGAAGATAACCAATATTTTCCAAGGGGTGTTGCACAAAATGTCAACATTCACAATACTGACCGCATAATGTTGGCATGGTCATCATGCCATCATTGTTTATGTTGATGGACAAAATGTGGTACTTGTGTACTAGCACGGCGCCCATCGCATCGCAAACCATATCGCATGCGATGTGATGCGACGCGATATCGGCCGATGTTGCACAATGGCATACAATTTTAAAATTGTATGCCATTGTATATGGCATACAATGCCATACAATGCGATGCGATTAGAAATTGTATAAGCACCCTAATGGGTGCTTACAATGGTTAAATGCACCCCCACACCACCCCGCAAGTATAAACGTGAACCCGAAGCGTGGCGAGCGCAGCGAGCCCGCGAGGGGCGGTGGTACGCGTCCTACGACCTTTTCATATCCCCACTATCCACGTCGACGTGGAGTTGAGAATAGAAAGTGTGGCGAGCGCAGCGAGCCACCGAGTCCGAAGCGTGGCGAGTGCAGCGAGCCCCGCGAGGGGACGCGGATAACTTCACAGGTATCCGCATCCCCTCGCGGGCTTCACAGGTATCCGTGTCCCCTCGCCACGCTTCGGGCTCGGTGGCTCGCTGCGCTCACCACATTTTCTATTCTCAACTCTACGCTGACGTGGATAGTGGGGGTATGAAAAGGTCGTAGGACGCGTACCGCCGCCCCTCACCACGCTTTGGGTTCACGTTTATACTTGGGGGGTGGCGTGGGGGTGCATTTAAGCATTGTAAGCACCCATTAGGGTGCTTAAAAGCACCCATTAGGGTGCTTATACAATTTAATATTGAATATGAGTTAAAATCGCATCGCATCGCATGCCATCGGGTGTATGGCATGCGATGCGATTAAAAAATCAGGCGACTAATTATCGGGGCGCCGTGCTAGTACACAAGTACCAAATGTTGACACAATGATCAACAAGTGACAAAATGGAGAGTGATAAACAGCCAACCAATCAGCTCCTACCTGTCATATTACAGCCTGCATTTGAAAAAATGACAGGTTGGAGGTGATTGGCTGGCTGTTTATCACTCTCAGCTTTGAAATTTTTTGAAGCTTGATACATCTGGCCCAATATGTTTGCGGTACTTCAGTTCTAAACCTAACCCAACCCTATCTGATACCTAATCCGCAGCCTAACCCAAACCCTAAACTTAACCCAAGCACTAACTTTTATCGCAGCATAACCAAAACCCTAACACTAAATGCAGCATAACCCTTAACGCAACTGCATTGTTATCATAACGGCAGCTTTACGGACCCCTAAATTTGACTGCATTCTAACCGGAACTACAGCCTAACCCATTGCCGAATCCAAATCTGCACGCACAGTTCTATTGCGCATGTGCAAATCATGGCAGACATTTTCCCTGTGATTTTTTCCTGCAGCACCGTTCGCCACTGGAATCCATCAGGGTAAGTTATTTTATGGGTGCAGACACAACATGCACCTTACACCCATTACAGATATGTGAATGTTGGCAGCCAAATACCTGCAAGGGGTATAGAAACGTACTTTATTTCTGCTCATGTGATCACTAGAGGGTAAAATGACCCAAAGATCGGATAATACAGATAATAGTTAACTGATTCTAGCAGATATCAACATACTATATGTGCAAGATACTTACACAGAGTGGTAGGAATTGCAGGAAATGTCTGTTGAAAGCAATGAAATTTGTGTTCCGTTTATTCCAGGTAGAAACAACGGTAAGTAGCCATCAAACCATTCACCCCATAGTTGTGGTGGGAAGTATCTAAAGTAAGGCATCAACCTGTCTAGGAAAAATGCCAGAATGATGTCCCGGACTTCAGCGTTGGGAAGGACCGTTAGGTTGGCCTACAGGCAAAATAAGTGTTTTGGTCAATACGGTAGCTCATGAAATGGTAACAGATAAAGTCGTGTGTTTGGGGGAACCTTGTCTCCAGATTATCCCCAGTGTGAACATTTCACTCTATTCAACCAAGCAATATTTTCTAGGAAAGACCGAGAACCATGAGAACGAGAGTGTAACAGTGAGTACGGCTGCAGCTGATCTAAATAAACCATCACCATTGGATAAGTAACTGGATTGTTCATAGGCCCTGATTGACTGTGCGCTACGTAAACTGTGAACATCGCAGTTTAACGAGCGCCTGGGACGCCGCCCGCTCCTGGCCAAATCCCCATGGTACCATGTGAGGGGATGTGTACGCTAGACTCGCATGCCTCTACTAGCAAGAGAAATCATTCGATAGTTGCCGATCATCAAATGATTTTTCCTGCCTTCGCAAATAAAAGTCAATGAAAACTGAATTTTATTTCCAAGCTCTACCACAAAGACTGGATGGGCGGCTGACGTACTTTGACGGTAGCCGCCTGCATTCCCATGGTCCAGTGCCGTCAACGCCCCCATCCGCCCACGGTCCTTACTCCCTGCAATGAATGGCCCGTCGAAGGTGTAACTCGGCAAAGCCTTTCGTTGCAGTGGTCTGCACATGGCAAATATGCGCTTGCGCATGGGCAGACCCCCAAATATCGGAATCTGGACGAATTTGCCACTGTGGACAATCAGGCAGAATGGGTCCTGCACAGGTGCCCCACTATTGGGGATGTGCACAAACCAGAGGCGGAACTAGCATTGGTGCAGCAGGTACATTGAAACGGGGTCTAGACCAGCAGCTTGTAAGCTTGGGGCCAAATTACTTTTGCACCTGGTTCCACCACTCGCAAATGGTGCAATGTACAGAGGTGAATGAAAATAACCGAGATGGATTTTCATTATGTCCTTACATGACACACACACGCACACGCACTCATGGCAAATCATCTCATAAAAGTCAAAAAGTCCACCCCAAAAATAATTTGAAGAATCTATTAAAAAATGTACATATTGTGTTAAATTTTTGTTGCAAAGTAAAGCTATTGGCTCCCAAATCACAACTTATCCCAATAAATTATCCATTACTATATTTCTTATTAACACTCGCATTATTTAGAATGTATGGTAACTTACCTTGCTGGCAGCGATGTTAATCTGACTGACATACGTAGTGATATTGCTATACGGGAAACTTTCCACACGTGCCAATATAATGCCAGCAGTCTTTGTGTTGTTCAGTGCCATGCTCACCGTTATCTTTGCCAGCTCTTCCGGTCCCAGGCAATATACCAGCTGTAACTGGAAGGTAAATATAACACATTATCTGTAAGCTGCATCATGGGTAAAAGCCCTAGACCATATCCTTTGTAGAGCAATCTATATAATACTGTAAGGTCTGTCCCATCTCCAACATGCATACGCAGTGGCAGCTGTGATAGAGTCCATAGCTAAAGAGGAGGTGTGAAGCTGTGGGAGGGTCAGCATAGGGAAACACAGGAGGAGGGGTTCCAGTTGCCCAGAAATCTGCCTTCCCCAAAGCCTGGCCAGCAGACATTACATGCAGTATAAAGGGAGGAAGGCAGAGTTTCCTGTCAAGTCTGCTTTGTGTGTGTGTCAGTTGCACACACGCACTGCGGCCCATATGCACGTGCAGTCCATCGATGTGAATATGCAGGTCTGAATGACCCCCAATGTCTTATATGAGTGTCACATTGACCTCTTTGCCCCCTCCCTATAAATCACTGCGTTCTCAGCAGTGTACTATACTATACCAATGAAATAAATGAAGCTGCTGTATAAGCTTATTGTCAGACCATGATTGTTCCTATTTACAGTCATATTTTGTAGCTGTCACTGTAAAAACCTAATGACTTCATTGGGAGATAATAGAGATTCCTCGAGCCAGGACGCACCCTAAAAGCACTGATTCAGGTTTTTCTTGTACCGCGACAATAATAGGTCAATGATAATTTAGTGCTAGCTGTTATGCCAGATAGCAATAATTCACTGCCAGAAGGTATGTATTGCTGCAGGGATAAAAAAAAAGAGGGACACAAGTACAATTACCAATAGCCTCACCTTCCCAGCCCCCTCCCCACCAACCAAGCAACAAAATATATAAAAGAGCAATCGAGAAAACATGTTTATAAATCTTGTTACATTGCACCGAAGTTATTTACATTATTATTTCTTTTAAACAAATACATTGCTTAGCAGTTATACCTAGGACTAGAACCTGTGACCTGTCTCACTGGAGGCAGACACCTTCCTGTTAGAGCTATTTGCTCCTGCACAGTAAGTGTGCAGATTCTGACTATGTATAGTCGTTAGTTAAATATAATTACTGTTAGATAGAGCTATGTAGCGTAGTAGCCGCATATAGATAGAATTTGCATGCTTCCTGTGCAGAAGTAAATATCAGTAAGGGGTCTGCAACAGGTCATGGGTTCTAATACAGGGTGTGGCACTTGCAAAAATTAGGTTTAGAATAAAGAAAGTGTGATGTCTAAGCTCTTGCTAGGAGGGTCAGTCACAGAACCGATATCATTCACTTTCAATTACTGATTCCGACTTGCAAGGGAGGAGTGGTGCCCCCTTGGGAGCAGGAGCCTGGCAGCAGATGATTCCATTGCCTCCCAGAGTTAAGCCTCCGATGGGATTGGTGGGTTATTATTTGCAGCTCTACCAAGCGATAAGGGACTATTGCCTGAACTACAAATAAAGGGTTGGGATTGTTCGGTCTACAGCAACTAGGTCGGCAAGCATAAGGTCGACACCACTAGGTTGACAGGCAGCAAGGTCGATATGGATCTAGGTCAACATGGGTCAAGGTCGACATGGGTCTAGGTTGACATGGGTTTAGGTCGACAGGACAATAGGTCGACACAAGCATTAGGTCAACATGGACAAGGTCGACAGTCAAAAGGTCGACATGGTTTTTTCACTGTTTTTCGTTTGACCCGAATGTCGACCCTGTCAACATGGACACAGTTTAAAGTGCACGGCTTCACTCGCGATGCTTCGGGCACGGTGCCTCGCTACGCTCAGCACACTATTTTATTCTACCACTACGCCCTAGTGGATGGTAGGGCATGAAATACCACCTGTCGGCACATGCTGGCTCAAAAACAGTGAAAAACCCCATGTCGACCTTTGGACTGTCGACCTTGCTAATGTCAACCTAATACTTGTGTTGACCTAATTATCTGTTGACTTAAACCCATGTCGACCTTGACCCATGCCGACCTAAACCCATGTTGACCTTGCTGCCTGTCGACCTAGTGGTGTCGACACAATGCTTGTCGACCTAGTTGCTGTAGAACCAATGACCGTATCCCCAAATAAAATACTTCTTGCCTGTAGATTAATTGCTCTAGAAGAAAGGGCGTAACTATCATAGGTGCAAGGATTGCAGCTGCTATGGGGCCCAGAGCTAAAGGGGGCCCATCTTTACTGTCTAAGTAATATGTTTCACATACATGCATCACCATCAGTTGCTAACTAGGTGGCCCTTAAAAACTTGCTATGGGGTCTACGAATATCTAGTTACACCCCTGCTCTAGAACATGTCTTCTGTAGAAGACGAAAATTGATGTGGCTCACCTCAGACCTCAAGACAGTATTGATGTGACTCAGAGGTGTATGCACTGACCATGTAAGATGTAGCGTAGAGGGCCTTTTACTAACAAACATGTGCCTGTCTCCCTATAGAACCAATTGTAATATCAAGCGCATTCTGGGAGAAGTGGTGTGATAATGTAGTGTATATCCCAAGGCGGTGACAGTGAGGTTTCTTTAGCATATGCATGGAGGCGGTCCATCTTATGGGCGTGTTATGAGAGTGTTGCCGGTGTGTTGGTATTCATGCTTGCATTCATAGATTTTGACAACTCATACAACGAACACAGAAATGCACCTGCCATAGGGTGCTGGTTTAATGGTGCAACCAATGGTGGTGTCTGAATCATGCCCGATATATCTCAACATTACCAAATTCAACTTTGTGAAATCTATTCCTCTCTTCCAAAATACTGTATAACATGGCTTGGCACAAGGGATTTATATATCAGCCCTGAAGACAATATTAGCTAAGGATATATGCACTGGTGAAGGTACTGTATGTTCTGCTAGCCTCACGATCAGTGGCAGTTCCATGGGTAGGGCTACAGCAAAGTTCAAAATTCAAATTTGGGAGCCAAACCAACTGCCACCAAAAACACTGGACTCACTGGCAGTTGTTGCTGCTTCTCCATTTGAATATTAGACTGTACGGCAGCCCCACCTCCTGAACTTCATGACATGCTCATGACACAGTAGAACTGATGACCTTATTTACTTAACCAGATATCCACTTCCATTGCTTCCACCTGTTAGAGGCGCCAATCAACAATAGGATTTTATATCTGGTTGGAATATTCTTGCATAACCAGTGTTGGTGTAAATTTGCTGACTTCTCGTTACCTGGTTTAGCTAGCTGATGTTTACACTGATTCTTACGGTACATCTCCTAATTTGCACCTCATTCTTTGCTGGAACCGAGCTCATCTTTTAAATTAGGGCAGTGTTTTTCAACCACCGTGCCGTGGCACACTAGTGTGCCTTGAGCTGTTCTCAAGTGTGCCCCCAGACCTAGAGATGCCCAAACCAGTCTACAGCCACCACCAGTCCAACTGTTATTTACTGGTCTCTTCTTTCATGTAAAGGGCCAATGTATTTTTTATTTTGGTTACCTGTGGGGATCAGTGTGATTGTTTTTTTATATGGGGGGTCAAAAGGTTTTTTTTTTTTGCGTCCCCTGCTTCCACCCATGACCGCCCCTCCTGGAGCATATGCACGCATGAGCAGACCCTGACCATCGGGGACTGGGCTATGAACGGGTGTGAATTGGCCCCATTGTGGAAATGATTACTTTGCATTGCCTACTTGTTTCATTGTGTATACACATTTGTTTTGACTTTCTATAACTGTGCTATTTATTAGTAAGATGAAGGCTTACTTCAGCACGTAGGTAATGGCTTTTCATTAATTCTTTGCTTTGACAGGGAACTAATCGCGCCAAGTTGGTCTAATTTCCTTTTGCATACTTACAAAGGGGCCCTACATTTATGCCCCACATATAGTTAAATATCCAGGGGACCGTACAAACAGCATTTAGCCTAATATAATAATAAATATCATTTTGGAGATATCTAGTATTGGTACTTATATGTTAGTTGGGCGCCCACTTTACATACGTACGCATGCGGAAGAAAATCGCATTGCATCGCATGTTCCGTTTTAGTGCCGTGTGATGCGATGCGATTCCAGTGCTTTATATGCATATAGTTGTGATGTATGTCTATAAATTACCGTAACTATGGTTATGGTAACTAAGTTACTATGGTAACTATGAATACACTTAAGTTAAGTAAATAGTGAATGTGTTCCTAAAACCACACCACTATCCACGCCAACCCTGAGCGTGGCAAGCGCAGCGAGCCCTGCGAGGGGTGGCGGAACGCGTCCTCCCGACCTTTTCATACCCCCACTATCCACGTCGGCGTGGAGCTGATGTCATATAGTGTGGCGAGCGCAGCGAGCCACTGAGCCCGAAGCGTGGCGAGCGGCCGCGGATTACTTTACATGTTTTCCGCGTCCCCTCACGGGGCTCGCTACCCTCGCCACGCTTCCGGCTCGGTGCCTCACTGCGCTCGCCACACTATATAAGATCAACTCCACGCCGACGTGGATAGTGGGGGTATGAAAAGGTCGGGAGGACGCGTTCCACCGCCCCTCGCTGGGCTCGCTGTGCTTGCCACGCTTTGGGGTGGCGTGGATAGTGGGGCAACACTGCGCTTGCAACACTATGGGGTGGTGTGGATACTTGGGCGGGTTAATATGAGGTGGTGTGGATAATAGGGGGGTACCTATAATTGTCACTATCGCATCGCATTGCATCGTGAAGTACGATGCGATGCGATAATGCCTTAAAAAATAGCAGGGAATCAATTAATTAGTAATTTTGCATCACACGCATAGTATGACACTAAAAGTGGACATGCGATGCGATGCGATTTCCTTACGCAGAATAGCCCACTAAGCAAATATCTTAGTGGGCGCCCAACTTACATATAAGTACCCTAGTTTTTTAGTGTCAATGTTGACACCTGAGCACATGCATTAGTGTCCCGTGTGTACAGCGCCACAAACTTCACAGTTCTCGATTGGAGATCACATGAGTGTGAAAAAGTAGAAAAATTTAAATAAATCCCCCCCGCTGTTTTTAAAATTCACTATCTCTTTCTATTGGTATCCAGCTTTTGGTACTTGTGTATTATCACGGCGCCCACGATGTGCATCGTAGGGCATCTCATCGCATCACATTGCATGCCATATAGCGGCATACAATGCATGCGATGCGTTTTTTAATTGTACAAGCACCCTGATGGGTGCTTACAATGTGAAATGGCCCCCCATTGTCAACGCCACCCCCAGTATCAACACCAACCTGAAGCGTAGCGAGCGCAGCGAGCCCGCGATGGGCGGTGGTACGCGTCCTCCGACATTTTCATACCCTGACTATCCACGTCTGCGTGGAGTTGAATTTAGATAGTGTGGCGAGTGCAGCAAGCCACCGAGCCCGAAGCGTGGCGAGCGGACGCGTATTACTTTACATGTATTCGGCGGCCCCTCACGGGGCTCGCTGCGCTCGCCACGCTTCAGGCTCGGTGGCTCGCTGCGCTTGCCACACTATCTAAAATCAACTCCACGCTGACGTGGATAGTGGGGGTATGAAAAGGTCAGAGGACACATACCGCCGCCCCTCGCAGGCTCGCTGCGCTCGCCACGCTTCGGGTTTGCATTGATACTGGGGGTGGCGTTGAAAATGGGGGGGCATTTAACATTGTAAGGACCCATCAGGGTGCTTGTACAATTAAAAATCGAATACCATTGCATCGCATGCCATTTAATTGCATAAGATGCAATGCAATATTTTATTGTACAATATCGCATCGCATACCATCGTATACCTTATTTAGTGTAATGGTATACGATGCGATGGGCGCCGTGATAATACGATAATAAGTACCCAGCTTTTAGTAGTTTCATGGTGTTTCTGCTGTGTGAATTTGTATATAGCTGCACTTTGGTTTCATTGCGCACCATTTAGCCAATACCTTTGTATATGCTACTCCCACCGAATCGCCAGTTAGAAACCCCAAAACGCTGGCTTCCTGTCACTTAACTTGCGTATGGCGAGTGATAAAAAACTATACTGTATTACAGTATGTTTTTGCCTTTTTGTCTCATAGTATAGCCTCTCCTGTATATTTATTCACATCAGTTACACAGAAATACGAATTCCTGAATTCCTTTATATACAGTAATCTTACTGGAAGATGATGATGATTGTTATAAAAAATATATACATAAAATGTTCAGGAATTTGTCAGTCAGAAATACAATTGAGATCAGAATGTGATTCTAGATCAGGGGTGTCAAACACAAGGCCCGCGGGCCAAATCCGGCCCGCCAGACCTCTTCATGTGGCCCGCGCAGCCGCCGCCAGCCTTCGCCTTTTATTCTCCATTTTTTTTTTAAACAAGAAAGCCACCTCTTCAGCACATGCGCATACAAGCCAGAGAACGTCTGCCCTCTAGCGCAGTGCCGCTGGTCGTCAACCCCTTCTCCGCTCCCACCTGCTGTATAGGAGCCAGAGAGAGGAAAGAGCAGGTCCGTCATGGTGAATGGTGCTGCTGCTGTGCGCTCCAGGTCACTTACTGCTGAGTGTGCACTGCACAGTGACCGGGAGCGCGCTGCCCCCCACTCCTGGATAGATAGTGCGAGGAGCGCTACTCACAGGAGGGAGGGGGAAATGCGCCTGTGTGAGAGCGCAGCTGTGTCCTTGGTGGTGGAGCAGCTCAGACTGGAGTGGACGCATCAGAGCGGGTAAGTGTCAAACTCTCTGCCTATGTGTGTGTGTGTACACTGGCACATTGCAGCCCATCATTAATTGCTGTTTCCCATGATAATAAGCAGGACATATGCCCTAAGACTGAGTGCTGCCCCCCTGTGCAGGCAGCGTGTGCCCTAATGCACTGCAGTTCACAGCAATAGCAGGAGGGAAATGCTACTGCTGAGTATACAATAATTGAATGCAGTGACAATAATTTATGATAATAAAGAGTGGACACATAGTCCTACAGATACTACCGGCCCTTTGAGGGTGACCAAACTGCTGATGCGGCCCCCAATGAATTTGAGTTTGACACCCCTGTATCTAGATGGATATATGTTTTCCTGTTTGGGCAGCAGAGTTCCTGTGTCAGCTATTTGGAAATAAGATGACTTTACTATATTAATTCCGTTGGTGGGGGAGGGGAAGGTGTGGGTGTACTGCGGGTGGAGGAGGGGCGGTTGCGGTGTTACCGCAAGTGGATGCTAGGAGGCTGCGGGTGGTGGAGGGGCAGGAGTGCGGTGATGTTGTGGCTGGGTGTGGTGGTGGCATGGGTGGGTGAGGGTCGAGTGCACCGGTTGAGTGGCGGGCAGTTGCAGGAGTGATGTGGGGGTGGGAGGTGGTTGTGGTGTGGGTGGGTGGGGGAGGGATGGGTGCGTGGGTACTGGGGGTTTAGGTGGGCTGGGTGTGGGGGTGTCGTGGTTGGGTGCATTAGTCCTGTGGGAGGGGGAGTGACGGATGCGGGGTGGCCGCAGGTGGGGGAGGGTGTCTGGTGGTGCTGTGGGTGTGGGAGGGTTGGGTGTCAGTGTGCTGCAGGTGGTGCTTACTTACATTGCTTTATCACTTGCCAGTCTCTGAGTGATGCTTTTTTCCTAATGAGAGATTTGGGAGGGGCGATCTCAGCAAGTGCTGCGCTGATAGGCTATTAGGCCTGATCTCTCACTCTATGGGCGGTTTCACACGCTCCAGCTGATGCCAGGGCGGCGAAGCCCCGCACGGCCAAGAAGCCGTGCACAGAAATTTACAATGGTCGGGATGGCCACAGCCCGGCAGGCGTCCTTTCCAGTTATGACATGTAACCCGGTGGCCTGTCCATTGTTAACTACTGTGTATGGCACGAATTTTGGCCGGGTGGAGTTTCGCCGCCCGGCATCAGCCGGAGCGTGTGAAACAGCCCCATGACTCCGCCCAGCGTTATAATGTACACACAGAATGACAGATCTGGGCTATTGTATAGGAGATATATATATCTTTAGATTCCTGGCCTGCTGTGTGTGTGGGATGTCATACTGTAGATGGAAATAAGCATATATTTAATATAATATTTCTATGAATTAGTGGGTATAGAGTTGCCAGGTATGGGTCAGTCAATAGGTTGACCACTATCGGTCAAGAGTGAAAAGGTCGACGGGATTTGTGCGACAGGGGGACGGGTGTTTGGCGGGGCGGCGTTTACCTGCTCACTTGGCAGCAAATATAAACAGGTCTGAATGAGGCCCTTTTCCCACTCATCTGCACAAATAGGTGCATTAAGGGACCGATTGAGACCGTACAAAGGGCCGCAAATTCACAGCCCTGCCGATTATCAATAGAGTGCATCAGGTCCCGTCTGCAAGATGATTGACAGGTGGGGGACATTTGCGGGAGGCACCCTCGGAAATTTTCTGGGAGTGCCGCAGAAAAACTCCGGAGGCTTCGTTGGCAGGGATTGATGCTGACATCAGCATCGGCCTTGATCTCCCCACGGCCATCTTAGCGCTGAGTAAGTCTTGGATTACGCGGCCGCTGCACCCGGGGGGAGGTGCATGTGTGGGGACATCCATCAGATGATGAGATTACAAATGGATTTCCCCGTCTTTGCACATACATTAGGCCAACTTGTCCTAAGGACAAGTCGGCCCTGACTTCCCCTGGCAGCTCCCCGGGAGAGCTTGATAAGATTTGGTACTTGATGTGCCATTTTCTACATATGATAAATCGGATGCGATTTATCACATGTACCCGGGGAAGCTGCAGGGTCACGGGGAGCTGCAGGTGGGGTAGCGGCAGGAGAGGTAGCAGGCAAGGTCCATGGTAGAGGCAGGTGGGGAGCGGGGACTGGAGAGCAGAGTCCGGTCCTCGCGACGAGTGACAGGAGAATAGAAAAAAGTCATATTCAAAAGACTGGTCGGTCGCTGATTGGCTGAGCCAATCAGTGGCCACCCAGTCTTTTGAAAAGGATTTTTTCTATTCTCCCGCTCGCCACGGAGAATGGAGAGCAGGGTCCGGGGTAACGGCGAGTGGGAGAATAGAAAAAAATCTGATTCAAAAGACTGGGCGCTCGCTGCTCCCATGGACTCTGCTCTACGGTCTCTATTTCTCCTGCTGCCACCCTGCCTGCAGCTCCCCAGGACCGGACCCTGCTCTCCGGTCCCAGCTCCCCTGGATCTCGCTCCCTGCCGCACTGACGGCTGCGCAACAGATTTATCTTATGTGCAGACTGTCATACACTACCCAATAGTATACATATACAATATGATGTCATACACTACCCGTAGTGTATGGGGGCCTTGAGTCCTAAACCCTGTAGTAATATTTGGCCTATTTAATTATCACAGCTATCTGTTACACATAAAAGGGGTTATTCTGGTTTACGCCTTCTGTCAAATTCCTTCTTAGATGGACAAAACCATGTGCACTGCAGGTGGGGCAGATGTTACTTGTGTCCCAAAATGCTGATGATATCTCCAGTCTTTACTATGGTTTGCAGTTTTCTTTAGAAATCAGCTGTCACCATAGTTCTACGTGGGGATATCAAGCTCTGAAAAGCTAAGCTGTTCAAAAATTCCTAACACCATCTTGTGCTATCTCTTGCAATTATTGGGCCTGATTCAGACTTGACCACTAATGAGAGAATTTGCAAATCGAATGAGCATGTGTACCATTAACATGTGCAAAGGTAAATCATAAATGCAATCCCCTCACAGCTTGACTCACAGAAAGCCAACATCTGGGGGGGCAGAAACCTGCAGTTTCTTGGGGTGTAAAAAAAAAAAAGAGCAGGCATGGCCAGGCAGTTTTGAAAAAGGTCTGTGACCTCAGCGATGACCACTTCCACCCTGTCTAAGTCGGCGGTTAGTGGAAGCCTCAGGCCTATCCACATTTGCGCAGATGGCAAAGTCTCTTTGATTATTTGGGAATTGCCTATGGTTTTGCTAAAGAATAGCAATTAATGTTCGGTTCGCAATTCTCTAGCAATTTTGGAAGGGGCGTCTTCTCTTTCTGGGCGGGATGTATTAAAATACATCGCCGCCCTTCGCCGCCCCCCCGCCGCGATGCTGCCGCATATGTACTAACATATGCGGCTGCCATTGCGGTGCGGTGACGGAGCCCCCCCACGATACCTGGAATGTGGTGTGCGGGGGGTCTCCGTCACCTCCCTGCCGCCACGCTCTCCCCTCACGCCAGGGACAGCTATGCATGCTGTCCCCGGCGCTTCCTCCTCCCCCCTGCAGCCGGAAGGATGTCCGGCTGCTTCACTAGGGGGAGGCAGGGCTTACCTTCCGGGGTCCAGGAGGACCCTTCAGGAAGGTAAGCCAGAGGGGGGGTCGGCGAGGCGGCGGGTTTGCGTCGGCGGCGGTGGGCGGCGAAAAGAAGCCCATAGGCTTCTATAGGGTATCGCCACCCAAAGGTGGCGATACCCTTCAGTGCGGTATCATTTTTGATATATTGGAAAATGCGGTAAAACCGGGGTTTTACCGCATTTTCCCTTTGATACATCTCGCCCTCTGTCTGGCGCGGCTTTCTTCTCGCAGTCCACTGCAAATGATCAAATTTAGCGGTCATGTCTGAAATATTGGAATTCCATTATTGGTAGATTTGCTACTGGCAGTGTGCATAGGGTCTTGCCTTTGCAAGGGGTACATAGGGGTCCTTCCATGTCCTAATACCCTTTTGCACAAATGGCTTTAATACTTAAGGTGAGAGGAACTTTATTAGACACAGGTGAAGCTTGGAGTATAGTGTAGTATATTGTTTAACTGTGTAGAAATGGTGTTTACCAGAATTGTCGATACACTGTGAGTTTGGCTTTATCTTTCACATTGTGCACAAGGCCGGCTATACCATTAGGCAGCTGCTTAGGGGCTTCAGAATTTGAGGAAGCCCGTGATTATCTGAGACGCCACCTCCACACTTTCACCTGAGGTCCTAGAAAGTCGGTATTGCTGTGTTTGCATGGTGGTGGGAACAGTAAGCTGAAGAGTGCCAAAAATCCTTGCACCGGCCCTGCTTGTGTAGCGTGTTTGTCATGTCCGTACTCCAGAAATAACAATTTATCTGCCTGTGACATCACATAGTTGGTTCTTGTCGGTGGTTGGGGTAAGAGCAGGGAATTCTGTGTATTTGCCTAATACTTAATAATATACTGTTATGCTGCTGGTGCAAAAATAATAATATAGCACACCCACCCCCCCCCCCCTTCCCCCCCCCCCACACACAGACATCCACACATACATGGTATGTTTTGTGTGTAACACATGTACAGAATCTCTAACTGTTTATATAATACCGGAACACTGGGCCTAACACTGACACAAAAGTTTTGAGGATTGAAATAGCTGTTTGATCCTAAAATGCCGCCTATTTTTAGGAGGATATGTGATGCCCCTTCAGATGAATGTTAATGAGGAACGTGGTGTCCCAGTGATGTGGAATGCATTGAACCGCTTCTAACCCGAGCTGGCAACATTGTGGTCACTAGTGCCTTGGGGGAGTTGGGTTGGGCTAGCTCGGCAGGTCCCGTGCTCTGAACTTGAACCTTAGGAATGCTAGAGATCCACCGGCGGAGGCCACTTGGCTGTTGTAGGTGGGCCCATATTCCTGGACAAAAATTATGCTAAGAAGATCAATTTTACTCCATGTTAAATTGCAGAATGTATAATAAGTGCATCTTTCCAATGTTCTTAGGGCCAGATGTACTAAGCTTGAAAAGTGATAAAATGGAGAGTGAAAAACCACCAGCCAATCAGCTCCTACCTGCCATGTCACAGGCTGTGTTTGAAAAATGACAGGTAGGAGCTGATTGGTTGGTGGTTTATCACTCTCCATTTTATCACTATTCATGGCTTAGTACATCTCGCCCTTAATGTTTAGAATGTGCTCCTGCATTTTTTCTTGTTTATGTGTAACACTAGAAGTGTCAGCATGGTAACAACTTTTATTATGTTTAAAAAATAGGGTGGGCAGTCCAGTCCCCAGAAAGATATGCTAAATGCAGCAGCCTCTGTCTTGTTTACTGAGACGGCCAAAACCAGCAACTCAGATGCGGCAATTCAATACAAAGTTGCAGCATTGGATGCACACCATCAGACCTTTGAGCAACCCATTGGTTGCTCAGAATGTCCATTGCAGCTAAGCCGCCAGGGCCACAGAACTGCAAGTTCACAACATGCCTTTGATTTTGTGGTCATCCCTCCAGTTTCTTCACACCAACGCTCTTAATCCCACAACACACCAGGACGACTAGGGCCCGATCCCCTCAATCTAGATCCAATTCCGACCAATTGGATGTAGATTGTGTGGTGATTGGGCCCTTTTCTGTCCTGGTGTGGACCGATACCGATCCGATGCGCGGTCCTGCGGGTCGGTCGGTCGTTATTCAGATCCTACCTGCTGCAGGTAGGATCTGAATAACGACCATACTGCCGGGTGCGGGTCGCCATTGGATCGGACCCGCTCACGGTGCACATTGTGAGCGGGTCGTGCCCCCCGCATCATCGTGAGCGGGTCTGAAGAAACACTGACAACCTGCTCACAATGTGCATCGTGAGCGGGTCGTAGTGGTGTGTACCCTACATTAATCTTATTTGCTGTAGAAAGTAGCTTATCTTTCTATTCACCTGCATGATACAATACTTTCATTTAGTAAGTGCCCCTGTCAGTGTAGCTGTCTATCCTGCCAGTGTCCTAGCTTCTGTGTGCAGGAAAATGCATTCTCTGTGATAGCCATATCTTAGCATGCATCGTCACTATGGTATTGTCTTGTGTCCAGCTATTGTACAACATTTTTTAAATTATTATTACTTGATAAATAGAAAACAAAAAATGCATAGTAGATTAATTTGAATAAACTCTGCAATATAACCAAGCAAAACTGAGTTGCTTAGCATCATTTTAGGTCAAAAATATCAACCTACCGACTGCGACCAGGTGACCTTATCTGGTGGGTCCCTATCACAAAAATTCAAGCATAGGACACGGGACCCTCCAAGTCAGCACAGGCCAACCACACCAAGGGATCACACTGGTTAGAGGTTAAAGTGTTCATACTAAGGATGCCAATCCCTGGGCATTTTTGCAATGCCGGAATACGGGGTTGAAAAATGCCCAATCCCGGGATTTCCGTAAGGAGCCTGGCTGGATCTGGAGCCGTGCTGTGACAGCAATACGGGCGGTGTACCTGGGGGCGGGCAGAACAGGTGAGTTCCATGCCCGGAGAGCATATGGGTGGTGCGTCTGGGGGCAGGTGGAACGGCTGAGTGACTGTGTGGCCTGCGCAGAGTCGCATAGCCGAGGACTGGAGAGTGTGCATGCGCAGTCTAATACCGAAATCCCGGGATTGGTAACTCCAGTCCCGGGATTGAAATCCTGGCCATTTTGGGGCCAAATCCCGGGATCCAGCAGATCCCGATCCTGGGATTGGCCACCCTAGTTCATACGTGTTACATAAGTAAAAATAGTAAAAAATAATAAATAAAATTAATTAAATAAAAAACAAAACAAAAAAACATTTGTTTTCACCACCTGGACAGGGCAGTCTCAGGAATGTGCGTGATTTTGTGGTTCTAATGTTCTGTCCTGTGGTTATGCTGCGCTGTGATTCTCAGGTAATAAGCACCCTCCCCATACCAGGTTAGTTTGTGTTTATACCTCACACCAATTTACTCTGTACTCAAAGTTTAGTTTAACCAGTAGCAACCGGGTTAGTATCATAGTCATACCTACCGTAACACAGAAAGTAGTAGCAAAGCCATACTATGCAAAAACACACCATGAAAAATATACCAAGGCATATTTTTTTTTCAATGAACATTTATTATAAGCAAGTAGACAAGACACAAATAAGGCAAAGGTGAAAAGAGATGCTGGTTGGGTATACAGTTAATACAAAACTGTACAGTAATTGGTTCATCTTCACAATTACACTTACAATTGATAATATATATAGTGATACAACACTACATTTTTTTTTACCAGATTTGTTGTACAGACATTATTACAGCGTACGGCTATTAATGAATTAACAAAACAATATTTGGGGAATATATTAAAGTTAACTCCAAGTTTCCAGTTTCCCTTAATTGTACTGGTTAAGTTATTTACATTGACAAAATAGAAAATGTTATAGTGGAGTATAATAACGCTATGGCCAGCTGTAGTAATAGATCTGATATTAGCGACAGCACTATATATGCACGAAGGACATGCATATATACCGTAACCTCCGTCTTCATTGGTGACAGTAGAGGTTACATTCAGCTTGAGGGAGGAGAGAGCAGCAGGAAAGGTTGAACTCTACACAGGAAACTGCATTTGCTACTGATCAAACTAAACAACAGAGAAACAGCATTGTGGGGCTGACCGGTCCGAAAACTTTATTAACAGTGCCCCAATACACCCAACAGATATGGATTTCCTTTGAAATAACATCAAAGTGCCATTGCCTTAAAAACAAACACGTGACATACACATTATATCAACAGTACTTCTATGAATCCCACAATCCCTGGACAGCTTGATTGCTTTTGCTTCTTAAATATGTAAAATCTTAATATTATACAACTCATTAGTTGTGAGGTGCTGATTTAATGTAACAATACACTCCAAATTGATCGTTTTTGATCGAAACTCAAGAGAAAATGAATTAGAAGGGTATTTATCAATGCTTGAAGAGGGATACAATTCTAAGAGATAAATGGCCTCTTTGCTTGTTAGCAAAACAAAAAAGCACGTACTGTAAATGAGCAAAACCATGTTGTGCTGCAGGTGGGGAAGATGTAACATGTGCAGAGATATTTAGAGGTAAATTTGCTAATCAACCAATCAGATTCTACTTCTTATTTATTTAAAATATTCTGGAAGATAATATACTGGTTCACTCACAAAGGCAAATTCCTTCCCAAATAGACAAAAACATGCTGCGCTGCAGGTGGGGCAGATGTAACTTGTGCAGCGAGAATTAGATTTGGGTGGGGCTTTACTTGAAAGTGAGATCTATATTGCAGTGTACGAATAAAGCAGTTGGTATTTTCCCTGCACAGAAACAAAATAACTCACCCAAATCGAACTTTCTCTGCACATGTTTCATCTGCCCCCCCCCCCCCCCCCTGCAGTGCACATGGTTTCGTCCATTTGAGAAGGAGTTTGCCTTTGTGAGTGAACCAAAATAACCCCCAGAATCTGATGCTGGTTGGGCAACACCCCATCTTCAACAGAACTCCCATCTTAGTAAATGTACCCCTTAGATTTTGGTGGTGTGTGTTTTAACTGAAATGTAAATTGCAATGTAGAAATATAGCTGTCTAACATATGTGGGATACAGACTGTCATTTTTCAAACTCACTCTGTAAAATGTAAGGTAGAAGCTGATTGGCTAGTACTTTATCTCTCAGAATTGTAACTTTCAGAGATTTCAAAAATACCCTCCTTATACTGTGATTGCGTCGTGTTCTAATTAAACATCACTGGAACTAGTTAGAAGGACTGTGAAATTGAGTATGCCATTATGGGGAGAAACTAGCTACGATAAACAGCTTGGTTTACATCCTGACATAAATTTGTTGGCTGCTGTGTTCTGCACACTTACAGCATGATGTAGTTGTTTTACGCAAGAAAAGATTTGAGCTATTTTTAATGCTATCTGCTATGTACTAAAGCTTTAATAGCTAAGGCCAACCTGTTGCTCTCCAGCTATTGTGAAACTACACATCCCAGCATTCTCTGCCACCGTTTTAGCATTCCCTAAAAGCAATGCTGTGGCAAGGCATGCTGGGATGTGTAGTTTCACAACAGCTGGCCAGCCGCAGGTTGGCCAGGCCTGGCGTGTAAGTTAGCCAACTTGGGGGGAAGTGAGATGCCGCAATCAGATCTCATTAGATCGTTCTACACCCATTAATGGTAGAAACTACTATTTAAAACTTGATTTTAAAGCTACTGTATTGGTAACCACAAACTAGCACTGTTTATTTCCCAACAAAGCAATAGAAAATCCTGGGATATTGGTATGAATTTCAGTACATCACAGAAAGTAATGGTGGGAAGGACATACGGAATCAGAAGAGGGATGATACGCAATCTTCCAGTAACGAACTTTCATCTGTGTTCAAGTTGGGTCTTAGCTCAGGTTGCACAATGTTGTATAACTTACTTTATTTAGAGTTGGGAAATATTCAGCGACAGCGTCAACTGAGATGTTATAACAGAAGTCTCCAAAATTAGTCTGTACATATTGGCCTGTGTTGGAGTTGCCAGTTGTACATGCGTCACCTGGGTATAGAAGGATACACAATGTTAGGACAAGGCTATTGACAGATTTAAGTAGTAGATAAGAACGCCGCAAGGATATCACAGTGCCTACCTATACCTGCCAACTGGCAGCAAAAACTGGCCATCGGTGCCCCTGAAACTCTTGCCTTTACAGATGAGGCTGGGCACAGAGAGATGGGCAGGGAATCCCTTTGCTGATATTATTTATTTACAGTTTCTTATATAGTGTAGTATATTCCGTTGCGCTTTACATTTGGAATCGGGATACGGTCATTGGGTCTACAATAACTAGGTCGACACCACTAGGTCGACATGGGTCAAGATTGACATGGGTCTAGGACGACATAAGCATTAGGTCGACATGGGCAAGGTCAACAGTCAAAAGGTCTACATGGGGTTTTTCACAGTTTTTTGAGCCGACATGTGCCAACAGGCGGTGATGCCCTACCATCCACTAGGGCGTGGTGGGAGAATAAAATAGTGTGCCGAGCGTAGCGCGGCAACGTGCCCGAAGCATTGGGGATGCGGTGCACTTCAAACTTTGTCCATGTCGACAGGGTCAACATTTGGTTAAAAAAACAGTGAAAACCCCATGTCGACCTTTTGACTGTCGACCTTGCACATATCGACAGTATGCTAGTGTCGACCTAGACCCAATGTCGACCTTGGCCCATGTCGACCTAGACCCATGTCAACCTTGCTGCCTGTCGACCTAGTGGTGTCGACCTAATGCTTGTCAACCTAGTTGTTGTAGACCATGGGTCCTCAAACTGCGGCCCTCCAGATGTTGTGAAACTACAAATCCCAGCATGCCTTGCCACAGTTTTGCTGTAAGGGAGTGTTAAACTGTGGCAAGGCATGCTGGGATTTGTAGTTTCACAACATCTGGAGGGCCGCAGTTTGAGGACCCATGTTGTAGACCAAACAATCCCAACCCTTGGAATCAACAGTGATAAGACAAACTAGGTGATTACAGACAGACATAGAGGTTGAAGGGCCCTGCTTGCAAGCTTATAACCTATATAGCATAAAAAGCTTACTCTAAGATTAAGATGAAATAAGCACCCTGTTTTTTGTAGGAAGAACAGAGTTAGCTTGGCTGTTTAGTTGTTGTGGGTTTCGATTGGTTTATTCGTAGCATCAGTCAAACGTTAGAACCAGTTAGAGTTTGAATAGGGGAGGGCTTTAGTTGCTTGAATATCTACTTGGCTGAAGTAACTACTTCCTCTTGCCAAGTTTTGGCGTGGAGACTCCATGCCCATTAAATTAATTAATGAGGAGATGAGTAATGGGCTATTGCCGATGGGCCATGCTTCTTTGCCACCTTGAGCAATTTTTTCCATTTCAGTAATTCGATTATAATAAATTCTGGCTGTGACCTCAATTATTCCAATCTATACAGTTGTCCGTGTCCTTATTTCTTTATTATAAAGGTTCTGATTAATAAAAACATTTGGGTGACTACAATGGGGACTCTGACCTGAACCAAAAGTATGCATTAGTCGTAGTACATACAATTATCCAGAAAATCAGTGGCGTAGCTAGTGTTAGGCAGACCCCGCTGCCGCTTGGGGAAGCAGGGGCTGCATGCTGGCTGAGCACAGGCGAGCGGGCGCGGCCATGACAGTCACTGTCAGTCAAAAAAAAAAAACCCGTACTTGACTGGCGGGTGGGCTGTCGAATGGGAGGGAGGGCAGGCTTTCAAATGGGAAGGCGGGGCAGGGCCTGGGATGGAGTGTCAGAGACTGGGGAAGAAGCAGTGTCTGCTGGTCTCTCTGCCTCAGCTTCTCCCATGCGTGTGACGTCATCACATCACAGGCTGGAGAGGCCAAAGGAGCCGGGAAGCCAGCAGGGAGGGAGCAGAGACAAACAGTGTCCCACCTGTCCCCACACTCACTGTACAGCAGCACTGGGGCTGGCAACTGCCTGAGTCACCCGGTCAGAAGAGCGGTGCCTGGCAGCAGCAAGTCCAGATGCCAGCATCTCGTCCTGCCTAAGTACAGAGCTGTCCTCTCCTCTGTCCCTGCAGCCAGCGTAAATCTTCTGCACTCCCAACTTGCATGCATGCTCCTACGCGGATTCAGGTGGGGGGTGGGGAGAGGGGTACTAATTACTAATACCTTAGTACTTTAACGCTATACTGTATGTTATTGATATAGTTTATTCTACTGAAGGGTGCCAAAATCTGCATTTGCTTACCAAACACATAAGGGTAGTTATGGTCCTGAGTCTACCAGTGTTTTGCCTGCGCCTACTGACAAAATTCCTTTACAGATGACTTTCATAACGTCATGTGATAAGTCATGTGATAACAAGTCATGTGATAACACATGACATAACTTGCTTATCAGTTATCAGGTTATATTTTAAGAGTGACATATATATATATATATATATATATATATATATATATATATATATCTTATAAAGTACATGTGAGGGGGAATAATTTCTTCAACAATTGTAGAAAAGTACTCGTCAAACATACAGGATATATAACATTAATTTACATAGTAATAGTTCATCAATTCAACAGAATAGAAGATTGTTACCTTGAGTTTTGTATTGGTTACTCAAATAGTTGTTCTCAAATGTTGCTACGTTAGCTTTCTTTGAAGAAGAGAGACTCTGGAAAACACTATTCAGGCCAAGGACACTGCAAAATAAGAGGTGACATTTTAGTCCAAGTGTTGCCTACATACAGTGGAGTCAGATATTTCAGGGACTGTTGCACTTTTTAGCTTTGATACTTAAAAGCACCCGAGAGTTCCAAAGGGATTAATGGGCTGCTTAATATAAGCATTGGTTCCGTCAATAACATGGTTGCCAGCATTGTGAGTACTGCAGATGATAGCAACTCTAGTAAACACCTCAGGAAGCTATGACCTTGGCTGGTTGTCCTTCAGCCCTGTCTCTATTCCTTACAGGGGTGTGTTGGTCTATACTGTAAGTCAATCAATATATTCAGAGCTTATCCATACCCCAGATATTTTGTGGGACTGCCCGGTGACTAAGAAAGTGGTTGTAGCCCCATCACATTGTGTGTGTACTTGGGAGGATTGGTAGTGGTTTGAATAGAAGATGACATTTTATTGTCCCATTGCTTTTTCAAAAGTTAGAAGGTTGGTGTAGAGCAGTGGTCTCCAACCTTTTTTGGGGTGTGAGCTACTCGCAGCACAATAAACCACCCGAAGAGCTACTAAAAAAAAAAAAAAAAATCCTCCTAATAACCAAATAATGCCCTTTACACATTATGCCACACACTCTAATGCCCCTGACACATTATGCCACATACCGTACTGTGTGCGCGTGCCATAGGCGAGCGCCAAAAAATGGATGTAGCCACATGGGGTGCGTCCAATGAAAATGGGGGTGTGATACACATATGCCCCCAATAATGCAGTGCCAGATATACATATGCCCAATTAGTGCCAGATACATATGCTCTCACGGTGCCAGGTAAGCCCCCACAGTGCCAGAAACAAAAATACCCCCGCAGTGCCAGGTATGACCCCATGGTGCTGGGTATGCCCCCACAGTGCCAGAAACAGGTATGCCCCACAGTGCCAGGTATGCCCCCACACTGCCGGGTATGCCCCCACAGTGCCAGCAATGCCCCCAGAGTGCCAGGAACATGCATGCCCCACAGGGCCAGGAACAAGTATGCCCCACAGTACCAGCAACAAGTATGCCCCACAGTACCAGGAACAAGTATGCCCCACAGTGCCAGGTACTTCCCCACCGTGCCGGTTTCCCAGCAGCAGCACACTCACTATTGTTGCTGCTGCTGCCGGGGAGAGGACAGTCTGATGTCCCCCTGAGGTGCCTGTATCGCTGTCCAGTGTGTCATCACCGCCACTGCTTCCCTTCTCAGGGAAGGAGAGCATAGCACACTGCGCGTCTCTCCTTCCCTTCACTTCCCTGTGACTGGTCCATCCGCCAATCAAAGCTCGCGGGCCAGCTCCTGATTGGCTGCCGGCCCGCAAGCTCTGACAGGTGGCCCAGTCACAGGGATGCACAGTGAGGGGTAGGAGAGACGCAAGATGCACTCCTACCCTCAGGCTCAGAGCGGGGAAGCGGCAGCATATAATGGAGGGACAGGTGGTGGGCGGCAGAGTGGCAGAGCCACCCGATTCGCTGCCGCGAGCTACCGGTAGCTCGCGAGCGATGGGTTGGCGACCACTTGTGTAGAGCATTGTCTGCATCTTTATTCCAATAATCTGTAATCATAATAGAGCATTGGTTCTCAAAGTCGGTCCTCAGGACCCCACACAGTTCACGTCTTCCAGGTCACCTGACAGGTGCACTCATTACTGATTGACACATTTTCAAAGATCCACGGATGCAGATAATTATTTCACTTGATTCTGTAAGGAAACCCACCAAACATGAACTGTGTGGGGTCCTGAGCACTTTTCACCGTCCCACTCTCAATTAGCAGTGCAGGCAGGGGGCGTGGGGCGGTGGCAGGGGGCGTTCCCATGAAAATGCTGGTAATATCCTGGTGACGCGGGTGCGGTGACGTCAGTGGATGACAGCTGCCCCCCTGCTTCCCTCACAGGGCGCACACAGATCGCAGTTCGATAGGAGGTGTCTCTGATCCACGAGCGCTGGACAAATCACTGACCATCGAATGATTTGTTCCCCGCATGCAAGGCTGCGGATGGAGGATTATGCAGATCATCTATTCGCAGCAGTGCAGGGGGGGATCGCAGGTGCAAGGGGTTGGCCAGGCGCTTGGTCCACACGCAATGCTGCAAAATTCGCAGCGTTGCATGTGGTCCAGAATAAGGTCCAATGTTCAGCCTCTGGGTATTAATGGCAATGACATTTCTTTTCAATCATGGAGGGAAATTAAAAAACAATGCTTGACATAGATAAATCAGCTCCGAATTACCATATTACAGGCTGTGTTTACAGGTATGAATCAGCCCCTTTTCTAGATGGACAAAACCATGCTGCACTGCAGGTGGGGCAGATGTAACATGTGCAGAGAGAGTTACATTTGGGTGAGTTTTTTTGTTTCTGTGCAGGATAAATACTGGATGATTTATTTTTACACTGCAATTTAGATTTTGATTTTAACCTAAATCTAACTCTCACATGTTGCATCTGCCCCACCTGCAGTGCAGCAAGGTTTTGTCCATTTGCAAACAAAGGGGGTCATTCTGATCTATTCGGACGGGGCGGAATTCATCCCTGTGTCGATGGTTGATGGACTGTGCATGTGCAAGTCCACTGTGTCAATGACCACAATGTTGCTGTGCAGTGGCGGTTTTTACCTATGGGCTGCAGGGCTGCAGCCCCCCCCCCCCCCCCAGGTAATATCCGCCACTGTCTCTGCCTAAAGTGGAACCAGATACAGTCTGTGAGACTGCTCTGGCTTCACTGTGACTGGCAGTGACTTCCTATTGGAAGTCCGACCTGCCAGTCACTCAAGGCAGTCCTATTGGGAGGTGTTCCCTCCCTCCGGGATGCCTCTCTGTGCACAAATGCGCAGCAGCCCCCAAAACAGGTTCTGCACATGTGCAGTACCCGGGAACCTGATTAAGCCTCCAGGGGCTGTTGCAAAGGCAGCCCATGGAGACTTGGGCCAGCGCATGCGAAGTATGTACGATGTTACTGTGCATGGGTTGGCCCCATGCAGGGAACCGGCGGCCAGGGAGCATGGCGGTGGCAGCAGCATCAGAGGGGGGGGGACCCGCATTGCGGCAGCCCCCCTACTCCAGAACGGTAAGAGCCGCCACTGTTGCCAGGCCATTCGCATGGAGTGGTGCGGGGTAAGGGGATGTGGCGGGCCGGGGGAGGGGGGGGGGGTGTTGCCAATAGGAATGACCAGCGTTTTATGGGCGTCGCCATGAAAATGCTCAGCGTTCCCATGGGATTGCGGTCGGGAGGAGGTGGGGCAGGCGGCTGATGTCACATGACTGCCCTGTCTTTGGCCATAAGGCTGTCTCCACTGACATAAATTTGCGTGCCCAGTAGAAATCTCCTGCTGCAGGCACATGAGAGGGGATGTGTCTTCGTGACACATTCACACCCCCTTCCCTCATTGGTTCAAGGGGATACGACAAGTCAATGAGAATCAGGGCCAAAATTTTGGCCCTGCGATCTGCTCTGACACTGATGTTTGAGATCTTAGAACAATCGCAAAGTATCACTTAAATAAGGACCCAGAAAAATGGGATCTTACAACAATGATACACTGACATTTGGGTCCAAGAACAACATCACACTGACATATGGAGTCCCAATAAAATGGTATATTGACACTGTGCTTGAGGTCCTAGAATATGGGCACACTGACATTTGTGGTTCCTAGGACAGTGGAACATTTCTTCTATGATAGGTCTATGGGTTTTATTCTGTCCTATGACACAAAGATGGTATGGAACATTATCAGACTAAATGGGTCTCCTGAATCTAGTATCTGCTGCTCGGGTGTCCAGCTTTATTGGCCGAGAATTCAGGATCTCTTTGTGAGATTGGTTTACTCACATTATCTGATACTGTTTGCATGAAATGTCGTTTGGTATGTTATCCAAGATGGTGGAATTGATGCTGGGAAGGAGGAACCCGATTTTTGTAATCCAATTCTGGACTTGGTCATTCGAAAAGACGGTGAATTGTGGGAACACGAAGTCCGCAACGCTCATTAAGAGGCTGTCTCTCACTTTAGTGGTCAATAAACTTGGATTCTGAAATAAGATTGAAGAGAAAGTTACATATGTGTATAAATTCTTGGGCATTACAGAGAATTGTTACGTAAAAGTAGAGCATTTTATCTGAAATAATGGAGTTCCAAGACCCATATATCAAATGCTCTGCTTGTACTCTTTTTATAACGACAAGCTAGGTCACACCCGGGATTGTCGGCCAGGCTCCAAGCTGGGTACGACCTGGCTTGTGACCCCTTTAGACTCATCTCCCGATCCCGACCCGTCATAATGCCGGGAAGGGTGGGGGGGGTGTTTGACGTCACCAGGGACGGGTCCTGGGCCAGCGCTGGGAGACAAGAGCATCTCATTACCCGGTTCCTTCCCGTGTTCCACTCTGGGTAGGATTCCCAGGAAAATTGACCCAGGTTTTTTTCAGTGCCCCATTTAGACTGGCACTGACCTAGGTCCACGGGTCAATCTTGTAAGTGTATTCATATCCTCACCTGTAATATACTGAGTCTCAGTGTGTCTATGTAGGTGAGAAAGCCATCTGTGTCCCCGCTAAAGCCGAGCACCAGCTGGTTGACTGCTGTGGCATTACTAATAATGACAACGCTTGAGGTCGCGGTGGCCACCTGGACATTGGTCAACAAGTCTGAAATTCCCACCTAGAAGATAAACATTGAGAAGACATTGTATTTATTACAAAAATCATAACGGTTGCTGCTATTGGTTGGTTGACCTATAATATATCTTGTTATTAAGGGCCTAATTCAGCATGTGATGTCAGCAATGACCATTTCCCTGTGATGTCAGTGATGACCACTTCCACACTATCTCAGTCACAGTTTAGGGGAAGCCTCACACCTACTCACAATTGCACAGATGGCAAAGTCTCTTTGATGTTTCAGAAATTGCGAATGGACTTGCGGGAGCTTTCTTCTCGCAGTCTACTGCAAATCTCTGATTAGCAATCAATGCTGAATTAGGCCATAAATAGTGTATATACAGAGAAGCAGTTGCCCTGTGCGCATTAAGAGAGGAGGTTCAGTATCCATCAATGGCGCCATTTTCCTGATGATTTTCCTACTGTGCATGCGCGAAACACCAAGAAAATGGCCGCCACCCCATTTTCTCAGTGATTTGTGCTGCACTGTTGCCATCTGCAAGGGACTCCAGAGGGGTAAGAATTCAAGAAATGGGCGCATGGTGTACAGTGCAGCCCCCATTGGACCCAGGGTTCCGTTTGTATCCTACACCCATTCTAAATATGCAACTGGCTATCGATAGCTTTCATTTTATGGTTAAACGATGCTGTCTAGTTCGACAGTAATGGGGTCTAGATGCCTAGAGATAGTCGGTGGCGTGTACATTAGCAGTGATGGGAGTTAGACGCAAGTGGTTGATCGACATGTGGTCGACAGTCACCACGTCGACATGATTTTTTTCATGTTTTTATGGTGCCGAATGTCCCTGTGGACACTGTATATGTGCACAGTGTCCCCTCACAATGCTTTGGACACACTATCATAATCTAACTCTATGCCTACTTGGATAGTAAAGTATGAACCAAGTTGGGCCGCACCAAACCAACATGAAAAACTCATGTCAACCTCATATCCGTCGATCTACCACTTGAATCTTTCTCTTGTCACTGTCAATTGGTTGATCTCATAACCGTTGATCTAGACAGTGTTATCCTGGTGACCATATATGTCATGTGCACACCTATCTGCAATGCACCTGATTCTGAGACTCTTTGCATGCACCTTTAAATCAGTCTCTTAAGGAGATATATTTGGATTAGTAGATGGCCTCAGAATCCTGATGTATATACAGCAGGTTGTCAGCAGTGGCAGCTCCAGAGGGGGCACTGCAGAACAGTTCAAAATTCAAATATGTGGAGCCACACCAACTGCCATTCCAAATGGACTCACTGGCAGTTGGTGTTGCTCCCTTATTTGAATTTAGGACGGAGTCGCAATCCCACCTATATCATTTAATGCTATTGAACAGGATAGGCTAATGCAGGAGGAATTGTTTTGTGAACATGGGATATTTTGATGTGATGTGTCACCTGACTGCATTACATCCAATGACATTGCACCCTCTTTGGCCAAGAACTCCTGCAGCTTCTGTACTGTAATGAGCTTTCCTGACTGCTTCCATTGTTCCGCCACTAATGCGGCTTCTTTAAATACTACCCGATGGTGAAACACAATCATCAGAGAAGGTTGTAACACAAAGATAAAGGAAATCCACACAACTCACCACTTGGATAGTTGGGTACAGCGCAATGATCTCGCTCCATGATGCGTAAGTAATGTACACGCCAAAATATTTAAGTACCCATGCTCTAGAGTCCAGTCCGCCACCGGTGCAGGCAGAACCTGGATATAAATGTTATTACATTATATTTGTTGAGAGTTTATCAAATGATCCAACACATGCAAGATCTATCATTTCATATAAATATAGTGGAGTCTTGGCTGGTGGATGGGCCCCTAAAGGAAATGTGCCCCCCCCCCCCCGCCCTCCCCCGCCCCCCTTCCCTTGCATGAGTCCACACAGGCAAAAAATCATTCGATGGTCACCGACAGAACAATTTTTATCCCGTTCGCAGATAAAAGTCAGTCTAGACTGACTTTTACCGTGGCCGGAGATGGCCGAATTCTGGGTGTGCGCTGACGTCATGTGACATCAGCCGCCTGCCCCAAGCAGGCATCGACACACCTTAATGTGCAGGGGACTGCCCAGCATTTTTCATGGACACGCCCATAAAATGTTGGGTGTTCCTTGCTCCAGGCAACCACCAGCCCTGACTCCTCCCACTATGGAGCAAACGGCCCGGCAAGTGTGAAACTCGCTGAAGGTGTTCACTCAGAGGGTCTGCACATGCTCATATGTGCGCATCCGCAGACCAAACCATCGGCTGGGGGGGGGGGGGCGTCTGAATCATTTCCACCTTACCTTTTCTCGATTGTTGATTCTGTAGAACTGATTTTATGAAGTTGTATACATCATCGGGATACTGAGGATTGGCCACTGTTGTTAGACCCCCCACACTGTTGGATACAGAAGAGATGTTAGGAGTGAATCTTGTGAAGCTAAGACTTGTTCAAGTGGGGATTAGCTCACAGACAATTAACCTTATTCTAATCTCATCGGTCCCCCGCGCGTTTGCATATGCTCTGACACTTTTCTGCGCATGTGCGGACGCAGGGTGCGAGCGGGCACGGCAAACTTCATGTTGGCCGTCCAGCTCACACCTAGAATGCTGAGCATTCCCATGTAAATAGCCCGCTGCCGTGGAGGCGGGAAGGACGGGCAGCTGAGGTCAGCGGGTGTTAGCTGCCCGCCTACTTCCTGCACAGGGTGCTCCCAGATCAGAGACACCATAGAGGTTTCTCAGATCAACGAGCGCTGATTTCTCCCCCGCACCCAAGGCTGCGAATTGACAATTATGCAAATACTATTGAGCTATTTTGACAAATCAAAGTATATTTTTGCATTTTTAGGTTAGAAATATTTTTTTAAAGGTTTATTGATTACAAATGTGCACTAATTTTGTACTTGTAAGTTAATTTAACCATTGCTGATTATAATTCATCAAAACATACCAACAATAATTAGGACTGACTTTATGGAGCTGTTTTGAGTGAGACTTGCTAACTCGTTGCCCATTACTTCCTGGCCTGCAAGTGTCACATTCGGACACTTTCTGGTCTAAAAATTGCCAGAAGTTGAGTCTGATTTGCATATTTAGCGTAAAAGTTGTGCACCATTGGCAGAGTTCCGAAAAAAATCTGAAATTCTAGTGTCCGAGTTAGATCGACTTTATCGGAGCTGCAAACATCGTCTCTTATAGTATCACGGCCATTGTCTGTGAGCCATTCTAATACAAATTCGTACATGAAACAACTACAGCTTTGTAAGATTTGTAATATTGGGGGTTATTCAGATCTGATTACAGATAGATGCGCATGTGTATGGCTTACAGTACGTATGCCCAATTCCAGGGCTGCTACATTTTCACAGGCTTATAGCAGCCTTGCCCAGGGCGGGATTTCACTCTGGCGGGGTGGCGTATACTTGATCGCAGGTAGTAGTAGCAGTCATGCGATCCGGTCTGAATAACCCCCATTGTTATGACACCAGAAGTCGCAATATATTATACTGCATTAAAACATTTGTCTTACATTGCAGCCAGAGAGTCACAGCTTATATCAACCGGTATGGAGTCCAGAGCCCTAGTATTGATGGAACCAGCGAGTAATGTCAGTCTTCCTTGGAACCAGTTGATATAATCTTGAACAGTGAATGAGGAGAAGGCGGAAGACAGCTTGCAGAAGATTTCTCCCAAAAATACGTTTTGTACTTGTAAATTGGTTATTGCCGTGATGCCATTCTGGAATAGGGAAGCAGAGGCCATTATATGAAGTGTCCATTATCAAGTGTGGACATAACCTGTTTTATATTGTGGCATGCTAAAGAAACGGCAGAGTATGTTTGCATGAAAGGCTTAACATGGTTGAAGAAATGGTTACCTGGCTAGAGGCGGCATTAAATGTATCTAGAAATGCGCCGATATTTTCACTGCTTATTCCATTCAAGACCGTAGTGATGGTGTTCTGGTCTGACAAGATACTGGTGCTTGCTATGTATGAGCCCAGCTGCTCCGCGGTCAGGTATTGGACAGCAGAAGTCTGCCAATCACAGAAAGGGAAATCATTATACAAAAGATAATACTACGACACTCCGGAGCATATAGTATATGACATTGCTTTGACAAGGAATTCTTTTGGATTTCTATTGACATCTTTTTTATGTCTATCTATCTATCTATCTATCTATCTATCTATCTATCTATCTATCTATCTATCTATCTGTCTGTCTGGGTCATATATATGTATGTATTTTGGCAATAGAGGCAGTGTACTACAGAGGAACCAGGTTAATTTAGCTGATAAACCCAGGGAAGCCATATACAATACATAATGTATAAGGAGGATATTAAATGTGTGTCTTGCATGCATTGCTCCCATGCAGCCTGATGCAGCTGAAAGCATGTACCTGATTAACCAGAGCACCTATGAGGGACTCCCTTAATAAGGCCAGCCACCTAACCTTCATATACCGTTCCTATCTAATCACATCCCCACTGTACAGGCCACACATATCCTCTCTCTTTCTTTTTCACATTTTCCATCCTCCTGATCCTTGGCCAAACTGCTGGGTCACTGCATCATACAGCACACCAGGAACCTTTGCATTCTGGTGGATTTTATGCAATAAAGAATATACATCCTTGTGTATCAATGTCTATTTCCATATAGATTGTAAGCTTGCGAGCAGGGCCCTCATACCTTTCACTGTCTGTAAATACCCAGTTTGTTGTATCACTGTCTCCTATTGTAAAGCACAACGGCACGGTGGGTGTGTCGCTTGGCTGTCAGTCTGGTAGGGTAAGGAGGAGTCTAAAGGCCCATGCAGACTGTGTGATTTTGAGCGGAAGGCAGCTCACTTTGGGTGTTTTGAGCTGCTTTCAGCTCGAAACCACCTAGTGTGTATGTCCGGGCAATGAGAGGTGAGCTCTGATTGTGAAAATTGCTCAGTGTGTGCGCACTGGGTTATTTTCCAGCCAGCGATCAGACCACTCTCGGCACAACATTTGTTAATGGCACAGTATACTTACAACTTGGAACCCAGGGTTTATTGCAAGTATGTCTCCAATGCTGGCATATGAGCTGAATGCCCCCAGGTTGGTGGTGAGCCACGCACCACTGTTTCCTGAACTTGAGGGACATGCTGATCCTGTAACAATTACAAATGGAACATAAGATATAACAAATAGCCCTAGTGTGTTCATGATGATCACAGAAACGGGAAGAGGATTACATGCCGGCTTACCAGCGGTTTTTCTTTGAGCTGTAAGGTAGGCCTTTGTCTTGTTATAGATTGTTTGGCGTAGGTCTTCTGAGAGAACGTTGTATTGATTGCCAAGAGCGGATACTCTGAATGTTCGGAAAAGAGAAATAATTAAATCAGCAAGTTCTCTGGAAGACGTTTTTTTGCGCTGCATATAAATTATTCAAGTTCTACAAATTTAACACATAAAAAAAGTATTATACCCATACTTGAGGGAGGGAATATTGACTGTTAGCCAATCGGTGGTGGCTGTGGGATTGCGCCTGATTGGCTGCCGGTCCGTGAACAGTGATTTGCTCACGATCAAAATTAAATTAAGAATACTGTGAGGAGTAGAGAGGGATCAAAAAAGACCTACTGAAGAAAAAAAAGATTGAAGGTCCGGTCACAGAAAAAGCCCTGGGGGAAGAGGAGGTGCTGTTGGCCAGGACGGGGCCAGCAGACAAAGCAAGTACAGTAGCTGAGGACCGGGGACTGCTGCAGTGCTGGGAAGGAAAACGACTAAACAAAGATCCCGGTGTAGCCTCTACCAGCGTTACGGTATTGGCTTCTGCCACCTTCACTTACTTAATCCTCACTAGACCACCAGAGTTGTTGTGCACTAAGCTATAGGTGCAGTATGGCCTCAGGTTTGTGGTGCATGTTAGGTGGGCAGAGAGCCTATGCCACTATAAAGTGACCCTGGGCATTAGGGACCCCAGTCAGGTGTCCCAAACTGGAACATTACCCCCTATCTGCAGATTATTGCATGTTCTTTTGCCCAGTAAAACCTTTTGTTCTATCTGTACCCCAACAACACCCCCCTCTCTCACCCCTCGCCACTTCATGCTATTCTTATCTCTGCTGCTCGTCTATCTTTCCTATCTTGCCATTTGAAATCTGTTTAGATTCCAAGATAAACTCATCTTCTCACTTACAAAGTCTTAGACCATTCCTCACAGACTCACCTCATCTTTCTATGTACTCCTTCCCTCCGAACCATTCTGCTAATCCCCCGACAAACGCCTCTCCTCCACCCCAGGGGAACGGGTCATTGGGCCGACCCTCTTTAAGTTGACATGCATTGGGTTGACCACTGAAGGTCAACAGGGCTGTCTACAACTGAAATATGTCAACGTGGCTAAGATCGACAGGTATGGAAGGTTGACACAAACATTAGGTCGACAATGGGAAGGTCGACATGAGTTGTTACAGTTGTCCTGTTCGCATAAATCCCTAGAATACACAGGGCGGGATGCGCTAAAGCAAAAATGCGGTAAAACCCCTGTTATGGGGTTTGACCACATTTTTGTATGCTCTAAAGCCTGCATGCCGGGTAACCGCCGCGCCGGGGGGTATCGCCAGCAAATGGGCTTCTCTTCGCGGTCCCCGCCACCCTAAACTGATCTTCCCCCCCCCCCCTTCCTGGGTGCAGGGAGGATGAGAAGACACCCTATAGATCCTGCAGCTGTCTGAACAGGAGGCTGCTGGGCACAGGAGGAGGGGGAGAGCCACGGGGACCCGCTCACCCCCAGCCGGCTGCTTCGCAAACGGCAGCTCTAATCGCAAGAGCTGCCCTTTGCGATAATAATCCCATATGTTAGAGATTATGCGATTAGTATCAATGCTGTAGCCGGGGGGAGGGGGAGCAGTAAGGGGCTGCGGATGGTAAAAGATCCCGCCCACAGTCTTTGTTACAAAGCACAGTACACCAATATGTATAGAAATATACTACAGTGTTTTATCCTTACATGGTTTGGAAGGCGTTGCAGTTGATGCTGTTTGGTATCTGCCTGATTTGGCTCTCAGTGATGCTTGAAAGAAACAGACTCAATTTGCCCTGCCAATAGTCCGTCCACTGGGCATTGGTAAATACAGTGAATTGGGTTGAGAGTTGAGAATAAATGGCATTGAACAGGGAACTTTGGATGCTGACGTCTGGCAAGGATGTTATTTTATTCTGTGGGGGAAAAAATACAAGACCGAATACAGTATAGGTAAGTGAGCATCTTACAGACCAATGAACACTTTGCTTACATTGCAGAACCTAGTACAGCCCTTACCTGCTCCGCGTAGGCCTGGAAGCTGGACAGGAAGCTGTCTAACTGGGAGAGAGAATATCCAGCGACAGTCTGAATAATTATTTGGGCCTTGTTTTGGTTATTGAGGACATCTCCACTGAAGGTCAAAATTGCTATTTGGTTTGGCCTCAGGAGACCAATAGCGTTAAGCTGCAGAGAAAGGAGAACATCATGGATTACTCTACGTGATGTGTCATTAGGTAAAGCAATGATATGTCATGTGCAAAGAACAGGGCCGCCGACAGGGGGGTGCTGTGGGTAAAGCTGTACTGGGCCCCAGGCCCCTGGAGGGGCCCTGGCCCAGTGACAGCGGCACGGAGCTATTCACCCCCGCGGCCGCACACCGCCTCCCCCAGCCGGGCACGCACAATACACAGTGCAACCAGTCATAATGGTAGTTGGGGTGGGGGGGGGGCGGCTCTAATGGTACTGGGGGAGGGTGGAGGGTGGTCGCCGTAATGGTACTGTGGGGGGCCCGGACTGAAGGTCAGTTCCGGGCCCCGCGATTCCTAGTGGCGGCCCTGGCAAAGAATAACCATGAACTAAGGATGATATTATAGGGGAGAATTTTCAACCCTCCAGGGTACATTTAAGATGATTGGTTGCTCATAGCAACCAATCAGATTCTACTACTAATTTATTTAGCACCTTCTAGAACATAATAGATAGAATCTGATTGGTTGCTAGAGGCATCATCCCATCCTCCAAAGAACTCCTGTCTTAGTAAATGTACCCCTTAGAGAGAGAGAGAGATAAAGAGATTTAGGGTGAAATTTAATAGGATGAGAGATTTCGAAAGTGAGAGATTTGGTAAGAAATCTCCAGGTTTTTTTTTTTTTAAAGCGGCAATCATTTACACTGCAAAATCAAACTGGTTTTGCAGTGTAAATGATTGCCTCTTTAAAAAAAAAAAAAAAAAAACTGGCGATTTCTTATGAAATCTCTCACTTTCTAAATCTCTCATCCTATAAAATTTCCCCCAAAGTACGTTACCGACCTCTCGACTCTCTTTTTTTCTAGCATAGCCTGTTCATACCGATCGGTACTTTATCTCTCTCTCCACAATATGGACCGGATGTAATAGCATCCGAGTTCAACAGCCGTGTGGGATGCCGGCCGATCTCTGACTTTTTTTTTTAAAGGGGCAATCAATTACAATGCAAAATCATGCTCTTTCAATGATTGCCCCGAGTTTGGCCTGCATCTCGCTTTGTCCGCTGAATTTGCGCGCCAATACATCCGGTGCTATGGCTCTCCAAATTGAAAGCTCCCCCCTGAGAGAGGTTACCATGGGCATGGAAGCTGTTGATTAGGAGAATGATGTGGGAAATCCAGACTAGGTTTTAGAGTAGCAGCAGCAGAATTAAAATTAGATCCAATCCGCATTTTCTAACTGATGTGATCAGGGTTGGGCTGATAGCAGCACCTGTGCATTCCTGATATAAGTGCTTCCAGGGGAGAGGGTCAGTGTTTCTGAGGGTGGAATAGCTGCCCAGGTCATAGGCCAGGGGTGTGGGCTATGTTAGGGACTACTAGAACATACTGAAGAGTTTGTACTATAAGGTTAAATGGAGGTGAATAAAAGTGTCTGTATTACAACTTGCATAGAAAAGGAACTTACCCCATCAAAACCAGGTATGTATTTCTGAAAGTCGGCATAGCTTACAAACACAGCGAATTTGCCGAAAAGTCTTTGAACTGCAGTGGTGCTATCTTCACCGCTCACAGGGCACAGACCTGTACATTCAGAACATAGGGATAGACTGGTCAGCGCAGGGTTATAAATATGTTCATTCATTTTGTATTATGTAGGGTGATAGAGGTGGGAGCCATGTTAACTATATGACTAACATTTCAGTTAGGAATTTGCCTATGCAGGGTGATTCATTCACATACGATATATACTGTACATAGGTCGGGTCTCCCTTATCCGTGTATACCAAATACCGAAATATTCCGAAAACCGTGGTTTTTCAGAATAATTTTTTTTTGAGGGGGGGGGGGGGGTTGTCCGCTTCTTTTTTATACTTACCTCGTCCCCCCGATGTCCACGGTGGCCATCAGGATCCTATTCAGCGGCATCACCAGTCCTGAAGGCCGCCGTGGACGCCGGGGGACACCATCGGGGCACCACCAGGGGTCCAGGTAAGTACAGGAAAAATCCAGAAAAATCCCTTATCCTAAGTTTGTAGACAAATTATATTCAACATGATTTACTCATATTAAATAAGACATTTGTCACAATGGGTTGTTGTGGATCCACTGAGGGTGGTTGCTCCGATACGGATGGAAGAGGTAGAGAAAGGATCGCCGGTCTAATATACTGCCTTCGCATACGAGGAGTCCCCTAGGAGTTTGGTGAAACTCCCAATGAGAGGATCCCCGCAAGGGAATTTGGACTTCGCTGCGTCCACCCAGCAGGTCGCGGCCCTCTGACGGGAGCCTCGAAAGGGGGCTTGAGTACTGACTGGAGCCGGATGGTATCGATGCCTTGGATGTATCGTATGGCGGGTGCGAGGACGCAACTGAGGAAACCCACTGGCATGGCGAAGCTTCAGACGCTAACTTGGCGGTATTATGAACTCAATATAACGGAATTCAGGAAGCACTTGGCAATATAACGGAACTCAGGAGGCACACTCAGCATATAACGGAACTCGGGAGGCACACTTGGCAATGCAACGGAACTCAGGAGGCACACTTGGCAATATAACGGAACTCAGGAGGCACACTCAGCATATAACGGAACTCGGGAGGCACACTTGGCAATACAACGGAACTCAGGAGGCACACTTGGCAATATAACGGAACTCAGGAGGCACACTCAGCATATAACGGAACTCAGGAGGCACACTTGGCAATATAACGGAACTCAGGAGGCACACTCAGCATATAACGGAACTCGGGATGCACACTCAGCATATAACGGAACTCGGGAGGCACACTTGGCAATATAACAGAACTCAGGAGGCACACTCAGCATATAACGGAACTCGGGAGGCACACTCGGCAATATAACGCGAACTCGGGAGGCACACTCGGCAATATAACGGAACTCAGGAGGCACACTCGGCAATATAACGGAACTCCGGTATTTCAGGTGTTAGGCTTAACTAGCAGAGCAAGTCCAGCGGAGCAACACTGTATAGCCACAAGTAGCAGCAGCACTGGAGAATAGGCAGACCTGCCTTTTATTCCTCCCAGGCTGTGATGTCATGGGTCCAACCTCCAACAGAGGTTATATCAGACCCAGCCCCTAAATGAACTTGCCACAACCAATAGCCGAATAGTGCAAATAGCGAACGCCTTCGGCAACTTTCACACTAGCTCAATGGTGTGCAGGAAGTGGTGGGCAGGGGGCGGTCGCTGGGGACCGCCCAGAGTTTTGTGGGCGCGCCCACGGAAATGCTGGGTCGACAACTGAGAACGCAGGCGTGTCCATGCCTGCTTGGGGCAGGCGGCTGACGTCACATGACATCAGCGCCCGCCCCCAATTCGGCGGAAAGCGGAAAAGTAAGTATAGACTTTAGTTTTCAGATTGAAGGCTGGAAAATTCATTCAATGGTGAGTGACCATCGAATGATTTGTCCTCTGTACGGCCACACGCGAGCGGATGTGTAAGCGTACATCTGCTCGCATGGTAGTTCGGGGATTGGTTCGGCAGGGGGGCAAGCATCTGGCGGGGCGGCATGTACCTGATCGCTAGGCATATATATACGCTGCATAGCGAGTAGGCCCATAGAGACGTGTATATAGCAAATATATTCTGCAGCTGTTATTCAAGGATAGTGAATATCTTTGTAGACTTTAAACAATGGCTTCTTGTTAATCCTGTTTTATTTTGAGTAAAATGTAGTTATTTTGCGATGCTGCCCCCTACTGCTGGAAGTTTACAATGTACATGTAACGCTTAACTACTATTCACGCATGTTGCTGATCTGAATGAATGAATGCTTCACCGTGGGGAATTAATGGGACGTGCAAACGATGCATAAAATCACAGATGGTGCCCACTGATTGGATCCCCTTCAGGGACACTGCATAAAGAAGCCAATAGGCTTCCTCCAGGCTGCACCACCTGAAGGTGGCATTACTTCTCGAAAACTTCATTTTCTGAGTTTTGGCTGTATCACTGCCCTTAGTACATCCTGCCCTGATGGTTTGAGCCTGACTGGATCCATCTGTGGCTGTACGCCCTCTGCAGCCCATGTGCAGGTGTCCTTTCGCCTACAGTACATGCGTTTTGCCTTCCTGCCCACTGTTTTGCTATTTGCAGCTGTCATCATTAGCATCGGGATCCATCTAAAACAATGATCCAGTGAGACCAGTGGCGGAAAACATTTTTTTTTGATCCCATACCCCAGACCCAGAAGTCTGGAAGCATAGGGGGCAGGAGGACCACGGGACCATGCTGGTGTGTATCCCACATCAGGGCCCACAGTGCCTCCATTAGAACACATCCCACCCAGGCGCTTCCATCTCCGTGCTTGAGAGCGGGGCTGCTGGGGTAAGAGAGTCAATGAGGATCTGGACGCCGCTCCCCTGAATAGTCGCACTCTTTCCTCATCTCTTTCTCCTTTTCTATCTTTCCCTCTTTATCTCTATGGGCAGATCATCTCTTTTAATTTTCAGAAGCTTTAGCAAATGTACCCCTACAGTAAGTATCCTAATCACGATTCATTTTGGCTTTGTCGAGATTGTTTCGCCAATACACAGAGATGCACTTTTTATGTATAGCGTTTTCACATAACCCTTACCTGAGCCTGTCGCGCGGGATTGTATGTTAGCAAGTACTGCTTGATAAAGGCTGGCTTGGACGTCTTGGCTGAAGTCATCTAAAATGTTGCCCACATTCTCTATACTGGATTATAGCACAAAATATAAACAAGATTATAATATGGTCATCTCAGGTTAACAACAAATTCCATAATCAAATGACAATTTAGCGCTTGATTCAGACCTATTTGCTAGGCAGCGTATATTCGCTAGCGAGCAGGTAAAAAAACCCCGCCACGCGAATCCCCACATTTGCACGCGAGTGGATGTGTACGCTTACTGTACATATCCATTTGCATGCGGCTGCACGGGCAAAAACTCATTCGATGGTTTCTCACCATGAGCATGAAACCCATAGTAATGAGCAAGGAAGCATGAGACCCCTGACAACAATCAGGTAATTTATAAGTATTTAGAAGCCTTACTGTGGGGCATAATATGTAATGGCATTAATGTGTGTGGAGCATAAAATTATGTCAGGGGCATAACTGTGTGTGGCATAATGTATAATGGGCATTAAGGTGCTTGGCATAATGTGTAATGGGCATAACTGTATGTGGCATAATATGTAATCTGCATTAGGGTACATGGCATAATGTGTAATAGGCATTAGGGTGTGTGGTATAATGAGCAATAGGCATTACAGTGTGTGGTATAATGTGTAATGGGCAGTATAGTGTGTGGCATAATGTGTAATGGGCAGTACAGTGTGTGCCATAATGTGTAATGGGCAGTACAGTGTGCGGCATAATGTTTAATGGCCATTTTAGTGTTTGGCATAATGTGTAATGAGCATTATAATCTGGAAAAACTACAAATAGTGTTAGGGACATAAATCAGGATTTTTTTTCCTTTGATGGTCAATGTATGGGCGTGCATGTTGCAAAACCCTGGTATAGGGTAGTCTTTTCCTGCAAGGCCATGCCCCTTGTAGCAAAGCCACACCCCTTTTTGGAAGCACTCGCCTAAGGCGTGCAAATTCTCTATTTTTAATATGTTTATGGGGGCAGGCACAATTTTTAAATTTTCACACTGGGAGCCACATTGCCTAGAAATGTCCCTGTTTGTTTTACCAAAATGACATGGGGAGGTTGGGGGTCCCAGAAACTTTTTTGCCAGGTGGTGGTGGTGGTGGTGGGGGTGGGGGGGGGGGATTTTTTTTAGTTAGCTTTCTATTTACAGATCTACTTACATTATGGCATAGCCACTGCAATCAGCAGGGCCCAAGAGCGCGGACAATTGATCACTATTGATGCTGGTGAGGAAGGGCTGTAACCTGACAGACAGTAGGCGATTCCATTGTCTGGAAGTATATGAGGACAGTGCTGAACGGATGACAGAAATGGACGAAGACAGGAATTTAAGGCTGATTTTAGCATCTGAGATCTTCTGCACGTTTATCTACAAAACATAATAAATATAATGTGTAATAACTGAGCAGTGTTTCAGATCATCTTGCGGAATTACATTTGCCAAAGGAGAAACATGACAAGGATTGATAGATAATAGGGGGTGCATTTATTGTGTTTGGTGTATTTTCCCACAGCCACCAATCAGATTCTACTTCGTAATTATTTTGCACCCTCAAGAACTGGGGTGGCCAAACCGGTCCTCGAGATCTACCAATGGTCAACGTTTCTAGAACCCCTAGCTGGTGCACAGCTGTAGTCATTACTAACTGTCACATTTCCCAGATCACCTAGCTGGTACACAGCTGTAGTCATTACTAACTGTCACATTTCCCAGACTCCCTAGCTGGTGCACAGCTGTAGTCATTACTACCTGTCACATTTCCCAGACCTCCCTAGCTGGTGCACAGCTGTAGTCATTACTAACTGTCACATTTCCCAGACCTCCCTAGCTGGTGCACAGCTGTAGTCATTACTAACTGTCACATTTCCCAGATCACCTACCTGGTGCACAGCTGTAGTCATTACTAACTGTCACATTTCCCAGATCACCTACCTGGTGCACAGCTGTAGTCATTACTAACTGTCACATTTCCCAGACTCCCTAGCTGGTGCACAGCTGTAGTCATTACTAACTGTCACATTTCCCAGACCTCCCTAGCTGGTGCACAGCTGTAGTCATTACTAACTGTCACATTTCCCAGACTCCCTAGCTGCTGCACAGCTGTAGGTATTACTAACTGTCACATTAATAAAACCTGCTGCATTCATTCCTACTATAGATCCACAGGTGGCCTGAGATACATGAACTGTAGGTAGATCTTGAGGACCGGTTTGACCACCTCTTCTCTAGAAGATAACAGATAGAATCTGATTGGTTGCTACGGGAAACAGCCTATCTTCCATAGAACTCCCATCTTAGTAAATTTACCCTTAAGAATTGATATAAGCAACATTGATGTTCTAAAAAGTACATTTCTAAGTCCCTTTACCTGCTGGAGTGATGACTGGAAGGAATCGAGGAATGTATACACGCCATCTACCCCAAGCTGCTGCGCTGATCCCGCTATTTGACAAGCTACTTCTTCATTATTGATATATTGTGCGGCCACGCTGCCCAGCTGGGTAGCGCTAAGAGTGCTGATAACGGCAGTCTGAAATAAAAGGAAAAAAAGCCAACTTATTCCAAACAGTTCATGATGATGGATTGTCATTTGGATGGATGGACGGATGGAAACATATTTTAGAACACTCTGTATTGCCACTCACAGCCTGGAAGACGACGTTCCACGTTAGGAATTCACTAATATTTGCATAACCGGCAAAGCTCCCAAGATTGTTATCCACCCAGGTTTGAGTTCTGTCGGTTGGTAATCCACAACGGACCCCTGCAACAGAAATGTTGCCACCTTAAGAAATTAAAAGGGCACAATAGGATGGTATGTTGCATACACTGGAACTGTTACGTAACTCACCATTTTTACTGACAGTAGAGTCGAGCTGATTTTTAATGCATTTATTGAATACGGCCTTTCTTGTAGTCTCTGACATTAAACCATAGGCATTATTGAAGCCATTCAAACTGTAAAACAAAAATTTGTTCTGTACTGTCACATGACATAGGGCCTTATTCATATCTGAGCTCAGTACAAATTTGTTTGGAAAATGGGCAAAACCATGTGCACTGCAGGTGGGGCAGATGTAACCTGTGCAAAGAGAGTTAAATATGGGTGGGGTGTGCTGAAACTGAAATCTAAATTGCAGTGTAAAATCTAAATTGCAGCCAGTACTTACCCTGCACAGAAACAAAATAACTCACAAATCTAACTCTCTTTGTACAGATTACATCTGCCCCACCTGCAGGGCACATGGTTTTGCCCATTTTCCAAACAAATTTGTACTGAGCTCAGATCTGAATAAGGCCCATAATACGAAAGGTGTAAGGTTAATTCACGGCTATGAAACATAGAAATATAACTACAGTATAAAGGTTAATGGAGTTTAGCATTAATTGGTGCATATAGCCCAAATAACATATTGTGCCACTTTAATTGGACTGCATTAGTCTGACTCACCTGCAACACTGACCAAAGACTGCAGGGGGAGCCGGCTAGCACATCATCAACTTGCATGTAAAGTTATGCCCTGCACAGATCGCTCAATGCACACAGCGCTACACCAGCGCTACACCAGCGCTGTGTGCTGAGCGATCTGTCACAGCCAGTGTTCTCAATTGAGCAGCATAAATTTAGTCAGGTGATAGCGAGGAGAGGGACCGCGCATCAACATCTCTACAAATGGAACAAATCATGCTTCATTTCTCAGTGGCCTAGACCAGGTGTTCTTAAACTCGGTCTTCAGTTTTCCAGGTCACCCAGCAGGCGCACTTATTACTCACTGACATATTTTAAAAGATCCACGGGTGGAACTCATTATTTAGCTTGTGATTCTGTGAGGAGACCTGCAAAACATGCGGACCGAGTTTGAGAAACTGTGACCTAGACAGATCACTTAGGCTATAGGCGCATTACTCCAGATTAGAAGCACAGGACACAGGCTTACAGCGTTCAGCCTATCCTTAAAAAGCCCATGCAAAAGAATGTAGATGCAATGTATCAGAAGGGAGTATAATTATATAAATTATAGTGATAGAACCCGGTGAATTTTAGAGGGAATCCGTACCCAACTCACAATAAAGTGGGAGGAGAAACACATATAAAGGTATCTTTATGTGATAAATCCTCCAGAATCACTGCGTGCTGTATATATCGCAAGGAGTCACGCTTCCTCAAATGCGTACTGTACTCACTAGGTCCATGGACTGTTTGAAGCATGTAATGGCATCTTTTCTGGGGAGACTTTATTACTTTTCAGACCTCATCTCATATTCCACAGACAATGGTAGGCAGTGAGGGAGGAAGGAAAAAGGGTCTCAATCGTGGTCCAAAAAAGGAATTTATTAAAATAAACAATAAAACAAAGATAAAACAAAGGGTAAAAACAATCACCCAGGGGGCGGTCACATTGGCCAATGACCGCTTACACAGGGAGACAGCTTACACCAATGTAGTCTCAATAACTCCTGGCCAACATGTTTCGACGTCTGCTGCCGTCTTCTCACAGCCTTGAGAAAGATGGCGGCAACCGTCGAAACACGTTGGCCAGGAGTGATTGGCCAATGTGACCGCCCCCCAGGTGATTGTTTTTACCCTTATTTTTATCTTTGTTTTATTGTTTATTTTAATAAATTCCTTTTTTGGACCACAAATAAGACCCTTTTTCCTTCCTCCCTCACTGCCTTCCATTGTCTGTGGGATATGAGATGAGGTCTGAAAAGGAATAAAGTCTCCCCAAAAAAGATACCATTACATGCTTCAAACAATCCATGCACCTAGTGAGTATGGTACGCATTTGAGGAAGGGTGACTCCTTTTTGGTACAGAGCATATTTGATCACACTATAATTGGTGACCCCTTAGACAACTTTACCACACCACCTGTTAAAGAAACCGTTATATGCTTCACCTAACCTCTTGAAAGAGTGAGTACGGTACGCATCCTTCAACAAAGATTATTCTGTCCTGATAGCTTGGGATATATACAGAACGCTGTGATTCTGGCGGATTTAGCAAATAAAGATACCTTTATATGTGTTTCTCCTCCCACTTTATTGTGAGTTGGGTACGGATTCCCTCTAAAATTCACCGGGTTCTATCACTATAATTTATATATTTATACTCCCTTCTGATACATTGCATCTACATTCTTTTGCATGTACACTGAATATTGACTGAGGAACCTCTGTCTATCAACTTTGATAAACAAATCCAGCGCCGACAAGTTTGTTTTCTTCTGCAAATCTCCGCCAATAGGGAAGCCTCATCTAATTTGTGGCTGCACCTTGGGACTATTTCGAAATACTTTTTTTTTTTGTTTATCATCAAAAAGCCTGCCTCTTGATTCCCATTGGCTAGTTTCACAGGAGTCATGGCGGGTTTATCAAACCTGCAAATATAAATACACCAAAAGCCCATTTCTACTACGTAATAGTTACTCACACGTTGTGATAGGAGTCACATGACAGAGGAATTGGGAGGGTGTCTAATTCTATTTCATTTACAGCATACAGGATGTTCACCAGTGTCACTTGTGTCAGCTGTTCCCAGTCATATGACGTGTAAGTCTTAAAGCCATCTTTGATGATCTCAAAGGTTCTAGCTGTGATCAGACCCACTTCTGGGCTTTGTTGCAGTTGGGCCTAGAACAAATGAATGACTCAGTTTAGAAACTATGTAATATAAATTATTTGAAGGGTCACTTTCTAATCATACATTGTAGCTACATAATAACCCGGTCTGCCAGAGCTGGATTATGGGGCACATTTGACAAAACCCTGCTGAGCACATTAATAAAAAAGAAACATATTGCGGGAAAAAAAGAATGGTCTACTTCATCCTGCATCATAAGGATTAATGACTCTTCCTTATAGAGAGGGTGACATTTAATAGGATAAGAGATTCAGAAAGTGAGAGATTTAGTAAGAAATCTCCAGGGTTTTTTTAAAGCGGCAATCATTTACACTGCAAAACCAAACAGGCATATTCAACCTTGGCCCTCCAGCTGTTGTGAAACTACATGTCCCATCATGCCTTGCCACAGTCTTGCTATCAGGGAATGCTAAAACTATTGCAAGGCATGCTGGGATGTGTAGTTTCACAACAGCTGGAGGGCCAAGGTTGGACATGCCTGGTCTACAGCCTCTTCCTTATATACAAGATCTACTGTATGTCCTGTAACTATATATGGTCTACAGCCTCTTCCTTATATATAAGAGCTAGTGAATTTTATTATCTATATTATGTTCTACAGCCTCTTCCTTATAGATACGGTTTATTATTGCTTCTTGCTTATTTGGTTACAGAACTCCACAATTACTCATAGGAGTGTAATCAATCCTAGGTCACGACTGTCGGGATGTCCCAACAGTCGTGAGCCTGGCCCATTCTCAGCCCACTCGCATGTTATTCAGCAAGCATGTCCCGCCTGCTGAACAACGAAAAGGGGGCGTGTCCGCATAAACGGCCATGATCTCGGCAATCCACATCCGTTCTTGGCAAAATGGGCCCGATTGCTTTTAAAGTTGGGTCCGTTCTGCTGGGATGCCTCTTCAATGGAAAGACAGCATTGAATAGGCACCCGCCGCTATTTTCCCTGTCGGAAATAGTGGCGGGGGATTGAATACCCCCCCATAGTATTGGAAAAAAAATAAATGTATTAGGGGCATGGTATTATCTCATAAATAATGTATTTGATTGTTATGGCTTTTATCTAAGTTACCCACATTACAGTATTCATATACATGTGTTTCCCGGGGCAGCCAAGAGGTATGCCGGGCCCGGTAAAAATTTGGGGGTGTGGCCTAATCATGGGAGGCGTGGCCACCTCCCGCAATTAGGCCATACCCCAAAAACCTTTAGGGGGATGAAAATACACTTTAAAGTCGAGGGGGAAGTGTTATTGTCCCCCCCCCCCCCTCAGCAACCGCAGTAGCACATACTGTACCTACAGCATGTGCTGTGCTGACAGCAGGCTCAGCATGAGCGCTCACGCTGTCAGTGAGAAGCTCATTCTCATCCTGCTGTCAGCACAGCACAGCAAGCCCGGGCCTGGGTAATTAGTACCTGCCTCCCCCCTCGGCAACCCTGGTGTTTCCCAATGAACTGGAAACTGCTTCTGTCGAAACACTCAACATTTCTTGTTTTGAAATTTTGTTATTGTCCATATTTTGGAGGATATATTTTGAAGAGTTTTCTGGAGCTGCAGCCGTTTGAGCCCAGCTAACACAAACACAACCTACCGGGGCTTTAGTGTTTAATTGGATTAGGAAATCTGTCACTTTCTTAGGGGTGTTTAAGGCATCAAACACTGTATTAATGATGTTCTTATTATTCAGGCCTCCGATATCAACAAAATAGTCAGCAACCTGGGTACCAGTCAAGGCTGGCAGTGCTTCCTCCTAGTGGAAAGAATAAATAATCAGTAAGTAATCTGTCTATGCTCAGGAACAGTAACAACGTATGTAAAACAACTGTGTACAATCCTTTTACAGTATAACAGGAATAGAAGTGTGGACACACACACACACACACAGATAGCAGTTATGTAAATGGCATTCAGATGAAAGCTAAAACATCATGAGATCATCCAAGATTTCATGTGAAAAACTTTCTTCAGGGTCCCAAAGGAAAGTTCCCAAACTGAAACATTAGATTACGTAATGCCGCTTAATTGTTCAACTTTACATTACAGGTACCTGAGTACCATCTGCCCAAACAGAAAATGGGGAATTGTCTTTACCGTTTTGAAGTTGCTGTTTACGTCCAGGAGGTCTGTCAGTGATGCATATTCAATGAAAGGGCCATAAAATGACTCAACCCATGCACTGCTGTTTCCAGAGCCCGTAACACAAGCAGATCCTACAAATATATATTTAGGGTATTTAATGAAGCAGAGATTCCTGAAATGTCACAATTACCAATAAGATGGTTGTAAATATATTGATTTGAAAATGTACAGGATAAACTAAAGTTTTATACGTCCCTGTATAATAGAGAGAGTCCCTGTTACTGAAATATTCCCATGAATGTTATAGAGAGCATCTCTACAGTATGAGGACATATACAGTATTTGTATTTTAGTATTGTATTGTTATTTGGAGGGATCATGTGAATCGTGTAGGTGAAGGAACGGACCACTCTTAGTAGTCAAGGGCCCAATGATAAACCTTCTTGCGTGTGCCACCCGTGATGGATGCCATTTGATCTAAAGTGGGAACACTGGAAAGGATCCTGTCATCTGGGAGCTGGGAGTTATCATGCGCATTAACTTAAGGTAGTTGCACTAAGCAGTCCAGAAAAACTTTTGTGCCGAATCACATATTGCAAATGAAGCAGTTGTGAGTAAATAGTATGTATTTAAGTAGTGTTCTCGCTAGATTCTGAGGCGGGCAAGGCACCCGGGTTGTAGGGGCACAGAGGGTGGTGGCCTGGTGGGGAGGGGACGCGGCATAACTATAAGGGGCGGATCAACCCCTCTACATGACTGATGGGGGTGTACTCAGCACCTATAGTGGTGCTGGGCTTCCCCCCAAGCACTATATTTAATGTGTGCACACCATTTAGTCACGCGGCCAGGGCCGGATCATAATGGAGGCACAAGGGGTCAGTGCCCCTGGGCCCCCCACTAGCTAGGGGCCCCCTGTGGTTGGCATGTATTTTAGCTAAAGGTTTTGTGCATGGGAGTGGGGTAGTGCTGCAGCTTCACCTATCTGCCAAAGTGACAATGATTAATGGTGCTGAGCATCAGGAGCCAAGGCACACTGATTGCACAATGGTGCAGTGCATTCCTGGGAGTTGTCTAAGTCCCATGACACTTTAAACCAGAGGGCAGAGGCTGAGAGGATTGTGCTGAGCTCTAATTGGTGGAGCTCATTACATGCCCATGGAGAACAGCAGCAGCAGCAGCTTAGTCATGGGAGGGTTTTTAATCAAAGGCAGCACTAGGACTGTGAGGTCTCCTACAGAGTAAGGTGCAGAGGGACACACACAGGCTTTTCATATGGTATGTATTTATGTGTATGTATGTGTGTGTATATATATATATATATATATATATATATATGCAGTTACCCATTGACCAAGTTTATACTGCCTTTACTCTGTGTTTTGACAGTGTAATATTCTCCCATGCAGTGTGCGGCCAGTAATGATAAGTGCAAGGGGGCCCCCCTGGCTAAAGTACCCCGGGCCCCCCGAAGGCTTAATCTGGCACTGCACGCGGCACTGGCAAGTGTTCTCACAGGCTGTTTTAACAGGCCAGGCTGTTTTAACACTGTGCTGTTAACGGGGCAGGGCTCATTTAACCCTTTGAGTACCCAGTGAAATTGACATAATAGGTGTGAAAATTGGCAAGCAAATATTTTCTTTCATCATAATGACCGGTAATGTTTATCTTATATAGGAAAGATTATCTTTTTTTTTTAAACAACATTTTTTATTTGAATTTATATAACAAATGTGAGCGACGCCAGCATCTTTAGTAGATATTTTAAACATCTCTCACAGACATGCTGGCACTCAAAGGGTTAAAAATCAGGTACGGTACTGCAGCCTGTTAAAACAGATTAGCGTGAATGCTGCCTCTGTTTTCCATTGCTCTGAACTCTAATGAGCTTTGGCAGGTGCCAACAATTTATTTATTTATTTTGGGGGGGGGGGGGGGGAATTATAACTCTTTATTCTATTATCAAGTAGTCTTCCTGTTCTACTGTACGTGTTGTAGATTGACAGAGGCTTGCACGTGTGTCCTTCAAAAATGATTCTTGACACTCCAGGGCACCTATAGACAGATAGTGGATTGGGAACAATAATTGGCCCTGGAAAATTAAGTCGAACTGCCACACCCCCATTGCGGGAAATACCAAGAATTGCAGGAGTATGTGGAGGGGCGGGACTAAAATGATGTAATATGCATCAGGTTAGCCCTGCCCCCACCGCATACACCCGCGAATGTCGGAATTTGACTGGCAAAGTGAGAACATGCGGGAGAGAATGTGGGGGATCAAGGGAAATGTGGGAGGCTTACCTACACTTCCAAGGGGCCGGGAGGAGGGCCTGATTTTCAGGAACCGCCCCACCATTCAGGGAGGGTAGGCAAGTATACCAGAGGTATAACGTGCTGTGTAACCATGGCAGAATCACTAGGTGGCAGAATTACTGTACTGCAGAGATGTACTAACATAATGAATCAGGGAAGTGTATTGAGTGCAGTGGGCTGTGTGTAATATGGGGCCACAAGTCAGCAAACAAAACAGGCCTTAAAAAATATGCCGTCCCACCAGGAATCTTCCCGGTAAGCCCTGTGGCCAATCCACCCCTGCCGATAGATTTTCCAGGTGTTTGTACAATTTACACAATTGATTTGCAATAGGAAACTGATAAATTACTGTACCTGTTTTAACCTTAGCGCCTTTATTGTAGTTTTTTATCTGTCCATACACAGTTGATTTTTGATCACTGCCTAGGTTTTTAAACGCTTTGCCGAAACCACTGACCCTGTTTCGGGAACAAAAGCACAAATTAAGAAGCAATCTAGTGACATAACAGCTACACAACTTTTGCAAACAATGGGGGGATTTATCAAACTGTAAGGAGTGGACAAGTGGAGAAGTTGCCCATGGCAAACTACTGTAATTAGCTTGAGGTAGCTTTTATCCAGTACATTCTATAAAATTATAACTCCAAGCTGATTAGTTGCTATAGAAACGTCTTCACTTTTTTCACTGATTGATAAACTTCCCCTATGTTCTTAAAGACATTATTATTGTGGAAATCCATATATTTGCATTCGCATCACCGTGGCCACACCCCCAACTATACAATTCTGAGATTACCAGCATCACATAGCAGGGTGTGTGGCTACGATTGTTCAGTGCAAATTACATCATCGCTGATGCAATAGTGGGAGGAGCCAGATTATGGGAGGCTTGCCCACTTCTGAGCAGCCATTAGGGGCACACAATTTTCAGGAGCCTCTGAAAACAGAGGCAAGTATAATTTTATATGATTTAGGTCCATGTCTACACCTGCTTACACATAGCTTTGGGATTCGCAGCTAATGTCCGTAGAAATGGATGAGAGGTCTGTGGTGGTAATCCCTCCAGCGACAAAACTGAGGTTTTCCTCAAACCAAAATTTATAGTCTTCTCTGGTATTTAGATTTTTAGATATCTTAGGCCAAATAACTTTCACCAGCAAGGACTCAATGTTGGTATCTGGCAGATTTTCAATTTTGTTCTAAAAACGGAAAAACAAAAAATTATGTGGAAATGAAAAAAAATGCTGAATCATCATTTAAATTTATCGACCATACAGGGTAACTAGGTGCATGCCTCGGAGACAAGGTAAAATGTTTCGGTATACTACAAGGCGATACATAACGGTGCTGAGGTTGCCAACAGACAGAATACCAACGCCAACATCCCGATGGAGGGAATCTTGACAGAGGTCAGGTAAGTATCCCGGCATCCAAATAGATGTTGGCATTCCGGTGCCGGTCTACTATCGCTAGTCGGGATGCTGGCGATGGTATTGTGACTGACGGTAACCGGACCCACCAGGATGCCGAACGCATTCCATAACGAGGACTAAGATGGAGTTTAACTGCCATCCTTTGACTTTCAACCTTCCCATTATCGACCTAATGCTTGTGTTGACCTTCCAACACTGTAGACCAGGGCTGGGCAACACCGGCCCTCCAGATGTTGATGAACTACACATCCCAGGATGCTTTGCATTAGTTTTGCTATGTGGCCATGCTGAAACTGATGCAAGGCATGCTGGGATGTGTAGTTCATCAACATCTGGAGGGCCGGTGTTGCCCAGCCCTGCTGAAGACCATAGCCATGTTGACCTTTTTAATGTGTTGATCTAAGCCCTGTTGACTTTTAGTGGTCCTCCTAATGTATTTCGACCTTCATAGTGTAGACCTAGCCACCGTATCCCTGCTGAACCCAGAAGCAAAGTTATAGCAGTAGGGGGACAGAGTTTTTTTTTTTAGAACACTCTGTTCCAGCGCCCCAACTTTGTTAAATGCAATCTTTCAACCACATTTTGCTGTATGTGAGATTGGGATGCATTTAAAATCCCGGCGGTCGGGATCCCGGCGTTCAGAATCCAGACGCCGGAATCCCGACCGCCGAAATCCCGACACTTTCTCCCTCCGTGGGTGTCCACGACACCCCTGGAGGGAGAATAAATTAGCGTGCCGAGCGTAGCGAGGCACCGGGCCCGCTGCGTGGCGAACGCAGCGTGCCCGCAAGGGGGGGCGATCCACGTCCCCCCCTTTGTTGGGATTTCGGCGGCCGGGATTCCGGCATCGGGATTTTGAACGCCGGGATCCCGACCGCCGGGATTTCATACTGAATACGTGAGATTATATGTTGGTGAATTGTGTATATTAAGTGACCTGTCCACCGTACGTTGTGATTTACCTAAAGAATAGTAAACTTATTTTTCCCTTAAGTATTTCAATGTCTGGCAAGCACATGGACGTCCAAAGGAGCTTATGCCATCAGCATGCTTCAGGGTTCGGACCCAGCAATGTTACTGAAGAATGTTCAAGTGGAGATTACTGGAGAGAGATCTTTCAGATCCCACGCCTGAATAATTTGTAGTCATGTAGCCCATAGGTTAAAATGATCAAGTTCCTTTAAAGGTGGTATTATATTGAGGCCTAGTCATTGATATTGTGAAAAGTGAAAAAAGATTCACTACTGCAGCATTGAGTAGAAATTGATTTAAGAACTCACCTTACTGGCCAAACTGTTAACCTGGGTCATGAATACTTTGACATCTTCATAGTCACGTTTACCCAACTCCACCAAAATCTGGACTGCATCCAGTTCATTTGAGATTGCTGAGCTGTTTATGAAGAGGGTTCCCAGTTGTTCACCAGTTATATCCCCCAGAACTTCATACTGGTAGAGAGAAGAATCAGGAGATAGCATTCAATACATGCATAATTCTACCCTCAGGATATTCATTAATATCTAGAACAGTGGCCAAACCAGTCCTCAAAATCTGACAACAGTCCAGACCACCTAGCTGGTGCCCAGGTGCAGTCATTACTAACTGTCACATTTTCAAACATGTGCTGCATTCATTCCTAACCAACTGGTGCCGTATGACCTTCCACGAGTCGGTCAGTATACCATCATCAGAATCCCGACTGTTAAATGCCCAACAGTCGGGATACCAACTTACAGGGGCTATTCTCCCTCATGGGGATCCACAACCCCCATAAAGGGAGAATAAAATCTGGAGCAAGAGCAGCGAGCCACCGGGCCCACAAGGGGCATTGATGTGCTTGCCCCCTGTCAGAGTACCAGCAGTCGGGATTCCGATTTTGGTATTCTGACGGTCAGAATCCCAACTCTCGGGTCACTATACCACACCCCTAACCGGCACTGATTTTCAGATATGCCCATGTAGAACATGATTTATTTCTGAACATTTATTATAAGTTCATTGAGTTACTTTTCTTTGAGCCAGTTAGGGTGGGGTGTATCTGTATATGTGGAGAGATAAAATACCTGTAATATGGCAGTTAGGAGCTGATTTTCAGATACTGTACTTCATGTCTCTGCACTTTCTCTCTATACAAATCTTGATACATCTCCCCCTCAGTCACTATTGAACATTATCATCGTTGAAATGTGGGAATGGGTAAAATCCGGAACCAGACCAGACCCCGGAACGCTGGATCGGACAGGCTCTAATCATCAAACAGTGTCATTCTGGAGCTTGCAGTGTCAGGTCCAACGGTTGCATGTCCGGTGGGGACGCCTGTGACAGATGGGGTTGGAGAGTTTACAGCCTCCCTGTATCACTGACAATGTAGTATAACCTGGAACGGTCTGTACCATACGGGAAAGGCTGTAATCTTTACTTCCCCATCTCCCAGGTGACAGCTGTCACAGGCACTCCCAAGACGGGCATCCCCTGAACCAGGTCTGATCCGGTTCCTGCTTTTTAGTCCCTGGAAGTGTTTGCTAGTGGATTCCTTGGGAGTGTTAATGCCCATCCAAGCCAGAGTTCAAATAAGATAAATTGGGTGAAGCATGGATACAGTAGACATACCGCACTGAATTGGGAGTAGTACTGGTAGAATTCATAGATTGTTGCATAACGGTAGAAATCAAAGTAAATGTTTCTGATGTAACTTGCACTGTTAGTATATAAGCTTCTGCAGACATCTATAGGAACATGACAGAAGAAGATTACTATCATATTACAAAGGGTTCATTTAGGTTCAGTAATATAAGCAAGAAATATCAGTAGGTATTACCTGCGGACCCCACAGTGTTCTTATTTAAGTAAGCCAGGATCCGTTTATACACAGAAGTGGTAACCGCCACGGGCAATGAACCAGACGCGTTGCTTATTACGCTGAATCTGTTGGGAAGGGCAAACGTCACTTGTGTTATCTTTTTGTTACTACTTTGTACATTTTAATTATATTAAATTATCTAGGCAGGTGTTGATGTTTAACACTGCAGGGCATAATGTAGTTGCGGACTTCCTGGCTGCACCCTTCGGGAGGAAGTGTGGCTCATGAACGCATCATCATTGTCATGCCCCCCGCTATGCAATGCTGAGATTACAGTGGTCCCGCCCAGGCGGCTTCACGGATGTGATTCAGTGCAAATTGTACCATAGAGCACCCAATCCGCTTACTATACTAAGTAACATCCCATTCATAAAATAACCCCGTTGGATCCGGGTTGTTGCCATCATGCGGTGTGAAATCAAGAAACCTTATAACCCCAGTTCGAGCAACCCGACAATTTGGCCCGGGTTAATGGGTGACCCGGGTTTAATGTGTATGCACCGGACACGGTTCGGACCTATGTTTGCGATGTGAAAGGGGCATGAGTGAGTGGCTGGGTGGTGGCGGAATCTGGGAGACTTGCCCACTTTCCGGGAGAGTGCTCAAGTATGCTGCAGGGGAAGATGCAATTTGCCTACTGGGACTACATTTATCACCAGAGGAAATAAAGTGCACACTCTAAATTGCACCAGTATTAGTAAATGTCCCCTTCCGGGAGACTTATTGGATATTGAGTTCATCATACATTTACACTTTGGAACTTTTCGGTTTCAATGAATGAAAACGATCACTGTGTGGTATTAAAATTGGATGTCGGGCTGCTGAAATACTCCAAGAAGTGCGCAGCTGAACGCAGCAGGGGTCATACTTACAGTGTTCCGAAGTTGGCACAGTTAATGTCGAGTGGAATTCGAGCCACGATTTCTTCACTTATACCAGGAAGGAAGTACTTGAATTTTTCTTGAACTACGGTTATCTGGTCTTGCTTTAGTGTGTAAAGCCAGTTATTTTCTAGAACGCTTTCAAACAGGAAAGTCACGATTTCTTGCCTCACTTCAACCGTCAAGGTTTGGACGCTTGCCTGCAAAAGTAAAATATCTGCTGTTACCCGGGGGGGCTGGGTTTGACAATCTCGGTAATAAAGGCCTACCGAACAGTCCAGGTTTTAAGAATATTCATGCGTATTCACAAATGCATAAATCAAAATGACTGTAGAACACCTTTATTTTCCATGGATATTCCCGAAAACCTGGACTGACCGTGCGCTTTGAGTACCGAATTTGAAAAACACTGCTCAGGGCGTAATTTCTTCCACCCAATATCCTGCAGACTACTGAAGACCGGTCTGCAAACATTTTACTTAATGATTTTTTTAAAAATGGAATCGTTACCTGTCCGTAAACGGTGTTGAATTCATCCAGGAAATTGAATATTTCGTTAATAGATATCACATTGTTCTTCGCCTTCAGAGACCCTAGCACTATTCGTGTCTGCTCAACGTTGCTCAGTACATTGGAGCTGACAAGGAATTCAACCTTCTGGGAGATACTGGTGTAGTTGATGACTTGAAGCTGGAAAACGTAAAGTAACATGTATTAGTATTGTTGCATTTTGGGCATGTTATCATGATGCTGTGTGCTGTGTATAGTCATTTGGGTGTTTGTTTTCTTGCTAAATTGTATCCATAGGTCTGCAAAGGAGCAATAAAAAGCAATGCAAGGTTCATCTTATTGCATTATATGCCATTAATAGTCCCTACTTCCCTACAGGACCATGTCATAGTACAGTATATGCGTATTGCTCTTTAATACATGATATGCATGTTGTGCCTTTTTATAATACTATGCTACTAAATGCTAAGGTGTCACTAGAGGGATGCTAGGGGTGTGGACCGCAGCTGGGCATCACACTCCAAGGGATGCCACTGAAATGGCATCTCCTCTTCAATGAAAGGAAGCCTGGTGCTGCACTGTGATATGATTTTGCAGCACTTGGCTTCTGTTACTACGGAGGAGCCGGCAGTGCAGGCAGATGAGTCTCCAGTGGCAGCCCAGCATCTCTGGGAATGCTGGGTATACCCCCAATGTGATGTAGATGGGTCAGGCCACGAGGCCATTTCCCTGCAAGGCCACACCCATTTTATTCCATGTGTCTTTAGCATGAGTGTGTGTGTGTGTGTGTGTGGGGGGGGTATTTACGACACTAAGGGCCACATTCCGACGACATACCAGATAATGAGGCACATACGCAGACTCTACAGAGAATTGTACATATTTTACAGTAACGGTTAACTGCACTATAATATTCTGTTTTAGCCTTCAGGTTGATAGCAATTTTTGTTTTAGCCTGTAACACTTGTTTATGCCTGCTGTATACAGGTAGGTGTGTAGGTGTATTATCTTGCTTTAATTAACTGTATTTCTTTAACTGACTGAGATTACAGCTAAATAACCCATAAAGAACCATTTTTACATAGAACTATAATCTAGTGCACCAGGAGGATCTGTTGATCTGTTTTACTGACTTACCACATCAAAACCGCTGTACAGTGATTTGACCTGTCTCAGGGTGATGTACTGGAAGAATCCTCCAAATACAGTTTTCTGCCACGTTATTGTGGTAGACAAATCAGCACTGCATCCTAAAAAATAATAATAATAAAACAATTATGAATCATGTGTCAGGTGACAACAACTGGGGGTATGTTTGTTTACTGACAAGCGGGTTCTCCAAGTCGGCTGCTTTGTTCTATAGACTTAAAATGGCAGTTTAAATAAATGCTAAACCAGGCTTGCTTGATAATAACCAACTGAGTGTTTCATTCTGTGTCTTAATGCAGCGGTTCCCAAACTGTGTGCCACGAGACTCTTGCAGGAGTGCCTTGGGTTCAGGACCAAATCAAATGATTTATGGTCAAATGACATGCAAAACCAATAGTACCCCTTTCACATTGCAAAATGCAGGTTCGCACCGGGACTTTGAAACGGCTCAGTTCTGGCTCGAACCTGCATTTTGGGTTGTTCACATCCCCACAGCGAACTTGCATCATTGCCGGTTCGCTGACATCATCCGGGGGCACGGTGGGGAGTTGGCACGTCATTGGGGGGAGGAGGCAGAGCTTAGAGCTGGCGTTGCTCCAAGCGCTGCCTCCTCCATAGTGTGAACGGGAAACGGGTCTCTCAACTCGTATAACCCGTTCACACCGCCAAGCAACATGGCAACGAACCGGCAAGAACTCTGCTTTTTTACCAGTTAATTTAAGGGACACGGTAACCCCTTTCTCATTGCACTTATTATCGGGTCAAACCGGCTTGTACCCAGTAATTAGTTGCGATATAGGGGTATAATAGTGACTGCCAATCATAAAACATGTGAACAATCAGAACCAGAACTGTCATTCAGGCCTCTTGGTGAGACCAGTGCTCGAAGTGGGCCGGTATACAACGGTAGGACATACCAGCACTGAACTTTTTTTTTTTTCCTTCCCTTTCTGCAGCAGAGATGGAGATTTTGCGGCCATTCACTGCAGCACACAGGAGACTGTGTATCTGCTGTCACCCGGTTATAGGGAAAGGTGGGGAGATGGCAGGCTGGGCCGGGGGTCAGGGTGCATTGTGCCCACACTGTCATTTATTTATTTAAGCTCTGTCGCAGCCGCCCGCCCACCCACCGAGAGAATGGCAGCGAGATGACAGCCGGCAGAGAGCTGCAAACTGCTTGTGCTGCCCGGCTGCCTTCAGAGCAGGTTGCGGCTATTTGAAATCTAGCGCAGGAAGAATGTCAGCCATTCAGTGATCTCGCAACCCGGCACGGGATTTCAAATAGCCGCAACCCGCTCTGAAGACTGCCGGTCACGGGCAGTTCACCACTCTGCACTCTCTGCCGGCTGTCACCTTACTGTCACCTCGCAGCCATTCTCTCGGTGGCTGGCTGGGCGGCCGCGACGGAGCTTAAATAAAAAAAAAATGACACCAGGGGGGGGGGGGGGGGGGTTGGGGGGCGCACAATGCACCCTGACCCCTGGCCCAGCCTGTCATCTCCCCACCTTTCGCTATTGACGGGTGCCAGTCTCCTGTGTGCTGCAGTGAATGGCTGCGGAATCTCCTCCATCTCTGCTGCAGGGAGGGGAGAAAAAAATCATCAGGAGATCCCAGCCACGCTACTCGAGGCATATTATGCACCCTGACCCCCGGCGCAGCCTGTTATCTCCCCACCCTATCCCTATCACCGGGTGCCAGCAGCTACAGTCTGCCAGGTGGACAGACGGCCGCGGCGTTTCCATTGTGGTGGCTGTCACCATGAGAATAAACCCCCTTGGCAATGAGCATGTAATACCTCATAGTAACAAGCATGAAACCCTCTTGGCAACCAGCATGTAATCCCCCGTGGTAACAAGAATGGAACCCTCTTGGCATCGGGCATGAAGCCCCTGACATCAAGCATGAAGTCCCTGGCATTGTTAAATAAACTCCTAGCAACGATCATGTGGGTAAGTGGCACTTACGTGGCATATTATGTAATGGGCATCACGGTGTGTGCCATGGTGTGTGGCATCATGTGTATTTGGTATTACAGTGTGTCGCGTCATGTGTAATGGGCATTACGGTGTCTGGCATCATGTATAATGGCATTACGGTGTTTTGCATCATATGTAATGGGCATTATGGTGTGTTGCATCATGTGTAATGGGCATTACAGTGTGTGGTATAATAGGTAATGGGCATTACGGTGTGTTTTGTCATGTGTAATGGGCATTACAGTGTGTGGTATAATGTGTAATTGGCATTACGGTGTGTTTCATCATGTGTAATGGGCATTATGGTGTGTGGTGTCATGTGTAATGGGCATTACAGTGTGTGGCATCATGTGCATTGGGTATTATGGTATGTGGCATTCATGGCCACACCCCTATTGTAATGAAGCCACTCCTCTAGCTTTGTGTGACCATGCCCCCTTTTTACGTGGCCACGCCCCCTTTTCTGGAGCATGCGCTGAAAAACATTCTTAGCCTATGGGGACATAGGTATAGGTAATACCACCAGGCGGCCCTTAGTGCAGGGATAATGGCAATTCTCATGCTGCGACACAATATAGCTTAGCGTGAAGTATAATTAGTTAAACTACTACTTACGGACACCCACTGATAGTTAACTTGTTAGCACATTATGATGTACTGTAACTACTACTTCCCTAAAATTGTATATAATATATGTTGTGTATTTATCATAAGGTTGGACCGTAGATAATTAAGCAGAAGCAGGAAGCACATTGCTAGCGGCTACGCGTTCCTTGGATTTGGAACACACACCACTGGTTCGCGCCATTGGCTCTATTGTGGTGATTACTGGTGATGTGAATCTAAGACAATCCATATATATATATATATATATATATATATATATATATATATATATATATATATATGTAAGCTGTTTTGAGAAAAGCCTATTAAAAGGCTGACACGTCAACCGAGGATTTCGGCTACGTGTATTCATTTATCCTAGCCCCGAGTGCCGCGCTCCCCCCATACTATATATGTGTGTATATATATATATGTTGCGAACAGTCGGCACTCGCTTTCCGAGTCAGCAGCGTGGTGCTCGGGACCGGGGGTATATAGAAGACGACAACCCAGCACTCACTTCTCCCAATAAGGCTCATAAACACATGATTTGCGTTTGCAAGGTTTCGGATCTCTTTAATGGATCTGTCGTCAGGCAGTACAGTATCAACAATGAAACATACAAAGCATACCTTTATACCAGGTGAGTTCCGTGCTTCCACGCCGTCCAGGTCCCCACCTCGCAGCTCTCAACCGGAAGTGTGGACTATATGATCACGCCCTCTCACATCGGGAGTTTGTTACGTAGCCATGGTGACCCGGTCGGGGCAGCTCAGGAACTTATTATACATATATACCTTTAGGCTGCTATGTATATGTATAATAAGTTCCTGAGCTGCCCCGACCGGGTCACCATGGCTACGTAACAAACTCCCGATGTGAGAGGGCGTGATCATACAGTCCACACTTCCGGTTGAGAGCTGCGAGGCGGGGACCTGGACGGCGTGGAAGCACGGAACTCACCTGGTATAAAGGTATGCTTTGTATGTTTCATTGTTGATACTGTACTGCCTGGCGACGGATCCATTAAAGAGATCCGAAACGTTGCAAATGCAAATCATGTGTTTATGAGCCTTATTGGGAGAAGTGAGTGCTGGGTTGTCGTCTTCTGTATATATATATATATATATATAGAAATGTGGGTAGCAGGACGGCACTCCAAAGTATATGTGGTTGTCTGTGCCAGGTCTATAAATAGAAATGCAGTACACTTACCCCCCCCCCCCCCTCCCGCAGAAGGATGAAGACCAGCACTCAGACGTTTTTAGATGAAGAAAAAGATGTAGTTTATTCCATGTGCAAGTAGAAAGCAACATCAGGGGACAACTGGCTGATGCCCGTGTTGCTTTCTACTTGCACATGGAATAAACTACATCTTTTTACATCTTCACCTTTTTCCAGGTCTGAGTGCCGGTCTTCATCCTTCTGCTGTATATACTGTATATGTAAAGTATGTGCAGTTTCTGTGCAGAATTGGAACATTTACCATTTTGATTTAAGCTTGTGAGAAGACCAAAAATCCATGAAGCAATAATTTTCGCAGTGGCAGGAGATATGCTATTATATGCTTGGTCCAGATAGGATACACTGAAAAACAAATAATATTATATTTCCTATGTTTAATATACTGAACACATTATATATTATTATTATTATACAGTAGCTGCCCACGGCCTTTGATAATTCCATAAGACATTTCCCATGTTAGACTAGAGCATTGTTTCCCATCTTGATCCTCGCTGCTTGAGAACAGATGGATAAATTAATATAACTGACATAGGGCCTTATTCTGATCGGAGCGGCCAAACGTGCGTACGTTCACAATTACCGCACGCTAGCCGTACGCGGCCGTTAGGGTTAAGTCCACCCACAAATCAGCCGCTTACGTACGGCCAGAAATACCGTAGAAGGGGAGTGCCGTACAAATGAGCGTACGGCAACGTACGCGGACGGGCCAGCCCTTGCACTCCGACAACAGGCGTACAACTGAGCGTACGGCGCCGTCTACGGCCGTCTTTCCTCCGTCTCCCCACCGCCTTCTTGCGGAGATCTGAGCGTACGCCAGTTTGCACGGACGGGTCCCTATTGTTTTCAATGGAAAACTCAGCTTATGTCACCGCTCGTGAGAGTGAGCGTACGTCCGTGCACGCTGGCATACCCTTCACATATATGGACCTGCAAATCTTGCCTCTCAACTACTAATCTGACAATTGATTAATTAATCTATTTGTTATTCACTTATTGTTTTCTATTAACTCAATTGTCTACCTTAATAAAGACCTAATAAAACTACATTTTAACCCACATTACATGTATATTTGTTATGTTCTAATGTGGCATTTTAATCACTATCTATGTTAGTATTAGAGTGAACACGTTGACACATGTCGACTTGTGTAGATTGAGTGTGCTACTGCGTAAAGTCTATGAAAGCAGGTAGTGAATGTGTCTGTTTAGCAAATACCTACCTTAGCGTATAAAAAGATTCTTACCTTAAATTAAACAAACCTTTAAATGTGGAGAAGTATAGAAACATAAGCTTCCAATGTGTTTGCGTGCTGCATGTGTGGCTTGCAGGCAGTGAAATCATGGTTTGGAGTTAATAGACTGCAGCATTGCTTATTACATTCAGGTGTATGTGTTTGAGTAGTAATCAGCGTTAATTAGCCAACTCAGGCGCACGCTGGCAAGCGGTATCTGTAGGGGTGGTTTTAGCTGGCGGTTGGCGGCCGCCTGTTTTGTGTCCGAAACGAATGGTGCCTTAGTCGATCGTGCGGTAGTAGCACCGCTCATTTCTGGTGCACACCCCCGTGTACGCCCATATTTACGCCCATTTTCCCTCATTATTTCGGCCGCTCCCATCAACACGCCCCTATGCCGCCCCATTACCCGTACGCTCGCGTACAGGTTTTTTCGCACGTTGAGACACCGGCCGTAAGCGTTGTAGAGTGTTCGCGCCGGCGCATTAGCGTATCTGCACATGCGCAGATCGTAAAAAACACCGGGACGTACGCGTACGGCCCGGACGCTCCAAGCAGAATAAGGCCCTCAGTGTACTAATTAAGTCACCTGTTTTCAAGTATGTCTATCCTTACGGCCCCTATACACTAGAACGATTTTACACACTTTCATTTGATTTCAATCTTTCGGGCTGATTTACCGTTTGTAAAGTGGAAAATCTATGTTTTTTTTTTTACATGCGATCCGATCTGATGCGCGGTCTTGTGAGTGTGGAATAGGAGCCCCTAGATCGCTCCTGCTGCAACATTGATTTATCGGAATCGCATGGAACAGGATGGAAAATTGAGTGCTCTTTGTGCATGCGATGTATCGCAGGTAGTTTGACTGGCATTTCCAATCCCCCTAGCCCCCTAATCCAGCCCATCAGATATATCTTATGAAACAATTGTATACCATAAAATATATCTTATGCAATTTATCTTGGCTTGATCAATCACATGTGATATTGCTGGCATTATCCTGTAGAAGTGTTGGGGCCTCATTCCACATATGAGCTATAGCGGGATCCAATCGGTCCCCTCCCGCATCCCTCTGACCATGTGCAGATGTACTCCTGGGTCCTAAACCCAGAAATCCAGGGACTGACGGCAAAGTGCTTAGTACACATGCGAATAGTATCAGTGCAGTAATTGGCAGGATGTACTGCGCAAAGTTGGTACATCAGAGAGATAGAGAGAGTCAGTTGGCATTTTTTTGCGGTCATTAAACAATAAGGCACTTACATGAGGATGAGGGTATCGCAGTCCTTTATGACAAAGATTTCTAGAGTTTGTATTGTAAAGAACCTGATCAGTATAGTGATTCGATATTGGAATAATTGTATCAGATAAGAACGGTTGGCAGTTTGAACTTCTGATTTTATGATCGTCAGATAACTTTGCAGAATGTATTGTCCCACTTCATATGAAATCTGAATATTTCCCTGGAGAAGATGAAAGATCATCGATAAGGTGTTACCATTATATGGAATACATGTTTACTAGGAATGGTGCTCTAGCCGGTATAATAAAGCGAACATAGGTTGAAAATTAGTATTGGGTGTCTAAAATCTATATAACGGCTACTCAAGATTAAGGTACAGCCAAATATTTATTAATAATAATTATATATATATATATATATATATATATATATATATATATATATATATATATATATAGCTTGCAGAAAAAAATGAGGAAACTCACCGGACTTTACAATTTGGATGTCTTTTTAATCCATCTCAATCCATCAAAGTATAAAGTGCAATGTGCATGGCAGTGGGCCACGGGTCAACGTTTCGGTCCACCTTTGGACCTTTCTCAAGGCCCCCACTCTCACCTCCTAAAGTGCAGGAGGTGAGAGTGGGGGCCTTGAGAAAGGTCCAAAGGTGGACCGAAACGTGGACCCGTGGCCCACTGCCATGCACATTGCACTTTATACTTTGATGCCCCTTACACTATACAATACACATCGTAATGCCCCTTACACTATACAATACACATCGTAATGCCCCTTACACTATACCGCACATATTGTAATACCCCTTACACTATACCCACCACCATCCCTCTTGGAATATACGCTGCACTCCATACTGCACTTTACACTATATGCCACATGCCGTAATGTATATATATACACACACAGCGGCCAGCACACTGATCGCGCTGCTATCTGCCTCCTGTATGCGGGCTACTCGGCTCCTGTGCTCCCGGCAGGTGGCACACGGCGGCAGCATGTCGGATAATGATTGTGGGCGCCCATGCAGTCCCCGCTGCCGCTCGCTCCCCCAAGTGGCAGCGGGGGCTGCCTTACACTAGTTACGCCACTGGCTGGACTATTAGTGGAGATTGTGATCCTTGTACATGGAATATATATATATATATATATATATATATATATATATATATATATATATATAATAAAACTTACCTTAATTGCTGTTTTGGTGAACTGGGTCATAAAGATATGAACTCTTTCAATAGAAATGGTGCGCAGGTACTCGAACACTATGGTCGTGCGCTCTAAACTTTCATAGACCTTGCTCTTCACAATCAGGTCTCCAATCTGAGTAGCAGTCAGCAGCTGAAGAACTCCACTTTCAAGCTAAACCGGGAGAAGGACATGGTCAAGGTGAGAATACATTTTTCTGTTTTTAAATCCAATGTTATTTTCCGCTTACATGGTCATTTATACTTTAAACAAAAATGGTGAGGATCTATGTATTTTTCAGGACTTCTGATTCTGATTCAGGAACTGGAGGGGGTGTGGCCAAGTACAGTTTCTTGTCCCTGCCCAAAATAAACTTTATGAATAAATCAGCAGCACAGCCAAGAAGAATATTTGTCCAATTGTCCAAAGGGTTAAGCCTGCTCCCTCGTCCTGCCCTGTACCCTCACCCCTTTCTCTGTGCCCCTGTTCTTATTTCACACTTAAGCTTAACCCTTTGAGTGCCAAGGGTTTTTTAATGAAACGAGGTGTGAAAATTGCCAAGCAAACATTTTTATTCATCGTAATGATTACACGGATAAGGTATACAGGTCATGTCTCCCTTATCCGTGTATTCCAAACACTGAAATATTCAGAAAACCAAGTCTTTTCAGAATATTTAGTTTTTTGTTTTTCCCCCACCCCTTTTGTTCATACTTACCTCATCCCCCGGCTTCCATAATCCTCTTCAGCTGCATCTCTGGCCCCAGGGGTGCATTGCGCGACTGCGGGGTCACCGGCGCGACCGCGCACTCTCACAATGCACCCCTGGGACTGGAGATGCCACTGAAGAGGATCCTGAAGGCCGCCATGGACGCCGGGGGGCACCGTGGACATAGGGGGACCACCAGGGGACCAGATAAGTATGGAATTATTTTTTTCCCAAAACTGAAAAAATCCTTTATCCAAAATTCTCGCGGTCCCGAGCATTCGGATAAGGGATACTCTTTTTTTTTTTACAAAACATTTTTTATTTGGATTTATATAACAAATGTGAGCGAGGCTGGAATTTTTAGTAGCTGTTTTGTGCATCTCTCACAGAGATGTTGGCACTGAACGGGTTGAGGAAGTCTGCAAAAAGTTTTTGACCCAGTTTTTCGGAGGTTGTACTCTATTTCTTGTTTGTGATGAGATTTCTCATGATGATGTGCACATAAGAAGTCGCCTGGACTATCATATCTTGCCATGAGAAATGAGCACTTACTGCGTTGAAGTTGGGATTGTAGGAAATGATTTGGTCATAAGATATCAGGCTGAAGTAGTCACCAAAAGAGTATTCTATGAAGCTCAGTGAGGTGGTTTCAGAGGATGAGCAGTTTGTGCCTAGAGGTAAAAAAAGGGTAAAAGTAATAATAATGTTCAGTTTTATTCATCCATCCGCAATGTTTGAAAGACAAAGTATGGTTCTTCCCTCTTAGGGCCTGATTTTGCCAGGGACCGATGGTGCGGCTCTGCGCATGCGTATAGGAAAGTATAGACATGTGCAAGGCCGCTGCATGAACGCCTACGGTGACTATCACAGTTGCGAGGCGTTCGTACGGAGGGGGGGTGGGAAGTGGGCGTACAGGGGGCTGACACATGGGGATGCACAAAAACGGTGGGTGCGCCAAGAAAAACGCTGGACGTCCCCATGCAGTCGAAGCCTGCATGGGGCGGGAGGCTGACATCACATGACATCGGCGCCCGCTCCGTTCTCAGACATTTTCCAGCCAATTAAAAGTCAGTACAGACAGACTTTTATTTAGGAACAGTCGCCGACCGTCAAATTATTCCCCCCCCCCCCGTGCGTGCTCGTATCCAGATCCATGTGTCAGCTGCACATCCATGCGCATGCTTCCGATGAGATTCGCAGGAGGGGCGGGTGTACATTTGGCCAGCGGGGAAAAAAAAAAAGAAGCGCGCTAAGCAGCGAAAGACCACTGCTTAGCGAGTTGTACTGACCCTTAGTAACATCATCTTAAAACACAGGGTAAAACTACTGTTACAAATGATGTGGCGTTATAAAGATGGTGACATAAAAAGAGACAACTATACTATAACAATCATTGATGTTCCTGCGGAGCTTACCATTCTCCTGGAAATTGAGAAAGTAATTCAAGACGTCCTGCCTGTTGGACTCAGCCGTCCTTCCGAAACCGGAGCTCAACGATTTCACACTACCAGACAGAAGATTGGTACACATTAGGCAGAGGACACTCACATTTCACACAAGGGCATAACTACCATAGGCGCAAGGGGTGCAGCTGCTATGGGGCCCAGAGGGGCCCAACTTTGCTGTCTAAGTAATATGTTTTACATACATTTATCACTATCAGTTGCTAAATAGGGGGCCCTTACAAACTTTTGCTATGGGGCCTACGAACATCTAGGTACGCCTCTGATTTCAGAACAAGGTTTTCTGAGCCTAGTCAAGCGCACCTTAAGCAGAAACTTCAATAAAGACAGTAGTACTGTAGTAACAAGTCAGAACTTACAAAGCTCTTTTAGAGTCACATCCAACTTGTATGGAGAATTTGTTCAGAATTTTGGTGTCAATCCGAGTTATCACAGTAGACAGCCTTTCCTCAAACCAGAGGGTGATATTATATGATGACAAGCTGGTGTACTGAGTTGACAGTACATTTGTTGTCAATTGTAACATTTCGTATTGCACCTCCTCTGTCACTATGAAATCCTAAAGCAAAAAACAACAACAAAGATTTTTAGGAAAAGAAGTCTGGCATTGTCATATAATTCTTAACTTATATATCTCTGGTGTCAGCTATGAAATGAAATGAAATGAAATTGGGTCCCCTACAAAGACCGTTTGCTTGGCCATAGAAATTGCTGACAGATGGAACAGCATAGTGTAGTGTATTAAGGTTTTAATTTTTTCACTTTAAAGATATTTAAATGGTCGCCATTCTTCCGTGAATTTTCTATAGAAGACAAGCGCACCAAGTTGAGACTTAGGGCCAGATTCTCTAAGCTTCAAAAGTGATAAAATGGAGAGTGATAAACAGCCAGCCAATCAGCTCCTACCTGCCATGTCACAGACTGTGTTTGAAAAACGTCAGGCAGGAGCTGATTGGCTGGCTGTGTTTCACTCTCCATTTTATCACTTTTGAAGCTTAGAGAATCTGGCCCTTAGTCACACCTATTGTTAATGCATTTTTTAGCCACTAACTAATATTGCCTTAAAAATGGTGTTCATAATTTCTTATTTCTATTTATGCCATGTTTACAGTTATAGGGGGACATTTACTAAGGTGGGTGTAGTATTTCACTTGAGATGTTGCTAGGGGCAACAAACCAGATACTGAGTCAGATGTATCAAGCTTCAAAAAGTGATAAAATGGAGTGTGATAAACAGCCAGCCAATCAGCTCCTAACTGCCTTGGTTTAAAAAAAGGACAGATAGGAGCTAGTTGTTTATCTCTCTCCACTTCATCAATTTTTGAAGCTTAATACATCTGGCCCGCTAGTTATTGTCTTCTAGAAGGTGCAGAATTAATAAGTCGATTTTTGATTGGTTGCCCGTAGCAACATCCCATGTGAACTAGAACTCCCATCTTAGTAAATTCCCCCAATAGATCTAAGCACAATCTTTTTTTCAAGACTTTAACACGGTCGATTGTGGGTGCCAAATGTAATAGGGTGTGAGAATTAGAAAGTGAGAGATTTTGGGAGAGTTTTCCCAATTTTTTTTAAAAGGGGAAATCGTTTACATAAAAAAAAGCAGGTTGATTTTGCCAAGCAATTGATTGGCGCTTTAAAAAACGTGAAATCTCTCTCAAAATCTTTCACTTTTTGATTCTCACACCCCATTACATTTGGCCTTGTATCTTTAAATGCATCCATGAAATGAAACGCGTCAAAACAGCACCTTCATTTTCACACGTTTTACCCTTTTTCCAGTACGCATGTTTTTCTTGAGATCTTGGGGGTCGATCCGATTAACCCAGAGGGTGCGAGTTGCCGTTCTGGTGCCGTTTTCATGCTGAAAATGGCACCTGAATTAACCCTAACTCGCACCCTTTGCAGGGCTGAATTCACTGAAATTTGCTCGCACCTCTATGGAGGTGCGAGCACTTTTCAGTGAATTTATCCAGCCATGAAGTGTGCCGGGTGTCGTGATGATTCACACTCGGTGAATTATCCGCACCCTTTGGGGAAAATCTGCATTATTTGTACAGTAATTAGTAAATCGACTCTTGCCATTACCTTATAGGCCTCGTTGTAGCTATCCCAGAAATTGCCCAAATTCTCATAGATGACCTCTTCTGAACCACTGATAATAACGCTGAAGATTTCATTCACAACTGTTATGTTGCTTCGCGCCTCCTCATAAGTTGCTGCTACACCGCCAATCTGGTTGGAGCTTAGTCCTGCCAAGTTGTTAAGCTAAAATAAAATGATGAAATATAGAAAATGAGCTGGTGTTTGCTTTAGCACAGAGAACACCAATCGTCTGCTTTAAAACATTTAATAATAAATAGAGTGAAAAGATAATGACAAAAATAACTGAAAATGTAAAAAATGCATATATATATCTGCATGTGCCTTATGTAGCCCTTTCTGCAAGCAAGGAAAATAATTGTAAACCCAACCCCTTCTATGTTTGGCCCCACCTACTCTATATTTGGCCCAACCTCCTTTGTAAAGATGATTGACTCTTTAAATCAGGCATGTCCAAACTATGGCCCTCCAGCTGTTGTGAAACTACAAATCGCAGCATGCCTTGCAATAGTTTTAGTATTCCCTAATAGCAAAACTCGGTACTTGTGTATTATCTGGGCACCTGATTTTATCATTGCATGCCACTACTTAAGGCATGCGATTCGGTTTTCATTGTAAAGACCAGATTTTTAGTTGTATAGTCACCCATGGGTGATTTCATACCCCCACTATCCAACTACGCATGGAGTTGATTTTATATAGTGTGGCGAGCCACCGAGCCCGAAGCGTGGCGAGCGCAACGAGCCCCGCGAGGGGACGTGGATTACTTTACATGTATTCTGCGTCCCCCCGCGGGGCTCGCTGTGCTTGCCATGCTTCGGGCTCGCCATACAATATTGTATGCCACTATATTGTATGCCACTATATTGCATGCGATGCAAGGCAATGAAAAAATCGGGCGCCCAGATATTACACAAGTACCCAAAACTCTAGCAAGGCATGATGGGACTTGTAGTTTCACAACAGCTGGAGGGCCATAGTTTGGACATGCCTGCTTTAAATACTTGTTTTATTTTTGTAAGTGAGTAAGCAACGATAGGGAGGAAACGATTTATGTAATTAGTGGGTCAAAATAAATATTTTTTATTGCTAATTTCATCTCTTAGTGAATAAACAAATGTCATCTTTGAAAAAGAGGCATTGTAGCCTCGAAATGTCGGTTTTTTTGTGACACCTGCACTAAAGATTTTTGTGATTTAAACCCGTGAGTGCCGCCCGTTTTTTCTCTGCTTATATATATATATACATATATATACATATATATATATGTGTGTGTCTTGTGTCCGTGAGTCTCTGAAACACTGCCAGCTGCTGGCAGAGAGTGAAACTACATCTTTCTCACACATGCACAAACACAGAAGGTAGCAGACCAGCTTTCGAAGCTTTTGCTTCGAGCTGGTGTACAAGTTATATAACAAAACCCCTTACTGGATTGAATTCTGGATTTATTGCCACAAGCTCAGTAATGTCAACGTATTGTGCAAAATTTCCAAAGTAATCGCGGAGCCAGTCACCGTTGTTGCATCCTATAATTTTAAGGAAAAGAGGGAAAAAACAACAGCTTACAATGAAAGTATTAGACGTACAAAGAGTATGGAAGTAGAATATTATTATACATATATAAATAATGTACCTATAATATATATGAATATATGATATATAATTATAATATAACTGTACAAGTTCTGTAAACAAACCTACAGTATTTCCAGACAATTCACACTATATGCTAATAACATATAATGTAAAATATATATATATTTTTTTTTTACTATTTTGAAAACAGAGGCAGGCTCCCTCCCCTAATTGAGTATATACTGGCATAAATAGGGGCAGCTCTCCTGATAAGACATAAATGGATTTCTGGGTTTAGAAACCAGGATTCCATCTGCATATGTGCAGCACGATGTGGGTGTCACTTAGGTGCTCAGAGGCAAATGCAAGAGAATCTTATATGCTTCTGTTGAGTAACGCTATCTACAGATGGCTTTACCCACCAGGTCCAAGCTCCAGAATGTATTGTAGTTTACAGATGTTTTTTTTACAGCATTTACCTTTTAGGATATCCCACCTTACTGTATGTATCTTTATTATCGTTCACACAATGTACTTTATCTACTTTCACTTTTATACATGCATGTCTCCATAGAATCTATCCAAATCCACAAATATACTTACCATCTGTCGCATTCCTAAGGACACCAGTAATCCATTTGGCTACATTATTTTTATTTGCCTTTCCCATGTATTCAAACCCATTGTTAAAGCCTTTAACCCTAAAAGAAAATTTGGAAAAGACAGATTCTAAACTGTTCAGAAGACTGTAATAAACAATATACCATGTAAAATTTCCCATCAATATACAACCATTTTTTTTGTTTACATACAGATATACAGTTACAATATACAGTTTATGGCACAACTGGACTTTGTTACTTGCAACATCACTTTATTTCCCCTGCAATACTTTTCTAGAGCTGCACCTTTTCTCTGGAACTCTCTGCCTCATTTTCTTTTAATAAGATGCATCTTTTTGAGAGAACCTTAAGCTGACTTTTCCTTGCTTCCTGATTTATACAAATAATGCTCTTTTAATTCTGACCCTCCCATGGCCAATAATACCATCTCACTTGTCGCTTGTCACCTCCACTTTTATTTATTACGCAGTCATGAAAATACTTTTAATTTATATTGTTTTGGTCAGTGCTTGTACTGTATATGTATGCTACTTTTGCAGCTGAACTTCATTATGATATTGCATCTACTACCACCAGTCATTTCACCCATTGCTACTTACACTGTTTTGATGTTTGAACAACCCCCAATCAAATTGCTGGGCAATAAAGAAAGTTCTTCACTGGTAATGGATGGCAGCAATATGTAAAAGTAGTTATTGAACCAGATATACCAATCATTTTCTGTGAACACAGAGAATTGTTCCACCAGTATGTTCCAGAAGCCTCTCAAAAGCAGTGTGGAAACTCTCCAGTTTGCAATGACTTTTATTTGTAACTGTAAAAAAAAAAAAAAAATAATTAACAAAATACTATTGAACTGCATTGCTAAAAAGAGGCCTCAGCTCCATCCTCCACCTTCAACGAAATTTTAATCTTTTAGTGACCTCTGACCTGCAAAATTTTTATATGATTTAAAGACCCAGTCCCACTTCAGTAACCATTATTATATACCCAAGATGTCTGCTGCTTGGTTTTTGTTTTGTAGTTCACCACTGTACTGTACCCGTATCCAGCTCTTTTATACCATACATTAATTACACAATTTGTACCCATAGCTATGAATTGCCCTCCTAGCCAACTGTATCCTATGTAATGGGCCCAATATAATTGCCTCAATTCTTATGGTTTGTACATCCAGGGCCGCCGAGAAGGGGGGGAGCGGGTAATAATTACCTGGGCCCGGGCTTCCTGGAGGGGCCCGGCAGGGGCCCTGGTCTGACCCCCCCCCCCATACCTTACCCCTTGGTCCCTCCTGGGCAGCAGCAGCAGCACACACCTACAGCAATAACACTCCCCCCTCGATGCTAGACTGTTTTTTCATCCCCCTAAACATTTTTGGGGTGTGGCCTAATTGCGGTCAGTGGCCACGCCTCCCGCAATTAGGCCACACCCCCAATATTTTACCGGGGCCCGGCATACCTCTCGACGGCCCTGCGTACATCTAGCTTTCATAATCATGAACTCTCCCCCATTATGTGTCATCTCTTCCAGTCATTATCTACTCCACCCAGTGTAAACTATGTCGTGTGTCCAAAATGGCTGCCTTGCCTGGTACCTACTGGGTAGGAGGAACATTTTTTGTAAGTGATGACCCAAAATGGCCTCCCTGTCGCTGTACTATGTTCATGGTTCCTGTATTTGTATATATTTTCTGCTAATGCAAACTTCTATATTGTTTCCATGCTTTTTGTATTCTCTGCAAATATTAAACATTTTTACGTTGGAGGGTGTACTAAGCCTTGGAGGGAATCACGTGGAGAGATATAAACTACAAACCACTCAAAGCCCTAACTGTCATTTTTAAAACTGCTTTTAACATGACACTTAGGGGTTGATTGGCTGGTACTTGATCTGCCTACTTTATCTCTCTCTAAGGCTTACTAAATCTGGCCCTGTGAGTCCTATTCAGAAACAAAGCACTTTGGGCGGGATGTACTAAAGGGAAAATGCGGTAAAACAGGGGTTTTACCGCATTTTCCTATGTACCATTACCCGTCCGCCCCGTATCCACCGGGCAGGGTATCGCCACCCTCTGGGTGGTGATACCCTATAGAAGCCTATGGGCTTCTATCGCCGCCCGCTGCCCGCCGTCCGCGAGATACCCCCTCCTGTCACCGCACCCCGATGATAGCCGCAAATGTTAGTACATATGCGGTAGCATCGTGGCGGCGAGGGGCGGCGATGTATATTAATACATCCCGCCCTTAATAACTAAAATTGTTATGATTTTCTACACAGGTGTGTTTGACAACACAATCATCACACAGGGGAATCATGTCACTAATCTGTGCGATTGCTAATGTTCAGATGCTCAAAATGATCTACTGCAGGTTGTCTAGCCCCTCCTACTTTAATGTACTACCTGCATATGAGCATGTGAGGCTTGAAAGAGCTTCAATGCTCTGTGCTGATTATCTGACCGGCTTCAGGTTACTCTACCACTATCTTCTTTAAAACTGGAAACACACATGCAGTATCTCCAAGGAATGAACTCAAGTGCCGGGAAACAAACAAGCTTAAACTCTATTCAAATACATCTTCAAAAATTTATAGAAATATTAGACATTTATTTATTTTAAACACTGAGGTAAAGTAATAAGCCTAATTCAGGGAACTTAAATTAATCTTTATTATTTTACAAGCACCACCCACCTTGGTCAGCTGGAAATTTAGTTGGATCAGAAATCCTTGTAAAATGTAAATATTCTTAGACCTGAAGTAATTTATTACATATGAAATGTGTGTTTCATAGTTTATAGGATTTGCACTAGTTAGTAGGTTTGTCTGTATAATCAGATCCACGGTCTGGTTAATGTTCAAAAGGGAAATTGCTTCATACTAGAGAAGGAGAAAACAGGAAGTCAATTGTGCACCCATTAAATACACAACAATAGGAATGAATGCTTAGCTCACAATTAGACACCTTTCGAAATTCTGCTGTAATTTGAACAAGTTACCGTGAAGATTTCTGTAGAGTTTGTCGTCAAGAACGTGGAAAATACATCCTGGTCTTCCCCTTCACCCGGTACATTGTAAATGCAAGATCCCTACTCTACACGGTTTAACCCTTTGAGTGCCAAAATCTCAGTGAGAGATGTACAAAATATCCACTAAAAATGCCAGCGCCGCTCACATTTGTTATATAAATTCAAATAAATGGGAAAATGTGTAAAAAAAAAGATATCTTTCCTATATAAGGTAACCATTACAGGTCATTATGATGAATAAAAATGTTTGCTTGGCAACTTTCACACCCATTTTGACAAATTTGCTTGGCACTCAAAGGGTTAAGGGGGCAGGGCCATGACATTTTGGGGTCATGACTGTATCTTCTTGGGAGCATCTGCATGGCCTAGAGAGCTCTTATCTCTCAGTAATGCTGGTCACATAAATAAGAGCATCTTACCCCATCAAAGTTTGCGTTGAGTTCGATCAAGTCACTGTAGGACACATATTCGATGGACAGCCCAAAATTCTCCTCTATCCACCGTACACTAGAAAGTCCATAAGTGCATCCTGAACCTGAGAATAAAATATAACACAAGTGTCAAGAGAATATTTTTCAGACCTGATCACATGGCTGCGAGTTCATAGGCCCGGTGATTATCGATAAGCTGTGCCTTCGTACAGGCCGTAGTATGCATGCGCAAGGCGGTACGAAAGTTGATTGACAGGAAGCTGACATTTGGGGGTGTTAATCCCCTGTTTTATGGGAGAATCAGGGAAACTGCAGTGGTGTCCAGGCGTTTGGAGGGAGGGTGTGCGACATCAACTCTTGTCCAGATCCGACTGCTTTTATCGCAGCCGTAGAGTAAGTCCCGGGCTACACACCGACTGCACACACTGGAAAAATCAGCCAATGGTGAGCGGCTTGCCAAAGGATTTGCAGCTCATCGCCGATCCAGCTAATTTTTGTAAGCCGTGTAAAGCGATTTGCAGGCTTGCAGGGGGCGGGATTTCACCGTATAACTGATCGCAGGGCTCCGCAATTTAGCATCGATCAGTTCTGCATAACCTCCACAGATACATAGAGGGATATTTACTAAGATGGGAGTTTTACTGTATTTCACATGGGATGTTGCTATGGGCAACCAATTAGACTCTACTTCTTATTTCTTTAGCACCTTTTGATAATAGATAACAGTATCTGATTGGTTCCCCATAGCAGCATCCCATCTGAAATACAGTTGTAGCCGGCCTCTCTCTTGCAGGGGCTGGCGATTCCATCACCAGCCGTCGATAGGGGGTGCGCGCGCAGGAGATGCTTGCGCACCCCATTCTGACAGAGCTCCCTGCTGTGGTATGCCGCCTCCCTCTGCCACCATCGCCGGTCCCCACCGCTGCCCCCAACCCCCCCCCTAACCCTGCCCGTATCCTTTAAGTGGAGGGTCACACCGCCCAGCTGCTGAGTGACTGGGATGTGCGTTCGTGTGAGACGCACACGCGTCCCAGTCTATGGAGTTCCTCTCCGCCAGTGGGGAGGTTCTGGCGAGCGCTGAGAATGAAAGACAGGGGCTCCCTCTGTAGAACTCCCATCTTAGTAGATTTCCCCCATAGTGGTAGTCAAACATGAGTACATTATCATACAGTAAAGAGATTTCAACCAGAGACCTACTTGATTTCTATTTCCGATAACTATTATTTCTTACCTGTTTTATTTGCCTCATTTAGCAAATAGTTCAGTCTGTGTCTGTACACTGACTCTTTGACTTCATCTGATAAGCTGTTATAAGCAGTGTCCACTGCTCGGTAACTGTAAGGAAGCATAATGCAATATATCAGTGATTGATGATGACGTGTGTGTGGTAGTGTGATTGGTCTTGCTTGTGGAAAACGTTTTACTAAGTGTACGGTATGGAAAGATGCAGTACTGTAGCATGTGTATGAACACTTGTATGCACGCCTACACCCCAGTAAAATACAGTGGAATCACTGTTGTCCAGTTAAGATCGCCCCACCACAGTCATGTATAGCTGTAGTAGCTATGTCCTAGAACATTGGTGGTGGGTCATGCCTTCAAGACACCTACGTAACCACGTATGTATCTCTTAACTTTGCACCTGACTAGAGCAGGGCTAGTGGCATATCATCAAGACATCTATATAGTCCCTTCATCTGTTCCTATTATAATGCAATAAGGAACATATATAAAATAGTTTTTTTCCTTACAATAGAAAACATACACACATGCCTGAAATATATGTCTACAGTGTCGTGTACAATCTTTTGCTAGAATAACTCAACACAGCATGTCATTTATTTTACATTTTTTCTACTTACATTTCTTGGAATTGTGAACAGTCCCGCGGGGCAAACAAATTTAGGATGGTCTCATCAACGGAGGCAAAAACATATCTACTTATTCCTTGGAAGATGGCCTGTAGTGATAGCTGGCAAATGGATTTATCACTGTTTATTCTCACCAGTGTGCTGTACAGTAATTTATACATAACCTCAATGTTGTATGAGTTGCCAGATAATTGACCAAGGAAGTTGATTAAGAAAGAAAAGTCATTGGTGTTGAGTATGTCCAGCACGGGAGAGGACAGCGAAAGACTGTTAAAAGCCTTTGTACTATCAACATATTGTGCCAATTGGAAGTAAGTGAACACAGATAACGCTGAGCTCTGCAAATGAAACAACAGAATACGAAAGACGTTAATAAGGTCAATCGACTTGAGAATATGCGTAAATATTTTTTGTGATATAGCAGTTGGTTATTGGTTCAAAATTTGAGGAAATACTATGAAACGTAGTAAATCCCATCATATTTTATTCTAAGCAGAAGAAGAGTTTAAGAGATGGATTTGAGGGGAGATGTAGGCTTACCAAACTTTGGGAACCGAAAGCCACAACAAAATCGTTATAGTTTACATCATTTATGAAACCCTTGTAGTAGGTAGGAATTGTATTTTCTAGTAAACCTTTTCTGCAGGCTAAAGAGACAAGAGAAAGACAATTAGACTGTTGATTGGATGGAGCTAGCCAAAGATTTCAGTTCTTCCATATTTAATCTAAGTTCTAAATTTTTAATGTACATCTCATCTAAAAAAATAATCTATTGTCACGTTTAGGATTTTGGTCCAAATTGTTTTGCTTAAAATGTTCTCTTCATACCTTCTATCCTGATCATCTCTGGATAGAAGAATGAAGGCAAGGTGGATCTGGGTTGTATATGGACATAAACTGTGCACAGGTATTTAGTCTGGAATTGTTTTAGGCATGAAGGCATGTAAGGATCTGAGATCCCATAATTGAATATTTAACTGAACTTGGCATGATATGGATGGAATTACAGTGGCTAAATTAAAACAGTTTTCTATTACTTACTACGTAACTGGATGAACTTAGTGATCCCCATTCCAATCTCTTGTCTTGTGGCATTGTCAAGTGTGCTTCGTGCACCGTCAAGCGCATCAACACTTAAAGAAAGAAGGACCATTAGATAGATGTTTAGTCTACAAACAGTGGAGCAGTGGTGTCGCTAGATTCTGTTTTTCGATAGGAGTATCAGAAACCTCCACTAGGACCCAACTGTAGAACAAAGACTTTCCTTTCTTTATCAATGCAGAAGTACCAGTACCACCTACTAACCATCTAAATCAGTTGAAGCTTTTTTATATCAAGAAGACATTGTCATGACAACACTGCTTTTATAACTGTTCTTTAGGGTTATCTAAAAAATAGGCCACACTGATTTTCCATGTGTCCAGCGGGACCAAATTAGATTTTGCACTGGATCACAGGGTTCTTTGCCTATGGAGGCTGCCATGTTGCCACCAATACTTATGAGAATGCAACCTATAAATTAACTTGGTTCTACAGTCCACAAGGGCTTAATGACTCTAAAGGCCCCCATACACTTGAAAGACATTGCACCCAATCGTACAATCATGAGGGATTGTATGATGGATTGGATTCAGATTGTGTGCACAGATGTGCTGCACGTCTGATCAACTGGGACTGGGAGCCGATTGCATGTGCTTTTAAGTACGGGCAAGGAGGAAAGGCTCTGCTACTCTCAGGTTGACAGCTGCTGCCCGATTCACCACCACACTCCGCCTGGATTGCTACACGAAGCACCCGGCCCCTTGCTGCCCGGATCATCATCGCCACCGCTTTCGCCGCTGCCTGGATGCATGCCACTGACTGCTGCTGCCCGGATCCCCACCACACGCCGCCCAGATCAATACATCAAGCTCCAAGCACCCCACTGCCCGGATCACCGTCACCTCCGCTGCATGGACGGACGCCGCTGACAATCGCTGCCCGGATCGCCACTTCCGTTCCCCAGAGCAGTGCCGTCTTCCCCATTGGGGTGGGCCCC